>NC_139040.1:117551566-117981013 GCF_964662115.1 Mustela nivalis | reverse complement strand
GGTAGAGGGAAAAACAACTCCAGCTGCTTTGAGAGTTTTATCTTATACCTGTAAGAAAGATTCACTGAGCAAAGTATTTGAAGTTAAAAACACAAGGCACTAATTCCTGAACTTGGAAGCAACAAAGATGTCTTCCAGTAGGTGCATGAATAAACTGCAGTTTGACACAAGGGAGTATATTATTCAGCAATAAAAAGAAATGAGCTACTGAGTTCCTAAAAAACACTAAAGAATCTTAAATGCAAACTGTTTAGGGAAAGAAGGAATCTACAAAGGCCGAACAACATTTTGGAAAAGGCAAAACTATAGAGATAGTATTAAAAAAAATCAGTAGTTGCCATGAGTTGGGGAGGGGAGGGCAAATGCATATGTAGAACCACAGAGGATTTTCAGGGCAGTTATATTACTGTTCTATAGGATACTGTAATGGTAGATACATGTCATTATACATTTGTCAAAACCCACACAATGTACAACATGAAGAATGAACCTTAAGTAACCTATGGACTTGTTAGTAATAATGTATTTATACTGGCTCATGTAAGATGTTAACAACATGCTGCGGTAATAAGAGAATTCTAGTTTCTACTCATTTCCCTACAAATGTAACTAATCTAAAAAACAAAGTCCAGGGGCGCCTGGGTGGCTCAATGAGTTAGTATGCCTTAGGCTGTCATGATCTCCAGGTCCTGGGATAGAGCCCCACAGTGGGCCCCCTGACCCCGACCCTGCTCCAGCTCATGCACACTCTCTTCAAATTAATAAAATCTTAAAAAATAAAAAATAGGGGTGCCTGGGTGGCACAGTGGATTGAGTCTCTGCCTTCGGCTCGGGTCATCGTCTCAGGGTCCTGGGACTGAGCCCCACATTTGGGCTCTCTGCTCAGCGGGAGCCTGCTTCCCCCCTCCTCTGCCTGCTTCTCTGCCTACTTGTGATCTCCGTCTGTCAAATAAATAAATAAAACCTTTTTAAAAAAATGAATAAAATAATAAAATTTAAAAAATAAAAAATAAAAACGAATAAAGTCCATTAAAAAAACCAAACAATAAAAAGCAGCTGCCCTACAACCCAGCAATTGCACTACTGGATATCTACCCCAAAGATACAAATGTGTGTATATGTATGTGCGTGTGCACGCACCCACACAGGAATACTATGCAGCCATCAAAAAGGGAAATCTTGCCATTTGCAACAATGTGGATGGAACTAGAGGGTACTATGCTAAACGAAATAAGCCAATCAGAGAAAGACAATTATCATATGACCTCACTGATATGTGGAATTTGAAAAACAAGGCAGAGGAGCATAGGGAAAGAGAGGAAAAAATGAAACAACACAAAACCAGAGAGGGAGACAAATCATAAGAGGCTCTCAATCTCAGTAAACAAACTAAGGGCTGCTGGAGAGGAGGGGGGAAAGGGGGATGGGGAGACTGGGCAATGGACACTGGGGAGGGTATGTGTTGTGGCAAGTGCTGGGTGTTGTGTAAGACTGATCAATCACTGACCTCTACCTCTAAAAGCAACAATACATTATATGTTAACAGTAATAATAAATAGTGGGATGCAGGAAAAAAAACATAAAAAGCAATGTGCAAACCAGATGCAATAAGCAAAATCCGGACTGTGGGGGTGATTCAATAAGACAATTTGTTTTCTTCAATAGATACACTATGAGGGGGCAAGAGACCAGATGGATGGGGAACTTACAGATTTCTTTTCTTTTTTCTTTTTTTAAGATTACTTATTTGGAAAAGAAAGCATGAGAGAGAGAATGAGTACAAGTAGGGGTGGGGACAGAGGGAGAGGGAGAAGCAGGCTCCCCACTGAGCAGGGAGACTGATGCGGGACTCAATCCCAGGACCCTGGAATCATGACCTGTGTTGAAGGCAGACACTTAACCAACTGAGCCACCCAGGCGCCCCTTTTTTCTGATTTTTAAAGGGCCACTTGCACTATTCTTGACTTTTACCAGCCAACCCCCTCCCCATTATGCCTGTTCCTCTGGAGCTTCATTAATTCCAAATTCCCACCTTCTGTTAACCCACTTTCTAAGGAAATTAATTTTTCTCTCACCTATCCCTTCTAAGCTAGTAGTTTTACATCTAAGCCCACTATTTCAACCAAACAATGGTCTCCTATTTCTAATGGCTCCAGTGAATGGGTCCAGTAAACACTGTCTTCTGTCCTCTCAAGCTCAAATTTACTCAAAATTTTTTTCTTTTCTTTTTTTTACAAAGTTGGTCCTAAATCAACACCCTTGTTTCTGTTAGCGGCAACATAACCGCCTTAAAGAATATATCTCTCTCGGGGTGCCTGGGTGGCTTAGTGGTTAAAGCCTCTGTCTTCGGCTTGAGTCATGATCTCAGGGTCCTGGGATCAAGCCCCTGCTCGGCGGAGAGCCTGCTTCTCTCTCTTCCTCTGCCTGCCACTCTGCTTACTTGTGCTGTGTCTCTGTCAATTAAATAAATAAAATCTTAAAAAAAAAAAAAAAAAGAAAAGAAAAGAAAAGAATATATCTCTCTCATCCTATGAACACACAATCTACCTTCTGCTATCTTATGCTTTAATCCAAGGAGACTTCTCATTGTCCCAGTAACTCACCCTTAACAAGCCTATGCCTATAAGATAGGTACTATTTTGTCTTCATTTCCCAAGAGTCTTTGAAAGGTTAAGTGACTTATCCAAGGCTATATCATAAAACGTGAGATCTGGGATTTGAAGTGAGCAGTAAGACACCACACCAGTCCACTATACTCTTAGCCACTATGCAATAAAGCCATCCATTTACTTGTCACAATCACCCTATGAAGTGACAGGTCATTTATCCCCAGGTTACCAGGGAGTTCACTGAAGCTCAGAGAATTAACTAACTCACTTTACATATTTCAGTGTGCAGGGGTGAACAGATTCAAACCCAATCTTTGTTATTGTTGTTCATGGCCCTCACATTAGGGTATCTCTCCACAGCATTCTGTTCCCATTCCAGAACCTAAAACCACACTGGTGCCCATTTTCAAAATGTGGAAGGCTGTTAAGTGGTAGTGATATTAAAGAACTCATGGAAGAACTTGGAAGCAGCAAAAGGTTCAAAGCCCAAACAGAATAAAGAGTGTGCACCAGGCCACTGCAAAGTCAGACCCAGAACTTCTAGAATCAAGTACATCTTACCTGTCCTGGGGGCAGTCTCACAATGCTCTGTACTATTGTCAGGTGGGCCTCTATAATTTCCTGACCCACATAGAAGTCCTTAGAGTTAAGTAAGTGAGGCATTCCTAGGGGACACCAAAACGAATTTCCCAGAGAAAGTATGTTCTGCTCCATGCCATTCATGCCAGATCTTCAAACCAGAGTGAAAGTTCCATTAGGGCAAGGATCCTACCAACTTTATTTACTGAGTTATATACCTGACTTGAGTAATCTTTGAATCAATCAAGAGTAGTCCAGACATTCCCAAAGGAGTGGCAATTTTAGAAGGCAGTAATTTCCTCTTAAGTGTGGGAGCTCCTTACCCCAGTCTTTTTGAGTTGACCAAAAGATACTCTTTTTCCTGAGGTAATAAGCTAAAAATATGAAGAGGATTCTAGAGGACATACGCTGGTAAGTAAGAATCAGTCCAAAGCAAAAGTCATTCAACACAGTTTGTGGCAATTTATATCTTTGTGAAACCATCACTAAAATTATATTCACAGGGCTTCTGGCTCTTCCAATGAAGAAAAACAACAAACATGAATTTAATTCGACATTAGTAAACCTCATCTCGTAAAGCCCAGGGGTCATGGAAAGCACTAACAACAGATTGATTTTACAAGTACTGAAATGATAACCGACAAATTCAGAACGAGGACTACCTCCAAAAACAGAGGAATACATGGGAAAGGGGAATGCGGAGGGGGACACAAAGGGCTTTAGATGATTCTGTGTTTTAATTGTCAAGTTCAGAGTAATAAACTCCCAGGTGTTCATTGTATTATCTATATTTTTTGTATGCTTCAAATATTATTTATAGAAGAACGATTCACTTCTTGCCAATTTACCAGAATTAACCATACCCTTATCACTCCCCTCTCTGTTTTACTGCCATGTCATGGGAATAGAACCTTAAAAGAGGCTAGTGAACTAGATCTGATTTAACATAGAAGTCCGGTTTCCTGGAAACCAAAGGGTACCTATTATTCATCTGAGAGTGGAGTCAACCAAAAGGAAGATGACTTAAACCAACAAATATTTATTGAGCATCTACTAAGTGTCAAATGCTAGTAATTCAATGTGATTAAGACAGATAGCATTATTGTCCATTAGAGCTTAGAGTTTAGTGAGGGAATTGGAAATTTCATCACTAGAAATAAAGATGAGAATAAGATACTTAGGAATAAAGGATTGGACAGGTTTCAAGAAAACTTTTAGAACTCTGTTTCACCCAGAATAATTAGCAGTAAAATGCTACAAAAAGGACCGGCATGTTAGATTTCTGAGGACAGGGGAGTGCCCTAAGGGAACGGCACCAAATCTTGCAAAGAACCTCAACCAAGTACCCCACCAGATAAAATGAGTAGTGACAGCTACAAAGAGAACAGAAGTAAGCCTGGATTAGGGCAGGGGTCTCAAGGATGAATAACCAAAGGAAACTTCCTGTGGGTTGTGTAATATGCTCCTCTCCTGAAGGAAATACAATGTTTCCCTGTTTCTACTGACACAATTACCTTGAGAAATATTTATAAAGATACAATTTCCTTGAGAGATTATAAAAATACTTAAAAGATAGAAATCCTCTTAAGTCTAAAAAAGGGTAATTACTTTAGAACTCCTCTGCTTTCAGGTAAATTAGACCTTCCATTTTGGAAATTCCGAATAAATTTATCTCCGAGACGAATAATTTGTGGGCTTTGAGCCTCAAAATGGAGGGGACTTAAAAAACTAAAAGGTCTTTATTCCCACCATTTAAATACAAGATATGAGGCAAAAGTAGAAAACTTGGGAAAATATGGAACAAGTGTTCCATTAAAAAAAAAAAAAGTTAAACCCCGTAAAGGTGGGAAAGAGTAAATCTCTAGAAATGAACCTTAAATAAGTAAATATACATCAAGGTTTCGTCCACTGTTCACAAGGGAGACGGAGCAGTCTCAACAATACTGAACAACTGTCCATAAAGAAACCCATACAGGAGTACCTGGTCACTCAAGCAGGCATTACCTTTTTAAAGTTAAGAACTGCTTTCAGGGCTTAACTCTTTGCCCAGGAAGCCAAAGGCACTCATTTGGGAAACCCGGGCCGCCTCAGGGAGGTCTCCCCCACTGGACCATAACGCGCCGCGGTCAGTCTGGCGCGAACCCGGAGCAAAAGCCCACATTCTCCCGCAGGAGGCCCTACAAAAATGGCGTCGGCTCCACCCCAATGTGACCAAACTGGAAGACAGTAGTAACTTCCCAGCTCCTCTCCCAAGCCCCAAACCGCGAGTGTATCCTGCAGCCGGGTGCCGGCACAGCGGAATGGAAGGTCACTGCGACCTGGGTAACTCGGGGGCCGCGGGCAGGGCCGGAGAGACCCGGTCGAGCGGAGTCGTGGTCCCGGAGTCCCGGCAGCATTACCTTTATTCTTGGGCATGGCGGTGACGGAAGCCTCCCGGCGTTTCCGACTCCTATCCTGGGGGTGGTGGTGGCGGCGGCGGCAGCGGCGACTTCTCCGAGGGGCCCCAGGGGCGACGCGTGGCACGCGCGGTACCAAGCAAGCAAAAGAGGCCGGGTCGCGTGCGCGGGAGACTCTAGCGACCGAGTTCTTCCGAGATCCGCCGGCGCTCACGTTCAGCCGCAGCAAATGGCGTCGCCGCTGTTTGCGTCTCTTTTCCCCGCCTCCGAACGGCGGCTGGCCCGCCCACCCCTCCCGGGCCCTACGGCGCAGGCGTGGGCAACTGACACCCGCCCCTCCCCCCGCCCTCCATTGTTAGAGAGGTGGTGACGCGCTTTTGAAGCGTTCACAGTAGTTTGTTGGAACGGGCGGGGGACGGGACCGTGAGGCAGGAGGAGCAGGAGTCAGGGGAGTGGGCGGGGCCTAGGCGTCACAATAAGGGACGGATTCAGGTGGCGCCCGCTGCTGGCTGACATCAGACCTCTCTGCTGCTTTTTGACGAGCCGCGTCTTGGGGTTTGCGCTGCTGCTGACTCATTAATCTCACAGCTCGTTTTTTGTTTTTTAAGATTTTATTTATTTGACAGAGAGAAATCACAAGTAGGCAGAGAGGCAGGCAGAGAAAGGAGGAAGCAGGTTCCCCGCGGAGCAGAGAGCCCAACGTGGGGCTTGATCCCAGGACCTTGGGATCATGACCTGAGCCAAAGGCAGAGGCTTTAACCACTGAGCCACCCAGGTGCTCCTCACAGCTCGTTTTAACTAGTCCCTTTCACCCGCCCGACGTGGTCGGGAGACTGAGCAGAAGGACAAGCCTCTCCGGTGATCTCCATTACCAAGGCATAATATTTGCATGACATTTGTTATTACTTTATAATAAAGGCTACATCTGCTGCTTGCTATTACCATCAGTTAGCAGAATGTCTCACAAATAGTAGATGCTCAGTATATACACCAGGAGGGAAGGAGGGGAAAAGACATAAACTCGGTGCTATGGGCTGAACTGTGCCCTCCCAAAATTCATACATTGAATTCTTGACCCCTAATATCTAAGAATGTGACTGTATTTAGAAATAGAGTCTTTAGGGGCACCTTTGGCGCAGGTCTTGACCCCACGGTCTGGGATGGAGCCCTGCTTAGGGCTCCCTGCTCAGCTGGGAGTCTGCTTTTCTCTCTCCCCGACCCCTCTCATGTGCTCACTCTCTCTCTCTCTCAAATAAATAAAAAAAAGTCCTTTAAGAATGAAAAAAAAAAAAAAAAGTAAGGCCTTTAGAAGTAATTAAGTCAAAAAGAGTTCATTACGGTGGGCCGGAATGCAATATTGACTGGTGTCTTTATGAGAAGAGGAAGAGGAGGTTAAGACGCAGGCACAGAGAGGAACACCGTGTTAACAAGGTGTCAGCCTTTACAAGCCAAAGAGAGAATCCTTACAAGAACCCAACACTGCAGACCTCTTGATCTCAGACTTACAGCCTCTGACACTGTGAGAAAATAAATTTTTACTGTTTAAGCCACTCAGTTTCTGGTATTTTGTTATAGCAATCCCAGTCACCTTATACAGCTGACTATACAGGACATACAGCTTCACTTTTAAGTAAACTTTATTTTTTGGTTTGTCTTTTTTTTAGATTTTATTTATTTATTTGAGAGAGAGCATAAACAGGAGGAGCAGCAAGCAGAGGGAAAGGAAGAAGCAAGCAGGCTTCCCACTGAGCAGGGAGCCCAATGCCCATCCCAGGATCCCAAGATCATGACCTGAGCGAAGACAGACGCTTAACCCACTGAGCTACCCATGTGCCCCAGTAAACTTATTTTAAATAAATCACTTTTCTGAAAATATTAGGGTGTCAGCATTATCTTTCCAAGGAAATGGACATACCTAAGTGGCAGAGAAATAAAGTACTATTGTTGAAAATAGTGGTTTTATACCAGAGATACTGACAGTCTCTGGAGATATTTCTAGCTGTCACATCTGGGAAAGAAGGATGCTGCTGCTGGCACCTAGTGGACAGAGGCCAGGGATGCTGGTAAACATTATACAGTGCACAGTACAAACCCACCCACCTGCAAACAAAGCATCATCCAGACCAAAACACTAAAATAGCTGAGGATGAGAAACCAATGACAGGCATTTCTTAGAGACTGAAAGATGATGGGGACTTAAAGTTCTGGGTTTCTTTTTCCATTTGCAGTAACTTGTAATATTCACAATTGAGGATGAAGGACATCTATGAAATTTATTTGAATTTTGCTTTGAGGCCAAATGATTATGACCTTGGACTTTGAAGTTAGAGAGAGCTGGGCTCAAATTCAGCTCTGCAGCAACTTATTACTCTATAACTATGGACAAGTTACTTAATCTATTTATAAGTCTCAGTTACCTCAGCTATAAATTAGGTATAGGAATATTACATATCATATTGGGTTATTGTGGGAATTAAATCGATATAATACATTCATGGTTTAGCAGTTTTGCCTAGCACCTGGCAAGTCAGACTCCAAGTGTCTGAAGTTCAAATATTTAAAAACCAAAAGTCTCAGGGCACCTGGGTAGCTCAGTGGGTTAAAGCCTCTGCCTTCAGCCCAGGTCATGATCCCAGGGTCCTGGGATCGAGACCTGCATCGGGCTCTCTGCTCAGTGCAGAGCCTGCTTCTCTCTCTCTCTCTGCCTACTTGTGTTCTCTGTCAAATAAATAAATAAAATCTTTAAAAAAAAAAAAAAACAACCAAAAGTCTCTGCCAATTACTCAGTATAAAACCCCAAAGGAAAAAAAAGTCAGGCTTCATTTGTCTATCATAGGATGGTTCTCACATTTGACTGACCATCAGAATCATTTGGAAAGAGGTGAGTCATGGGGACATCTGAGGGAAAGGACTACCGGGCAGAGCACAAAGGCCTGGAACAGGAGCATGCTTAGCATGATGTGAAATGTTGGGGTTCAGGAATGAGTGGTCAAGGAAAAATTCTTGAGATGTCTTCAGTACAAAAAGGGTGATTTTATTAAAGCATGGGAACAGGACCTGTGGGCAGAAAGAGCTGCACTGGGGTTGTGAGGAATGGCTAATTATATAATTTCAAGTTGGGAGGGGGTTAAAGATAGCGTTAAGTCAACAAGGTTTCCAGGACCTTGATGGGGTAGCTGTTGTTAGGAAAAGGTCATTTACCACTATCTAGTAAAACCTTAGTCATGAGACCCTTTAAAAGTATATCAGTGGGCCATATGTTGGGAGGATGATTGCTAACATATATCTTGATGGGGATGGGTAGAGAAAAGGAAGTTTCCAAAGGGATTTTTGGAAGGATCTTGGAAGTCTGGTTAATGTCAAGCTAAGGCTGTCTTTTGCCTTTAGCAAAGCATTCACATTGAGGCAGTTAAGTTCCTGAGGGACGATGACTCTACCTGTCTCAAGTATGTGTCAGGTGGCTGTTAAGTTATTTTTTTATTATTTTTTTAATATTTTAATTTTATATTTGTTCTACTGGTTTTAAACATGTGCTCAAGTTTCTTATGCAGTATTGGATTTACTCTTTTTTTTTTAATATCTTAATTTTACTTTTTTCAGAGTTCCAAGATTCATTGTTTATGCACCAGTGCTCCATGCAATACATGCCCTCCTTAATGCCCACCACCAGGCTCACTCATCCCCCCACCCCCTCCTTTCCAAAACCTTCAGTTTGTTTCTCAGAGTCCACAGTCTCTCATGCTTTGTCCCCCCCCTCCAATTTCCCCCAATTCACTTTTCCTTTCCTTCTCCTGATGTCCTCCAAGCTATTCCTTATACACCACAAGTAAGTGAAACCATGTGATAGTTGACTTTCTCTGCTTGACTTATTTCACTCAGCATAATCTCCTCCAGTCTCGTCCATGTTGATAAAAAAGCTGGGTATTCATCCTTTCTGACAGCTGAGTAATATTCCATTTGTATATATGGACCACATCTTCTTTACCCATTCATCTGTTGAAGGGCATCTTGGCCCTTTCCACAGTTTCATGATTTATTTTCTTGAGTGCCTCTAACTCTCTCTGTACATTCTGTTCTCTACCCTTCCTTCCCCTTTTAGGTTGCAGCATAATCATTGTTTTCTTAGAAGTCCTACCCTGCCCTGACCCTTAGGCAACTCTGCTATATATTTCTATAGCATCCTGCACTTCCTTTACCTAATTTTTCTAAAGTCAATCAATTCTATCAATTTAGGGTGGATTAACAAAATTCAGTATCTGGATCTTCAAAGCTGCAGAAGAGTGATCATGGCAAAAATTGGAGCACTGGGTGTGGTGAAAAATAATGAATACTGTTATGCTGAAAATAAAAAATAAATTAAAAAAAAATTGCTCCTTCATGTTGGCTTGTCTGAAGAGTTAGATGTTTTTTTAGATAACCATGGTAGGCTGGCTAATGGACCCCAAGAATGTTCATGTCCTAATCCCTGGACCCTGTGAATATATTATCCTATGTGGCAGAAAGAATTAAGATTGCAGATTCAATTAATGTTGCTAGTTAGTTAGCTTAGAGATGTGGAGAGTTTCCTGGATTACCTGAGTGGGCCAATCACATGAGTCTTTAAGAGTGGAAGAAAAGGTTGAAGAGAGGAGTCAGATTCGTGTGACAAGGACTCTACCCACCGTTGCTAGTTTTTTTTTTTTTTTTAAAGATTTTATTTATTTATTTGACAGAGAGAAATCACAAGTAGGTAGAGAGGCAGGCAGAGAGAGAGAGGAGGAAGCAGGCTCCCTGCCGAGCAGAGAGCCCGATGCGGGACTCGATCCCAGGACCCTGAGATCATGACCTGAGCCGAAGGCAGCGGCTTAACCACTGAGCCACCCAGGCGCCCCGGTTGCTAGTTTTGAAGATGGAAGAGGGTGGCCATGACCCAAGGAATGCAGCTAGCCTTCAGAAACTGGAAAAGGCAAGGAAACAATTCTCTCCTAGAACTTTCAGAAAGGAATTCAGCCTGTCCAACACCTTGGTCTTAGTCCAGTGAGACCCATATTGGGTCTTCTTCTTCTCACCTACAGAACTGTGAGAATAAATGTGTTGTTCTGAATTGCCAAGTTTGTGGTGATTTGTTACAGCAGCAGAAAACAAGCACAGTAACAGTCCTACGTTGCCTCTGTAAATACCAAGTAGACCTTGAAGCTCTCCATCTTAACCTGAATAGCCAAATTAATCCATGTGGATAGTCCCTAAACTGTTTTGGCCTGAATTGTAGTTAAGACAAAGCTGTTAAGGGTGAGGCCCTAATGCAATATGACTTGTATCCCTGTAAGAGGAAGAGACAGAAGGGGCAGAGTGACTACTTGAAGAGGCAGCAAGAGGGTGGCCATCTGCAAGTCAAGGGAAGAGGCCTCAGAAGAACCCAACCCTAATTGACTTCCAGACTCCAGAAGTATGAGAAAATAAGTTTCTGTTGGCTTCAACAGAAGCCACCCAGTCTGTGGTATTTTGTTATGGCATCCTGAAATGATGAATAAATACACCATCATAATATAAAATTACTAAGAATGTCAATGGGGAAGGTAAGGGCTAACTGTAGGACTATAACCCATTCCCTCCCTACCAGAAATCAATGACCTCAATCAAATTTCCTTAAATATGCCAATGATATTAGCAGAAAGAAAACGAAAAGTTCTTATGTCTAAAATGCTTTTAGGGGCACCTGGGTGGCTCAGTGGGTTAAGCCGCTGCCTTCGGCTCAGGTCATGATCTCAGGGTCCTGGGATCAAGTCCCGCATCGGGCTCTCTGCTCAGCAGGGAGCCTGCTTCCCTCTCTCTCTCTGCCTGCCTCTCCATCTACTTGTGATTTCTGTCAAATACATAAAATCTTTACAAAAAAATAAAAAAAATAAAATGCTTTTAGGGGCACCTGGGTGGCTCAGTTGGTTGAAACTTCTGCTTCAGCTCAGGTCATGATCCCAGGGTCCTGGGATCCAGGCTCTCTGCTCAGCGGGGAGCCTGCTTCCCTTCCTCTCTCTCTGCCTGCCTCTCTGCCTGCTTGTGATCTCTGTCTGTCAAATAAATAAATAACATCTTTAAAAAAAATAAAATAAAATGCTTTTAGCAAGATACATTTTGTCTCTAGAGATGGCTTATTGTAAAACATGGAATTTATGGACTGATGAAGCATGGTTGGCTGGAGAATGGGGGTTCATAATTTGTGTAATCAATGAGGTATAAAAAGGGGAGGTTGCAAAACCAAATAACTCCCCTTGTTTGAGCAATGTTTCCAGATTGCTCAGAAGAAAATTGTCCTTTAATTCTGAGTCCAAAGTGTACAGTAATGAGGAAGAGAAAGGGTATTTTGGAGCTAAGTCTGACGATTTCGGACTTCTTGAAGAACAGATTATTTCACCTGTGCCTGGTGATCGCTCTGTATCCTTTGAATCATTAATCACATTTGGTATTGGGTTAAGATCTATGATTCATGTGCCTGATGTGACTCTTTGGGCTAACCAAGACTTTGCATACAAAAATTATCTTGCACTTCTTATTAACTCAGAAATGTTCTTGTTTTAAGTTCTATCAATCCAGTTTGATAAATTTATACTTTGGAAAAAAATTTATACTTTGGATAGAATTTGCCATTATGAAGGATTATCATATAACTGAAATAACCTGATAAATGACATACATGCATTTATTTGAAACTTTATTATATAAATTTTCATTTCTTTTAAAGATTACAAAACCTGTTCTGTGACAGGAATACAAGCAATATTGTTCCAGGATTATTCATGGATACATCTGAAAGAGCTTAGATTACGCATTAACAGTATGATTTGAAAACTTCCCAGATTAAACTCTTAAGTAAAACAATTTAAAGTATTCAGTGATAATTAATCCTTTACAAGCATTTCATAATTATGGCAGCAGTGCCAAGTATCTGATGTGATTTAACCACCAATAAAAGGTACAATACATAGGAACTCATGATACGGTAACTTGGGCTTCCAGCATGCCTTACTAGAGAGAAACTAGTATAAAGTAAGATCAGGTATAATAGTAGAAAAATATTTGTGACTTTTTTTCTTTTTTAAAAACTGTTTTAAGTAGTTGCCCACCCCATTCCCACCCAAGGCCAAAAATGCAAAATAATTACATCCCTTAGGTGTATATCTTCCCTTTTGCTTGGGTAAGAGTTAAGATAAACCTAATACATGTACATAATTTTAAGAATTAAAAACTCATCACCCATAATTATTAAGGATGCTAAGGAATGGCAATTAAAAAAAAAGCTTTAGATGATAAACTAGAGATACACAAACCAAAACCTTTATCCTTATGCCCTTGCTTTGTATTTAAAAGTTCTACTTTACATACTTGTTTGAAAAACTCAGTATACAGCTCATTCAGTACTATAGTGATACTAGGAGTAAAGATTTTCACTTCCATTAGATATTGAACTAATCTACTTAGACTATTACGGAGACTCTCCTCTCACATGTGTTTACACACATTGTACTCAAATGGTATGTGCTCTGGAAGAGGTTTTCTTGAGGTCTGCATCTCTGAACTTAAGTCTCTAAATTTTCCTTTTCACTAATCTCTATTCAATGTCATATACTTTGCTAGTTGCTCTGGGAGAAGTCATGGACATTTAAACAGCTTATCATGCACTTCAAGGTTAAATGGCAAAAAAATGAGGAAAGTGCCTTAAGAGGTAGGAAGTAGACTCTCATCCCAACCCTTGCTATGCCCTGTATGAACAGTTAAAAGACTGAATCAAAGTGGTAAATGTGAGACCGATAGTAATACAATGCTTAAGAAAATTAACTTGACTTCATTACTAGAATTGAGAACACTAAGTCACACTGGAACCAGTTACAAGTCACTTGACCACACAAAATACAGCAGTGTCAGAAGTACATAAAGCACACTGTAGATAAAAATTCTTCTTGGCCATCCATATTTAGGTATTATCATTCTGTAGATTCTTCACTAGAAAAAGTGGTTAAGCGTGGCTCTGTAGAATACCACAGTCCCAAGAAAGCAAATTTCATTCCTTCTTTAATTGGTCTCCACCAATGGTCACTTGGGGAAACCAGCAAAATGTAAGCAATCTGGAGGCGAAAAGAGGACTATTTTCACTAATTGAAATATAAATAATGAGTTAGGTCAACTTATCTGTGAATTAAATAAAACTCAATGTATACATCTAGTGTGAGTCACATGGAGCTGGACCTTTCAGAGAGACAGAACTCTGACTAGATTGGAACCTCTTGGTTTAAGTACCAAGGGTCAACCATGGAACCCAATATATTTCTTAAGCACAGAAAACAGACCTTTTCTAACTCTTTACATTCCTGAGATATCTGTCCTAATGCCTTCACAAATCTCATAAATCCTTGATACCACCGTGAGAATTTTATCTATAAAATACGGTAAAGCAAGCCGAGTATTTTTCAGTCATTTATAAAGGCCAGGAAGTAGAGACTATCAAAGCCATGTTGAGATATGTATTGCTGACTTCCAGGGTGATTAAGTACATTTGTACAAAGGCTCCCAAATCTTGGATGTTTTTCTGCTCTCATCCCAGGCTGGACCCACCCCAGTCCCTTTCCAACCCAATCCATTCTCTTACTCATGAAGCCTTTGCACCCTTCTCCCTCTTCAAATCTTTCCTGGGCTGAGGGTGCAGGGCACAGCAAACAGGCCAGCCCAACCTCTCATAATGTCCCCACTTCTTAAAATTAGGTGGGAAATGGTTGATCCAAACCCATACTTTGCAGCCTACCACATGTGAAATGTGAATCTCTACTGTGTACAACACCACACCCCCTCCAGACCCTAAGTGACTTTTCCCCACACATCAGCCTTGCAGCATCTTGATTCTGTGCCTTGTCAAAATATTACATTTTTGGACTTTTAGGGTTGCTTGTGAATAAATGGAAGTTAAAGGTCTACTGTACTTAGGAAAAAAGACATCTCTATAAATTAGAAGGAGTTGAAATGACTTACATAAAAAATTAAAAGGACAAAAACTTACCTTAACATCATCACTTGAAAGGGAAGATACAAAACACGTGGTAGCGTAATCCATATTTTTCAGCATATGCTTGGAAAAGTTAAATGCACTCTACCATTCTAGATATTATTTTGGATTATAGGCTAAGAGCAAGTTTGTAAAAGTGGCCTGATGGTTTAGTTCCTTCTTTCACACTGAAATAATCTTTAAGACTAAACCAAAACCTTCTGGGAGAAGCCCTGGTAACTAGGAGAACTAACTGGTTAAGGGCCCAGAGGAACTGGACTCAGTAATTAATGGAAAAGTAAACCCAGGGCAAGCATGACATTTAGAGCTGTCTGCTGTAAATCAAAGGCAATAGGAATACCAGGATCACAGATGAAATATATCAAGCTCATGAACTGCATTTTAGGCGAAAGTCTTCAGTTTTGTGAACACATGACTTGCTTTTCTCCAATAAAACTGGCAGTTGAAGTAGGCAAAGAAGGCATTATCTTTGAAAGCAATAAACTTGCCATTCATCTACCAGTGGAGTAATGTCCCAAGAAATGCTTTTTTTTTTTTTTAACAACTCTGCTCCTGGTTGGGTGATAATATGAAGGAAAGGTAGCATGGTGTTATGAGGGGAAAAAAAAACTGAGTAAGAAGTTAAGGATTCTAGTCTTTGTTTTGGTTCTTAGTTACTTTACATGCAATGTGAGAATGTCAAACTAGATAATTTATAAGGACTTACACATTTACTTCTGGTTCTAAGACTACGATGGACAACACACCTAAGCACTTATGGAATAGCATTGGTGTCCAAAATTTGAAAATGTCTTTTTTTTTTTTTTTTTTTTTTGCCTAGAGTTACACTAACATTTTAAAAGCGACAAGAATTTGGGATGGGTTTGGTTTGAAACACTGAATAGAGAGAGAGAGAAAGAAAGAAAAAAAATTTTCTGGGCAATGGGAAGCAGTTTTTGATAGTCAGCATTTATATACTCAAGAATTTTAAAATACTTTCTCCATCTAGATCTTCTGAATCCCTCTTACTGTACATTTTTTAAATTTAGAAGATAAACTTACATTTGATTTCTATGCAATAATCATTTTGTGTCACTTAAGCAAAATGAATGTTACAGATTTTCCCTTTCTCTTTAGCTGTGTAGAGGAGAACTTAAAGTAATAGTAAGTGGCTTCCAAGACATTTAACTAAACTACACTTTCTTGGCTTTGTACTCAAAAGATTTAAAGCTTTGAGCAGGTAAAAAGACTTCTGATGTAAATGGCTCGGTACATGGCTGGGCACATTCTTGATGAGGTTAAGCTAAATCACTTTTCCTAGTTTTTGTTTTTCACATTACATATTGATGTACGCTAGGTAGCTTAACCAAAATACAGGTAATAATGGATACAAAAGTTTCTTTAATCAAATAGAATTGTGGAAACTACCCAAATTAGATGTAGATAACGAATACTGTAATCTAAGCAGACCCAGTAACCACTATGAAAGCTGATCATTTCTGAAATTAAAGGAAGCATTATATGGCTGTAAGTCATCAGAAGGAATTCAGAAAACACTCAATGATGAACATTCACTTAGCCTACTTGAGCTATAATTTCAGGTGAGAACAAATACTGTTTGATCAAGAATGTTTTATTCCCTCAAATAAGAAAGTTTAAATCCAATTTCATAGAGAGGCTGGCGGCCTTTATTACATTCAAATTAGTGTTTAATATAGAGCATCGTAATGGGATAGAACTCATTATGATTTACCTTTTTCCCAAAAAGCATACTTTTCTTGCAGGGATACAAGAACAGGTATCCTGTTATTCATATGCTAAATTCTGCAATTTGATCTATTTAAACGTGAAAGATCTAATGGGACTTGAATGACCTGTTGTTAAATTTTCCTTCGCCAATCTCTTCACCAGAACTCTTAAAGGCCTTTGATGTATATTGGCAAAATCCCAAATTATATGCCAAATACTAAATATGGATACTATTCAAGATCAAAAGTGCAAGAACTACCTCCTTGATTAAGGAAAAAAGGACCCTAAGGAGTTGCAACGTATATGGACTAACTTCATAGGTGTACTCTTGATGTCATGCCACACACACGTGATAACTTTCTCTACCATAACAGCTCTCTAGGTTAGTCTGACAAAGCACCTGACTTTAAGAAACAAACAAATGAACGAACCAGTGAAACAGACATGGGGAAATATATGTACATTTTGGAAGTATTACATTCAACAGCTGTTCCACAATCTGGCCATTTTTAGGGCTGTCCAACAATACTGTTAATCCAGGTGAACTATTTAACCAGATTTAATAGTCAATTGATTAATAATAATAGATTCCAAGTTAAACAAAGCATGTATACATTAAAGAAAGCAGTACAGAAATGTACTGTATATGAACTGTTTACAAAAACATACAAAATGTTGGATGGCACAAGGGATACAGTGCTAATAGAAACGGATTGTTTAAGCTAAGTGCTTAACATAAACTGTCCATCCCTATAACTAACAAAGAATATTTCAGGGACATGAAATATTTCCTATAAAAATAATGCTATATGGTGTAGAGTACTTTATTCAGTGTATTTTTAGGTGGTATTCGTATGTTCATTATTCTTGTTGATTCAGTGAATATGTCTTCATCATGTTTCCATTTTCATTTCATCCGAAGCTCCAGGAAAATCTAACTTGCTAACAATCATTTAAAGCGAGAAGAGACGGAAGCAGGAGCAGCAGGAGGAGCAGCAGCATTATGGGTACCAGCTGGGACAGTGTGTGCTTGCAGGTGTCTCTCAGATATGTGCTACCTGTCGCCAGAACTTGTGCTATCAGCTTACACCATGGTACCAAATATCTCACTGAGGTCACTTCACAGAGCTGTGGAGGTGATTTTTTTAATACCTCTCCGCTGAGCAAGAGTAGAGCGGCCTACTGGTTCCAAAACTGGCGACTGATTACGGTTTAAAGCAGAATATGTAGCTGCCATAGCACCCTGAAAATAGGAAAGAGAGGTCACAACACAAATGACAATGGGTACGTACGTAGAATACGAGTACGTAGAATACGAAATACAGATATTCCCCCCTATATAATTTCTTCATATGGAAATTTAGATAGATTTAATTGGGCTTATAATGAAAATAACCATACTGGTCAAACCCTCTGATTTAACTAAAAGAGGCAAATACGGGAGCCTGAACTTATGGATGAGAAGGGACAGGGATGTGCTTATAATAAGCAGCCCTCACTTTACTCAGGACTATTCAACTTTTTGTTTCTTTGCAATTCTTTATTTTTTTTTAAAAGATTTTTATTTATTTATTTGACAGAGAGAAATCACAAGTAGGCAGAGAGGCAGGCAGAGAGAGAGAGAGGCAGAAGCAGGCTCCCCGCTGAGCAGAGAGCCCGATGCGGGACTCGATCCCAGGACCCTGAGATCACGACCTGAGCTGAAGGCAGCGGCCTAACCACTGAGCCACCCAGGCGCCCCTCTTTGCAATTCTTTAATACCAGGGGCAGCAAAACATGCTCTTCTGGAACTTGTTTTGCCACTGCTGACAACCTCAAAGAATTTGCTCTGGGTTTTGCATAAGAAAGAAATGTATAAACAAAAAATAGGAAATCCATAAGCCTATGTGACAGATAAACTCAGAAGTCATTCTTACACTACATTATATTTTGGCATGCTTTGACTTTCTCTTTTCCAAACCGCTCATTTTAAGAGAATCTCACTTTAGAAATGGATGCAGGCTGAGCGAAAGGGAAAGGTGCTGTGGGCATGGACAGGGTTGGCTCACAGTTTCCTGGAAGTCATGCAGAAAGCAGTGCCTGAATGGGGCAGCTCACCTTGACTAGATGGGGTGCATCCTGTCTGTTCAGTTGGTACTGTGGCAGTTGGTCCCAGTGGACAATCCAAGGATGTCTGAGCACAAGGGCAGCAGTCAGTCTCTGATGAGGATCCACATGAAGCATCTTTGACACCAGGTCCTGTAATGGGAAGAAGAGGAGTAATACAACAAATTTAAACTTTTGTTTGTTTTTCTATAGCACTTGATACTGGTCAGCATTCTTCTTTAGCTTCTATGACACTATTTTTTTCCTGGCATCAAACCTTGGGGTTCAAAGCAATTTGGTCAATATAACATTTCTTTTTTCTTTTCTTTTCTTTTTTTTTAAGATTTACTTTAAAGAAAGTGACAGAGAGGGTGCCTGGGTGGCTCAGTGGGTTAAGCCTCTGCCTTCGACTCAGCTCATGAGTCAGAGTCAGCTCGGGGTCCTGGGATTGAGTCCCACATCAGGCTCTTTGCTCAGCAGGGGGCCTGCTTTCATCTCTTTCTCTCTCTCTCTCTCTCTCTGCGCCTGCCTCTCTACCTACTTGTGATCTCTCTCTCTCTGTCAGATGAATAAATAAATAAACAAACAAACAAATAAATAACTCTATCTTTATAAAAAAAGAAAGCGACAGAGAGAGAACAGAAGTGAGCATGAGCAGGGCAAGGGGCAGTGGGAGAGGGAGAGAATCTCAAGCAGACTCCCCAACATGGGGCTCAATCCCATGACTCTGAGATCATGACCTGAGGCAAAATCAAGAATTGGATGCTTAACTGCCTGAGCCACCTCAGTGCCCCCAACATGGCAATTGCTTTAAAAAAAAAAAAAAAGGCAAAAAACCCAAGTCTCTGTTTTCTCTTCCCTGAGTAACAGTAACTTTGGTACATTACCAAAGAGTAAATTTACCACATTTATGTATCTTTAAGTACTTTGGCTCTTTTATTCACTGAGATATTCTGACTTTTCTATACTTTTGTAGTTTTATTTCTTTTATTTTTTTTATTTTTATTTTTTAAGATTTTTTATTTATTTATTTGACAGAGAGAGATCACAAGCAGGCAGAGAGAGAGGAGGAAGCAGGCTCCCTGCCGAGCAGAGAGCCCGATGCGGGACTCGATCCCAGGACCCTGAGATCATGACCCAAGCCGAAGGCAGCGGCTTAACTCACTGAGCCACCCAGGTGCCCCAATTTCTTTTATTTTTTTTAAAGATTTTATTTATTTATTTTACAGAGATCACAAGTAGTCAGAGAGGCAGGCGGTGGTGGTGGGGGGGAAGCAGGCTCCCCGCTGAGCAGAGAGCCCAATGCGGGGCTCGATCCCAGGACTCTGAGATCATGATCTGAGCTGAAGGCAGAGGCTTAACCACTGAGCTACCCAGGTGCCCCTGTAGTTTTATTTCTAAATAATTTTCAGCTTAAGACTTTTTTGTGCTGCTGGTAATAATGAAAAGCAGAACATAACTGTCCAATAATAGGAATTTAATTGGAGAGCTCCAAATGCCCCCTCCAAAAGATTAGAGTTATTTTTTTTAAGTAGGCTCCACACCCAACGTGGGGTTTGAACTTACAACCCCAAGATCAAGAGTCACATGCTCCACCAACTGAGTCAGCCAGGTGCCCCAGATTAGAGTTATTTTTATTTTCCCCACTTCATGGGCATTGCACAGGCATTACTAAAAAAAAATAAAGAAATACAGAGAAGCAAAAGAACAAGAACTCCCAAAATACCATTCTTCCAGAGAAAATGCCTTCTATCTATCCAAATGCTTTCCTATGCATGGAATACAGATCCATCTAACTGCTAGATAGTTTTATACTCTCCAGAATAAGAACAGTTGTGACTTAAAAGAGCCATCTACCACTTGTTTAATTTTTCATTAAAAATATATCTATTTGAGGGGCGCCTGGGTGGCTCAGTGGGTTAAGCCGCTGCCTTCGGCTCAGGTCATGATCTCAGGGTCCTGGGATCGAGTCCCGCATCGGGCTCTCTGCTCAGCAGGGAGCCTGCTTCCTCCTCTCTCTCTCTGCCTGCCTCTCTGCCTACTTGTGATTCTCTCTGTCAAATAAATAAATAAAATCTTAAAAAAAAAATTAAAAAAAAATATATCTATTTGAGTATCTATTAAAGGCCAAGTATTCTGCTAGACATTGGGTATTCAGCAGTGAACAAGATAGAAATGAACTCTGACCTCATGAAGCTTTCAGCCCAGTGAGGGAGAAACAAAGAATCAATTACAAAGCAAACAGTTAAAAGTCTTTGATGGGATGAATAAAGACATATAGCTAGAGGAGCACAAAGAGACACCTGACCTGAACAGGATGGGGTGGCTTAGAAGTGACTTCTTTAGAGGAATGTGAGACCTGAAGGATGAATTGTAGATAGATTATAGAGAAGGGGGAAGGAAACAGAGCAATTCAGGGAGCTAGAGCGGAGTGTGATTAGAGGAAATCCGTCAGGGATGAGAACGTGTCACAATTAAGGAACTGAAAGGAGTGCAGTGAGGCTGTAATAAAAACAAGTAGAACATGGCAGCAGATAAATGGGAAGGTGAGAAGGGACTAGACCATGAAGGCCCCTGTAAACTACATTAGCAAATCTGGTCTTTGTATGGAGGTAAGAAATTATTTAAAGCAAGGGAATGACACAGTCAGGTTTGTACTTTAGAGAGCTTACCCTCACTAAGTGTGGAGGAAAATGGATTGGAGGGTGCAAGCCTGAAGACTCCAATTTGAGACTGGCAGGAGATGATGGCTTCAGGCTAGTATAAGAGACGGAGAAATATGGATGGTCTGAGCTACTTAAGAGAAAGAAGCAACAGAACCTGGTGGTTGACTGGTACTGGGAACTGAAGAGATGTTATTCCAAGTACTCCTTTGCTATTATTTAATTTCTTATTTTTAGTTTTCATTAACAGCAAAGAACAGGAATAAGCTACTGAACAGAGTGAAACAACTAAGAGCTCCCCTTCCAAATTCTTAAAGTGAGAAAATATGCTTCAAGTACATAAAAAGTTGCAAAACTGCCCAGGGGCACAACAAAACTCTCTTCCTTCCGTAAGTCTCATCACTCTGTTCAGATAAACTCATTCGTATTCATGTCTTTGGCTTCTACAGATGGTGACTCCGAACTCCACTGTCCACCCAAAACTTCTCTCCTAAGATCTGCATCAATATAGCCAGTTGCCTAATGGACATACATCTCTTACTTATACACCACAGTCGCATTTCAAATTCGTAAAGTCCAAATCTGTAATTATCATGCCTCTCAAAACTACTTCTTTTGTATCCCACATCTTGGTGAAAGAACACCACTATAACTCATTTCCCTACGGTGGATATGTGGACTACATGCTTACTATCTGCTTCCCCCTTGCTTCTTTTTATCTTTAAAGATTTATTTATTTATTTTCACACACACACACACACACACACACACACAAAATCTCAAGCAGACTCCATGCTCAGCATGGAGCCCAGTGTGGGGCTTGATCTGACAACCCTGAGTTCATAACCCGAGCCAAAACCAAGAGTCAGACGCTTAATCAACTGTGCCATTCAAGTGCCCCTCCCCTGCTTCTTATCCCCATTTAACCACTGAGTCTATTTTGCCCCCTAAATTTCTCTTTAATTTAGCTCAAATCTTGCTACTACTGCTCTAGTCTAGGTCTTCATCATTTGTGACCTGAAATACAGTAAAACCTTATAAGTAAAACCCTTAATATTAGGTCAGTGAGGACTGAATGAAAAAATATAGGTATTAAGTATTAGCATAGACCTTGGCACGTAAGTGCCCAGTGAATTGTAGTGATGGTCCTGTTCTTCTCAAAGCCACATATGAAACATACGGCCCATATGACTAATGACATTCACATGTGCAACTTGCTCTTGAGGGAACACATCAGAGTGATAGAACCCTCACTTCCGACTTTGTGCGTATTCACTGTACCATATAAAGCTTATCTCAGGTCTTAACTGGACAAATTTGCAGAAGTTATCAGTAATAACGTGATATTTATAAGAAAGGCTGTGAGTTAGATCCAATTTTTTGTGCTCTATTTTTTATCTCATCCTCACCTTTCTCTTTCATTCAAAAAAACATACTGGAATCAAGTCAATGAGAGCCAAATTATCGAAATTAAAGCAAGTCAAGGTTATCTCTATAATTTATTTAAAAAGGAGGCAATGGGTAAGCTTTGATACTTTATACAGTGACATTACTTAATATGTCTCACAACTGATCATGACAATTTCTGGCAGACTCCAGAGATCAGAATTACTCTCTATAGAACAAACTTGAAAAAGGAAACTCTGATCATTACAACGCTTAATACTTTTCAGCAATTCTCTAATACCTAGAATAAACCTGAAACCCTGAGCATGATCTGCAAAGCCTTTTATAATCTGGGTTCATCAGCTACCTTCTCACGTGTACCCCGTGCTAGGCACAACAAACTGTGCACAGCAACCTGGAAGCATTCTGCCATTTGCAGGCTGGCCTGACCACAAATAGCATGTGCTGCTCCTGCAGCCTGGGATGGAATACATCCTTCTGCTCCCTAAAGCTGCCAGGAAAATCCCCTCACTGCTTCTGGAAAGCTTTCTTGGAAATCTTTCTGACTGAGCACCATCTGTAAACTTCTTTAACACAAAAAAATGTACCACTGTAACAGCACATGTGACACTGTGCTGTATACTTCTGGCCATCTCCCAACTAGACCATGAGCTTCCTGATATCAGGAATTCTATCTCAGTCACATCTTTTGATCCCTGGACCTTCACATTTTAAGCATGCTGTAAATGTTGAACACATGGACTAAAAAGAAATCCCAGAAAAAAAAATGAATCATCTGGTTTAAGAAATAATTGTTAAAAAAAGGGAAAGGCTAACACTTCATTTTAAATCAGTTATAAAGCCAAGTATCATCTATGCAGACATTAAATTAGTTAACTGAGGCTTCATCTCTATGCCAAAAGAATCAACCTATGTTTTTGACGTACCCTATTTACTTATGTGATCATCTCAACTCAGGCTTCCACCTCTAAGAGAAATCAGCAAGCACGTTTACCAGTATGTATCTTCTTTATCTCCTCTATGTTTTTCTTATTCGGGAGAGGAAAACTGCTCTTCTTTTTCTTTCTAATTTTTAAAATTTTCCCTCTTGATTTTAAAAGAGCATTTTCTATGAATAAAGTAAAACTAGAGCAGAGTTGGAAAGCAAGTCTGCCAGAGTATGGCAGATCTTCCAGTGAGAAAGGCTTTTCAAATGGATTTCAAGAAGACACTATAAAACCATACTACTGTTTATTGTGAAAAAGATGAGACCCTTTTCTATATAATATGAACCAAAAATAGAACATGGTGCAGTTATTCTAGGGAATAAGGGCTTTGGGACCAACTGCTTAGTTCAAAGCATCCACATGCTCCTGGTATGTAACTATGGACAAATTCACACAAAAATTCTAGCCTTGCTTTTCTTCTGTGAAATGGGGATACTACCACATATTTTACAGGGTTTGGAAGAGGATTAAATGGGATGATTTAGGTGAGGTGCAGTGTGAGGCACAAAAAAGCCACAAAAATCATGAAGATTACCACCATTATCATCATTCTTCTTCTTCTTTTTTAAAATTTTATTTATTTGTTAGAGTGAGAGAGAGAGAGCACAGTCAGGCAGAGTGGCAGGCAGAAGCAGAGGCTCCCCATGAAGCAAGAAGCCCGATGCAGGACTCAATCCCAGGATACTGGGATCATGACCTGAGCCAAAGGCAGCCGCTCAACCAACTGATCCACCTGGGCATCCCATCATTCTTCTTATTACTATTATTTTGGTTAAAAGGTTTATATTTTTTTATTCCAAATTTTTATTTAAAGTCTAGTTCATAACATACAGAGTAATATTGGTTTCAGGAACAGAATTCAGCGATTCATCACTTACATATAATACCCAGTGCTCACTCCAACAAGTGTACTCCTTAATACCCACCTCCCATCGAGCCCATCCCCCACCCATCCCTCCATCAACCCTGAGTTTGTTCTCTATCATTAAGAGTCTCTTATATTGTGGAAAGAGCCGAGATGCCCTTCAACAGATGAATGGATAAAGAAGATGTGGTCCACATATACAGTGGAGTATTACTCAGCCATCAGAAAGGATGAATACTTAACTTTTCCATCAACATGGATGGAACTGGTGGAGATTACGCTAAGAGAAATAAGCCAGGCAGAGAAAGTCAATCATCATATGGTTTCACTTATTTGTGGAAAATAAGGAATAGCATGGAGGACATTAGGAGAAGAAAGAGAAAAATGAAGGGGGGAAATCAGATGGGGAGATGAAGCATGAGAGACTATGGACTCCAGGAAAGAAACTGAGGGTTTCAGAGGGGAGGGAGATCGGAAATGGGTCAGCCTGGTGACAGGTACTAAGGAGGGCATGTATTAATGGAGGACTGGATGTTATATGCAAACAACGAATCATGGAAAACTACATCAAAAACTAATGATGTACTTGGGGCGCCTGGGTGGCTCAGTGGGTTAAAGCCTCTGCCTTCAGCTCAGGTCATGATCCCAGGGTCCTGGGATAGAGCCCCACATCGGGCTCTCTGCTCAGCAGGGAGCCTGCTTCCTCCTCTCTCTCTCTGCCTGCCTCTCTGCCTACTTCTGATCTGTCAAATAAATAAATAAAATCTTTAAAAAAAAACAACTAATGATGTACTGTACGGTAACTAACATAACAACAAAAAAAAAGAGTTTCTTATACCACCATTATTATTATTATTATTTTTTTTTTTTAAAGATTTTCTTTATTTATTTGACAGAGCTCACAAGTAGGCAGAGAGGCAGGCAGAGAGACAGAGAGAGAGAGAGAGGGAATCAGGCTTCCTGTGGAGCAGAGAGCCCGATGCGGGGCTCGATCCCAGCACCCTGAGATCATGACCCGAGCTGAAGGCAGCAGCCCAAACCACTGAGCTACACAGGCGCCCCTACCACCATTATTATTCATCATGCTTGTCAGTAAGTAGTTTTAGATGTATAGATAATAAAACCAAACCAATACCTTCTGGGAAACAAAACAATAGGTCCATTTTTGAGTTCAAGTTATCTGGTAACATCACTTTAAAATAATACTTTATAAACAAAAGTATGTAACTGATTATTTTTTCTTACCAGGGATTATAAGAAATTATTTTCTAAGAAGCTTATAATAGGAAGCCATACTTACCTTTGCTGTGTCCGAAACAGAATTCCAGTAACCACCACTGAGTGAGAATTTTCCGCTGCCTATCCGTGCTAATATTTCCTCTGGTGTATCATCAGGGCCATTTGCAAATGGAGTGTAACTAGTTTATAATGAAATTAAAATGTTAATGAATAAAATTTCTTTTTTTGGTTGGTAATCTTCACATTTATTTGCAGTGTTCAAGAGTACTCCAGTTAATTTAATTAATGTAATATTTCATTAAAATTTCCTAAAGTGAAAAATATCAACATCATGAAGCACCATAAAGCACCAGGTCAAGGTATAAGCTATGAAATATCAATTAGACTTAATGTATGATAATATAAATATTTTAAGATATGACACATTAGAATAGACTGTTTAAAAATAGTGTATGTTTATACATACACTATAAGAGTACAGAAGAGATATGGAAAAAAATCAAGTTAAGACCTTAAGACATTATCAAATGGTACATTAAAGAAAGCCAGTAATGATACAGTTATAAATGTGGTACATATACATAGAGAGATATACACACACAGGATTATTAGATAATATGAGAAAACATGAAAAGAAAGATAGTACAACAGAGAGATTAAAAATATAGAACAGAATATTGATGAATAAATGCTGATTACAATATATGGTCCACTCACCCAGTAAGCATTGTATAGAGGAGGACACCAAGACTCCATATATCACAAGCAGCATCATAGCCTTGTCGTTTTAAAACCTAAAAAAAGCAAAAGGTAGTATTAACACATTACTGTTTAGAGAACTGAATAGGCTATGAACTGTACTATTTTCTAAATCAATGTATTTAAGAAAAACCTAAGCAGAACATGATTAACAAGCAAGGCAATATATTAATACTATTCTACAACTAATAATTCATTCATATGTATATGAATATATATTTACATACATATATATTTGATTTTGGTATTTGAATTAGCATTTGTTGAGTGATGCTATGGCATATAGAAGACTATAAAATAAAATGAAATTAAGTTTCTTTTTCTCCAAACTGCTTCCCTCTAAGTTTCTTCTTAATTTTTTTTATTATTATTTTTTAAAATTTTATTTATTTATTTGACAGAGAGATCACAAGTAGGCAGAGAGGCAGGCAGAGAGAGAGAGAGAGAGAGAGAGAGAGAGAGGAGGAAGCAGGCTCCCCGCTGAGCAGAGAGCCCGAAGTGGGACTCGATCCCAGGACCCTGAGATCATGACCCAAGCCGAAGGCAGCGGCATAACCCACTGAGCCACCCAGGCGCCCCTAAGTTTCTTCTTTAAATGAATTTATATTCATTTTTGTATGAGGCTGCAGGAGTGGTTACATAAAACATTACTTTTAGGAATATATATAAAAGTACAAATAATATAATGCAAAATTATACTTTTACATATAAAAATATGATTCACTCGAGCATTTAGTAATCACCAATTATTATCCGGCATGAAGAGTGATAAATATAAAACACTCTTGTTTCCTCAAGAAAATTAGAATATGGCAGGGGAAATAAACATACATATAGTTAATAATTCAACATGGTAAGTATTATAACAAAATTATGCCTAAAGTATTATAGGCATAAAGATGAGGAAACCATTCATTCATTTTGTTTTTAAAGATTTATTTATTTATTTTAGAATGAGAGGGAGAGCAAGAGCAAGAACAGGGCGGGAGAAGGGCAAGAGAATCTCAAGCAGACTACCCGCTGAACATGGAGACTGACATGGGACTTGATCCTATGACCTTGAGAAAATGACTTGAACTGAAGTCAACAGTCAGATGCTTAACCGACTGAGCTGCCCAGGTGCCACAATTCATTTTTGATATGGGGAGAGAAGGAAGACTATGGGACAGCCTGCTGGTACTGGGCCTATAAGTAAGAATTCAGGAAGCAAACAGAGGAGGTGGGGGAGAGCAGGGGACACTCAAAGGGCAGAGGCAAGAGAGCAGAACATGCTTAAAGACAGGCAAGGATTCAGTGTGGCCAGATGTCCAGGTAGGGGATACCAGAGAGAACGAAGAAGGGCTTTTACAGATATCTTAAGGATTTAAAAGGTTTTTCCCATAGGCAATCTGTGGTCACTGATACATTAAACAGGGCAATGAAATAGGTAGACATGTACACCAAAAGAGTAACTCCAGGTATAGAGGAAATGCTGGCAAGCAGACAGACTGGAAACAAGGTCGTCTGATAGGATGCAATTTGTAGCAAACTAAGTGAAAGGCTATGAGGAACCACACTAAGGCAGGACATGGAAAGGAAAAGACGTCATGATAAAACAGGAAGGACTTAGAGATGCGATGTATGGGTAAGGGAAAAGGGGTCTAAACTATTTAGGAATCAGAATGGAAAGGGTTTGGTGACTGACAGGATGTAGAGAAATGATGGAGAAGGAGCATTTCAGGAGGACTTCCAAGTTTTAATTTGAATGACTAAGTGGTGATTAAAAGGTCAAGTCTAGGGAGAGTTTAATCATAGAAGATTTCCCGAAGAACATGAATTTAGAGGCTCTGAAGCAAAAAAGGTCTTGAAGCAAAAAAATTTGAAACAAAAAACATTAGGTTTTGAAGCAAAAAACATTCCAACATGCCAAGGCAAAACAGCTACATGGAGATTTCAAGAAGCAGATTGCTTGTCTGAAGCAAGAAGCCCTCTTGAGGAATAATAATGAGATGGCTAGATGAACTGACCATGCTTGGACATCCATATGTGTCAGAAGCTGTGGATATGTGGACAAAGAAGCAAAAAGTCTGTCCCTCATTAGTTCTAGTCCCACCAGGAGAACAGGTGCAAGTAGTCTTTTAAAAAGTATTACTTTACATCTCAGAAGTAACAAGATTACAAAAAGTTTGGAAAATAGAGGGGAAATGGAGCTCTACAATCCAATGACATCCTAACCTTACCAACTGTTACCATTGTTTGGTGAAGTATCTAATGATAAAATCATAGACTTTGTAGCCATGTTGCCTGGGCTCAAATCTCAATCTGACCTCAGATGACATAACCTCTCATTGTGCACCTGGTTTCTTGCAAAATTCAAGTAAAAGGTCTCATTTCACATAAGAGAAAAAATTATTATATGTAAATGCTATTTGTGAGGATGAAATCAGCTAATTCAATGACTGGCACATAAGCCCTATATTAGGGTTAACTCTTATTTTTTTTTTTTAAGATTTTATTTATTTATTTGACAGAGAGAGATCACAAGTAGGCAGAGAGGCAGGCAGAGAGAGAGAGAGAGAGAGAGGAGGAAGCAGGCTCCCTGCCGAGCAGAGAGCCCGATGTGGGACTCGATCCCAGGACCCTGGGATCATGACCCGAGCCGAAGGCAGCGGCCTAACCCACTGAGCCACCCAGGCGCCCAACTCTTATTTTTTATTACATAGTTCAGTCACATTTAAAAAAAAGATTTTATTTATTTATTTGACAGAGAGAGAGAGAGAGAGAGCGAGAGCAAGAGGGAACACAAGCAGGGGGAAGTGGGAGAGGGAGAAGCAGGCTTCCTGCTGAGCAGGGAGCCCAATGCGGGACTCATCCAAGGACCGTGGGATGACGACCCAAGCAGAAGGCAGACACTTAACGACTGAGCCACCCAGGTGGCCCCACAATTACATCTTTTTTTTAACACGGTGATAATAAACATGCATGAAATCTTGAGGGTAAAGCAGTGGACTTTAGATTTGCTACAATGGGGAACCAAAATTTCTTAGGAAAAGAAGCAACATGATCAAAGCAGTGCTTGAAGACTTCAGTAACTCTATAGCTCTTCCGTAGAATGATCACAGAAGGAGAGAGGGAACAGGGTGCAGCTAGGCTGTGGCAGTCACTTGGGCTGTGGTGAAAGAAGCGAGGCTAGGATGGCAGTTCTGTGAAAGGAAGAACCTCAAACTGGTTTTAGGGGATAACAGAGATGGTACCTAGTTATGTAGCTAAAGACAAGAAGAGATCATGATGTTTTAGCCTCAGAAATACAGGAAGATGGTAACAAAATCAGGAAATTAGAAGAATATTAGGAAAGGATGAGAATAAACTAGTTTCCATTTAATTCCATGTGCTCACAGGCCCCAAAGTGTCAATGATAGCAGACCGCTACAGATGTGTGATTATGCAGAAAGACAGAAGGCAGAGCAAAAAAAGGACTGTAGTGGACTAAGTAGTAGGGGACCGAAGACAGGATTTATTACCATCAGAAGAAAAAGAGCTGACATTTTAATTATTTGTTCAGTAGGTCTTCAATGAAACAACTATTAACCACTCTATATTAAACACAGCAGGGGTGCCTGGGTGGCTCAGTCATCAAGCCGTCTGCCTTTGGCTCAGGTCATGACCTCAGAGTCCTGGGATTGAGCCCCGCATCAGGCTCCCTGCTTGGTAGGAAGCCTGCTTCTCCTTCTCCCACTTCCCCTGCTTCTGTTACCTCTCTCACTGTGTCTCTTTCTGTCAAATAAATACAATCTTTAAAAAATTAAATACACACAGCAAATGAGTTTTTAAATATACTAAAATACTGGAAGCAAATAATTCACGATTACCTCTGGTGCAACAAAATTTGCAGTATAACAAGGAGTCATGAGAAGACCGTTTTCTGCTCTTAGCTGTTTGGCAAAGCCAAAATCACAAATTCGAATAGATTCTGGATTGCCAGATTCATCCACATAAAGAATGTTGCTAGGTTTCAAGTCTCTGTGAACCACCTAATTGAAATACAAATTAAAGAGGTACATTAACAATACATTTCCATTACGGAATACTCTTTATTCGCAAAATGTCAAGTGACGTACTTAAGACGAATGCTGACCTTTAAATTATCTCATTTTAAAATGCTGATAATGTAAGTTTAACTCTCTAGCATAGAACTGGGGCAAGGACAGGAGGAAGAAAAAAAAAACAGTATGTACGTCCTTCCTCTTTGTCCAATTGAGCAGTCAAAACTAGAAGTCAAGAAGCTCTAGGATGAAATGATTATATTCCACTTGTTAGCTTCTGAGAGCAAGGACAAACAAAGTAAGAATAATGTATTGAAAATAAATTCCTTAAGAAGTAAGCTCTTAATTTCCTTTTATAATTGAATACAACCCATGATTCTCTGGTTCTGCGTCTAAATTTGCAATGGACCCAGTTCTCAAGAGTCTGGAGTGGCCTAGCAAAAACGGTGATAGGTCTTCTAGGTCAGAGGACCTTGCTTACTTTTTCTTGGGAAGCATAAGAATTTAATATAAACAAGTCAGGTTTTCAAAGTATCACTTCAAGCTCAGTGGGAGAAATTTATGTAGAGGAGTAACAGCAGAATAAGCTAGTAATAGTTATTCTCCATTAATGCATAAAGTAACATCAACCTTTGTAATTTTAGTTCAAACATTAAGAAAAGGTTTTAAAAAAAGGAAAAGGTAAAGGGGTGTGTGTGTGTGCGTGTGTGTGTGTGTGTGTATAAAATGTTAAAAAGACTTACCCCTTGTGCGTGAAGATATTCAACAGTTTTGGTTATAGTAAACAGGACAGCGCTGGCCTCTCTTTCAGAGAAAAATTTCTGTCTAAGAATTTTATCCAGCAATTCACCCCCTTTCATAAGTTCTGTCACTACATACACATATTTTCCATCATCATATACCTGTAAAATTCGACATCAAAATGTAAAAAATTATTCGAAGCTTTACATGTGCTCAGAATAAAGTTTAGCATATTCAAGAGAAATTAAAACTCATTTTATAGTCAAGGAAAATTTTACTTATCACAACCAATAGATGGTATAAAATCTGCCAAACCATTTTATACATATAAGAATATTAAAATACAAATTGATTAGATTGGATGTCAGGAAAATAAGCTGTAATTTCCTTCTATGAAACATAAGTCATGGCAATCAAAGTAACTATGGGCAACGTATATCAAAGGGCACTGAATTTTTTCTCTGAGGGTTTGTTTCTCTTGATCTTTCTATCTACTGATGACAGCAGGGATTGGTATAAAGACACATGCCTGTAACTTTCCTGGAACTCCTACAATTGTAGAACTGTATTTACATATGCAGTACAATGAATTATCCTGGTTTTGATTAAACTGAAAGACAAGTTGTGGCAAGAATTAAGTAGGAAGATTAAGTAGCAAAAATTCCATCTAACCACACAGAAGCATGCCGTTTACTCCTCATGTAGAAATAGAATGCTCCTTGTAATTCTGATTTGTACTCCCAGCAATCCCAAACTGAAACGACCCTTCAGTAAACTTCAGTTCCTTTTATTCCCCTTCACCACAGGGTTACTGCACACTTTCATTTAGTTCCATAAGAGGTACCATGTGCTGGGGCCCCCCAAAATGGAGAAAACAAGGTACCCCTCCTCAATGTTTTTATTCTAGTAGAGAGAAAGATAGAAACAAGAGTTAAAAAGTCAAAGATGCTATAATAAAAGTCGGGAAATTTTTAGAGACTTTGGAATTTGAAATGAAGGAAAGAGGAAAGATGCGAAAAACAGTGACAGCTTAGGGAGTTTGTAAGGCAAAGATGAAAATATTTTCTATACCTTCTTTTTGGTTTACTTGGATTCTTGCAGGTTATATCCAAGAGTCACTTAAGTTACACAGCTTCACATTTAATGGGACTAAGCTAACATTCTCCTTCTTTTTTTTTTTTTTTAAGATTTTATTTATTTATTTGACAGAAAGATCACAAGTAGGCAGAGAGCGGGATGTGGGGCTCGATCCCAGGACTCTGAGATCATGACCTGAGCTGAAGGCAGAAGCCCAACCCACTGAGCCACCCAGGCGCCCCTAACATTCTCCTTCTAACAGTGAACAGCAATAAATTAAACTGAGGAAATTAGGAGTTTTGGTTATGAAGAAGGGAGAGTAAACTCTGGAATTCACGAAATCTCAAGAGGTGAAAGGTACCTTAAAAGTCCTCTGGCTGAGCTGGCCACAGGACATGTCAAGTCTACAACACAGATGCAGCCTTTGAGCACTATCAGCAAGAGAAGATTTAATGCTGTCTGGGGAGTTCACACCTTTTCCCAACAGCTCTGTTATGATAAAAACCACAGGTAGCAAGGAGGGGATACCTTACTTGTATGGGGTATGGTGACGCTCAGTACAGGCTTCCTGGAGGAAGTAATGTTTTAGCAAAGTTTTAGATGCATGGTAGTAAGCCAGGCAAAGAAGGGAAGTGGTAGTATTAAATGAGGAAACCCTAAATTCAAAGACAGAACAGCATGAGAAAAGGAGGAAAGTTTAAAGATGCGCACATAGTGGAGCATGGTTGGGGGATGGGGTGGGAGAGGAAGTGTGAAAACCCCTGCAGACAGAGGAAGGCAAGGACTGGAGGTGAGGGGGTATGAACTGTACGCAGAGGAGTAACGTGGTTACGTACAAGTTTTGCTCTCTCTGGCAGTACTGTGTAAGAGTCTGGGGAGTCCATGGAGCATGAGACTAGTCAATCCCTAATTCTATTTAATACACAAATGTTCCAGTAAAGATATTAAAAGCAATAATGTCAGTAACACTTTTCTTAAAGCAAAAGTATAAGAATTAACTACAGAAACAGGTTTTTTTTATTAACTTAAATTATGCTGTATGTGTTGTCCTTCAATTTTTTTAAAAACTTACTCTTATTATTTGTCTAACACATTATATTTGAAAACATTCCAAATGTGAGCTGGACAACTGATTCCAATGATCAAAGTTCAAGAATCTACTACTTACATCCTTTAGAGTAATGATGTTTGGATGCTGTCCATAACGAAGAAGAATTTCAATTTCTTCTGTTGGGTCTCTCTTGCTTTTATCAATAATCTAAAAGGCAAATATTTATCATAAAATCTCATGAACTATAAAGGTCACAAATAGCTACAGACTTTAGGTATTATCTTATATAAATACTGGACATATATATAAGCCATTTATCAATCAGTTTTATTCAAGTACTTGACCAGACTGTCTTATCAAAGTTTAAAAACCAGTCTAAGTTTAGGACTTTCTAAACACTCAAAAGCCTCAAGAAGAGGTACCAAGAACATATCCTTCTTTCCTCCTTGAATATCTTTAAACCCTGGAAAATCAGTCAACTTCTAAGCCCAATCAATACAGATAATTAAAAACAAGGTATATCTATAATACTACCACTAGCGTCTGTTTATTGAATTAACTTTATTTCCTTTAAGAAAATGCTTCAGCGGAATAACCCATTAGTTGTAAGCTACTTATAAAAAATTAATTAACAGCTAAGTAGAACAAGCTTATTTTTGAAGCTATGCAGAAAGCTAAGCAGAAAACCACACCTAGAATTTTACTTGACTAGAGTTAAGTTTAATTATTATAATAAAGCCCTTTAAAATACTAATGTAGCTTTCCAACCCTTTTATGTCAGCAGCTTCTTAAAAATATACCTCTTAATGTTTTAATCTGTTAAAGTAATATTATATCTATTTTTAAAAGGACAAGTTTGGCTTTCATTTTGTCCAAAGGGTAGTCTGAAACAAATTTTGTGACCTTTATATTTTCAATTTTAAAAAAGCTTAGTAATTAATGTATGCAATAAATACTCAAATGCTCCAGCAGTTGAGGAAGAGCTTACAACTCACAGTGCAAGCCAAATGCGCTATCTGAAATAGATTTAGTTGCAAAAACAGTTCTGTATGAGAAGAGGGAATACAAACATTAGGTGTACGCTGTAATCAAATGCAAATGACAGTGTGGAATTACCATAGCAAGTTGTGGACTACCATAGCAAATGGATAATTAAGAGGAAACGTTTATGGAACAGACATCCTAATTCAGGGGAGATGATCCAGGTGCTAGTCTTTTGAAAACTAGAACACACTGGGAGGTGTTACTCCCAGCAACATTCTCTTTGGGATTATGAACATTCTCTTTGATCTGCTAATCTGAGCAGAGCTTATGTCACATTCAGACTTGTGTTTGTAGATCTTAGATTTGTAGTAATTTCAGTAGAAAAAAGTTGTGCTGGGATTGGTTTTATGAATTAAACTTAAGTCACAAGAATCCACAAATAGCTTGAAGATATTCTCAAGGTTTTGGTATACTGCCTCTAGTTTCTGTAATTCAAAGGGGGCCTCATGGCATTTCCGCTTTTCTTCTGATGCGTTTATGGAGGCAAGATACCTCCTTAAACTGCCCATCATGTACATTACTCACCTTCTCTCCTTTCATGTAAGCAATGTGAAAATTCCTATGTACCCCAGATTTCACTATGAGCAATGAGTAGGAGAAGAGCAAATTAACATGCATTTCTATGGTTCATCCTACATCTGATAGAAAGCTGGACACTGATAGTTTTTAAAACAATTACATCCAAGTTTAGAATAGTAATTATCATTTTTTATGTAGGTGTGTGTCTTCCCACATATTTTATACATATATATATATATATATATATATATATATATAATATATTTTTACACAGTGAAATCATAACACATGATAGACAGATGGATGTACGGAAATAATAACAATTAATGCCACTCTCCTACTAACTAAAAATGAGCTACCCACACTTATTGACCAGTTCTAAGGTTCAAAATAGGTTGAAAGCTTTAGATATTACTTAAATTGCTTATATTGGGAGAGCGGTGACTACCATCTCAAGAAATAAAAAGGCAGAGACTTGAATATAGTATTTTTTCACTTACAACTACAGGTTTGTAACTCCAACTTTATCACAGAGCCATGTGATTTGTTTTTTGGCTTAGAAAATTCTTACTGTCATGACACCTGATGAAATTAAAATAGCTAATGATAACAAATTTTTTATAACAGTAGTGGTTTACTTTTATTGGTTCACAGATCCCTTTATATATAAAGGACAGTATGAATATTTTTTTTTTTTTTAAAGATTTTATTTATTTATTTGACAGAGAGAGATGACAAGCAGGCAGAGAGGCAGGCAGAGAGAGAGGAGGAAGCAGGCTCCCTGCTGAGCAGAGAGCCCGATGCGGGGCTCGATCCCAGGACCCTGGGATCATGACCTGAGCCGAAGGCAGCGGCTTAACCCACTGAGCCACCCAGGCGCCCCCAGTATGAATATTTTTGCCAGAAAAATGTAAACACTTAAAATTTGGCATACAATCTTGAGGAATTCCCTGACAGACCACAAATGGGGGACTTTTTAGGGTAAAGGGATGTTACTAAAAATCAGGTCAGATGTAAACTGTATTAATGCCTTCAGCAAACTGGAGGTATGCTACCTTGCCTTTAGTTTACAGGTGAATCTGTGGTTCCAGATTAAGATCGCTGAGGGTTGCTAGGCAGATAATTAAATTTACCTTACCTTTAAAGCAAAACAAAAAACACAACACAACAAAACAAAAAGGCACATTTACCAAAGAAGAAGTGTTTAATTTTAACTGGTACTGACATGTGTGAATAATAACTATTAGAATTGTATTTTATATTGTGATTTAATTTTTTAAAGTAGGTTCCATGCTGGGCGTGGAGCCCAATGTGGGGTTTGAACTCATGAACCTGAGTTCAAGACCAGAGCTGAAATCATGAGTCAGATGCACAACTGACTGAGCCACCCAGGCACCCCAGAGTTGCATTTTAAATCTGAAAAGATTTACCTTCACTGCAAATTCCATGTTTGTAGCTTTATGTATGCATCTCTTGCAAACAGAGTAGGAGCCAACTCCAATATCTTCCTTTACTTCATATCCATCAGTAAACTGAATACTGTTTCTGTGCAACTGCTACAAACACAATTACAAATTGACAGTTTTATAATGACTACGGTATAAATCATTATAGGGGAATATGCTACCCATTACACATTGTTGATGTTAACAACAAATATAAATAAATATAAACAAAATAAAAATGAATCTTTACAGCATTTATTCTTCCACAACTGTGTATTTTTTAAAAAAAATTTTATTTATTCATTTGACAGAGAGAGACATAGCAAGAGAGGGAACACAAGCAGGGGGAGTACAAGAGGGAGAAGCAGGCCTCCCACTGAGTAGGGAGCCCAATTCGGGGCCCAATCCCAGAACCCTGGGATCATGAGCTGAGCCGAAGGCAGCTAGTTAACCGACTGAGCCATCCAGGCATCCCCACAACTGTGTATTTTAGAGGTGCCTACCATAAAATGTACAGCAAGAAATAGGCTTTTTCAAAAGCTCATGTTAAAAAGAAAAAATTGAATATGTACAACAGAAAATGCAGTTACTTGACAAAAGGCGGAAAGTCTTGCCTGTGCCTGAGCCCTGTTCCATTCCCCACATGGTGCGAGGTCTTTGAAGTACTTTTTGCAAATAGGGAGAAGTTTGAAGCTTCTGGTACAGAAGAAAAATATTTAGGAGGATTTAGAATTAGAACATCTGGATTCTTGTCTCAGAGGTCCCTCTGGCAGACCGTGCAACCCTGAACATGTGTTTTCTCAGAGGTTAATGGTGAATACTAAATAAAAATAATGTATTTGAAGGTGATACCTATTATCATCATTGTGGACTACCAGTAGCCATGCCCTCTGTTTCCACCCTCGAGTCAAAGTTTCAATACAACTTCTGCTAGAGAACCTGTTAATGAGTTAAAGATGAATAACACCTGGTAAAATGATGGCTAACAAATTAGTAGTTCCATAAGCAGGCTGGGGGAAGTTGTGCTGTCCTTGGCTATATTGAAAGGAGACCTCCCCCCTGACCAATGCCTATGAACTGTGTTTGGGTTAAAATTTGAAATCTGTAGAATATGTTTGTGATTTCTATGTTAGGTACAGAAGTTATAACTTGAAAACTTAATATACATCACATGCTTGCTACAGTAAACTGAACAAACTGCTTCAATGAACTTTATCTAAAAACCAGTGTTTAAACTGGTTTTCTAGAAAGGAAAGAAGGATGACTAACTCATGAAAAAAAAATTTAGAGCAAAAGCAACTTCATCGTCAAGCAAATTCAAGGACTAATTACTAAACAATCAGTGCTTCAAAGATGTATCTAGTACCCTCTATGACTTGGAAGATGAATTACATTTATCTTTCTATGATACTAGGATGGGAAGAAATAAATCTAATGGTTTGTACTACTTGTGTTCCTCTAATAACATTTATTAGTCCAGTCTCCTGATACAAACACACAGACATCTGGAATCCTGCTTCTGTGGTTTTTACCCTGTGTTCCAACTCTGATAAACACATGGGATAATGAGGTGGGGGACACCCTAAGATAGTACCTATAACCACTTCTTTTAAATAGTAATTGGGGCTCCAAAAGCACAAGGGCACAAAATTTGGAAAATATAAGACTGAAATTCACTTTTCTTTTATAAAGTTTTATTGGCACACAGCATGCTCATTTATTTAGCTATAGTCCATGGCTGCTTTTGTGCTACAGTGACAGAGCTGAGTTGTAATAGAGATCACAAAGCCTCCAAAGCCTCAAATATTTATTAATTGGCCCTTTACAGATCAAGTCTACTGAGCCCTGTTCCAAGCTATCAGGGAATCAGGAGACCTCAGTTCATCACAGCTGACCTGACAGAGGCAGAAGATGAAACAAGTTAGGGCTGATAAACATTATGAGGCATAGGAGGAGAGGGTAGAGACAAGATGGTGATATGTATTTTATTCTTTTGAATATTTTATTTATTTATTAGACAGAGAGTATAGAGTAAGGGAGAGCATGAGCAGGAGGAAGGGCAGAGGGAGAGGGAGAAGCAGATTCCCCACCGAGCAGGGAGCCCAATGTGGTGCTCAATCCCAGGACCCCAGGATCATGACCTAAGCCAAAGGCAGAGGCTTAACCAACTGAGCCACCCAGGCATCCCCCTCCCCCCTTCAAGTTAGAAAGATATCCAGGACTCTGGAGCAGGCAATCTTTTTTTTTTTTTCCCTCAAAGATTTATTACTTACTTATTTTAGTGAGAGAGAAAGAGAAAGAGCAAGAGAGAGAAAGCATGGGTGTGTGCAAGCCGGGGCAGGTGAGGAGTGGAGGGAGACTCTCAAGCTGACTCTGCACTGGGCACACAGCCTGCCAATGGCCCAATCCCATGACCTTGAGATCATGACCTGAGCTGAAATCAAGAGCTGGATGCTTAACCAACTAAGTCACCCAGGCACAGTTTTCTTTTTTTTTAAAATCTCTTTAGAGGCATATGAAAGGAATTTTCAAGATCAATGATATAAAATGTATTTTAAGCCACCCACTTAAAATCAGCAGATAAATCTAATTATTCACACAGTGAACTATTTCTTAAAACAATTCAAATTTTAAATTATACATTCACTCACCTGCACAATTGAATGCACACCAACTGTCTGCATAGCTTGGCTTTCATCATCTGAGGTGATAGCAACAAAACTAAATCCCCGAAAAAGCTGATGTGCATTAGCACTAGGTGGAATGCCAGGTGAATCTGAAAAAAATAATATGTTACTAAGAAGGTAATACTCTAAAGCTAATTAAAGGAAGAACTGTTGACAGTATGACCTTTCTCACTTATTCTGGAATTCCACTTCTTAGGCATCCAGGGCTTCCAGGATAACTCAGTGAAAACTCTCAGCTTTGTCCTGATGGCTTATTGGTATCACAACTCTAACATCCTATCTCCTCTGAGCCCCCCAAATAGCTAATTCATTGTAGAATATAATAAATCAATAAATTACTAGGTTAATGTTATTCTAAATTAGCACTGTCTCATAGAATTCCCTGTAGTGATGGAAATTTTCTTTACCTGTGCTGTCCAATATGGTAGCCAGTAGCCACATGCAGCTCTCAAGCATCTGAAATGTGGTTTAGTGTGACTGAGAAACAAAATTTTATTTTTATTTATTTTTAAAAAAAAAATTTTAATTTATTTGACATACATAGAGAGATCACAAGTAGGCAGAGAGACAGGCAGAGAGAGGCGGAGAAGGAGGCTCCCTACTGAGCAGAGAGCCTGATGTGGGGCTCCATCCCAGGACCCTGAGCCGAAGGCAGAGCTTAACCCTCTGAGCCACCCAGGTGCCCCGAGAAAGAAAATTTTATATTTTAATTAATTTAAATCGAAATAACCATATATGGCTAGTGGCTACCATATTAAACAGTGCAACCCTACATGATAACCTAACAACGCTATGGCTCCTGGTGAGGGGGAGATACAAGATTCCCCTACAGATAATTTAGGAGAAAGAAATTTAGTCTAGTGATCTCAATATATAAAACATCAGAATCTAGAAATCTAAACTATAAGTTAAAAATTACTATATATATATATATATATATATATATATATATATATATAGTATGTATATATATATATATATAAGGAATAAAAGTAATTTCTGAGGCAATCATGGTATGCAGTCCTTAGAATATATTTTATGACATGACACGTATGGTTACTCAAATTATTTGTGTGGAATCTACTGGCATTAACAAAAATAGAAAAATACTTAAAAATTTAATTACAAAAACAAACAAGACATAACAAATTTGCTATTCATAAATATAAACACAGAACTAAGCATACTAATATTTATAATTACACTATAAAGTCTAGGCACAAGCGAATACCAAACAGGCAATATACTTAAACATCAACTCCACATAAAGTTCTTTTTTAACATCAGCCTGACATTCTCAGCAACAAATACTGGTAAGTGCATTTTAAATCAATGTGACAGTATTATACTGAAGAACTATGCTAAGAGAACCAATCTGGGTAGAATACAATACAGAACTGCTCTCTTTTGACATTTTTCCTCTATTAGGCCAAATTGTAATGAGAAAGCAAAGTAAAACATGACCATATATCATTAATTCTATGCATATCACTGTTCATGTATTTGATAAAATTTTACATATTAATCAAAATTTCTAAGACTGTCTTACCAAAAAATAATAAAATCCATCGATGTTTAACATAAATTATGAGGATATTGACTGGAAAGCTTTATAGTGAGGTTTAAATGACATGCTCTATAGAAAATATATGCAAATACACTTTTTATTTGCTTGTCAATGATAAACCTGGGGTCTGGTACACCTAAATGAGAGAGTACTAGAGTGCAGAACACAAAATTACATGCATACACATACTAATTTAATAAAATACAGATTATCATTTCAAAGATAACTTCTCTAGAAGAGTCATTGTTTATGCAATTTTAGGATAAAGCATGATACAGGATATGAGTCATTTTGAAATGATCACACCTCATGTAAAGTTTATGTTTTGGATTTGAACTTCACAAGTACTTCCAGAATTCTACCTATTATCAGAGTTTTAAAGAGTACTACCTATACCAAAGAGTCTTTCATGTAAAAATAGCTACAGGTAAATGAACGCACAACCAAAGAAATTTTTCACATAAAGAGTATCAAAGTTTAAGGTACAACCTAATTTGCTAAAAGATTTAACAAGGATCTTAACTGCTATAAAATGTTGTAAAGGAGTTACTAATTTTCTAGTTATTGAAGCAGGGATACGGTACACAGGGCAGATATGAGGATAGCATTAGGAGTCATATATATGTGTTACATTTAGGTCTTCACATTTTCTCCTTACCTTTGGGAGTTTTTGCAGTAAACTCAGGATCAAAATAGAATGTATCTTCAGGCCTGCCAGTTGCAGGTTTAAAAGGTGGATGAATTTCTCTTCTGTACAGTTTCTGGTGGAAAAAAAAGAGAGATTTAGACATGCATTAAATACAAAAAAATTCAAGAAAATTTTCATTGTATACTCACATTCCAGTCTATTGTTGAGAAAAATGAATGTCTTTTAATTTCCTCAACTCCATCTGGTCCTGCACCTATCAAAAATTAAATGGTTTAAAACTTTTGATTAAATGGTAATTTTATTTCAAGGAGGAATAGGTAATTTAGTGTTTGTTTTTAATATATGTACTACTATGTCAATTCCACAACAAAAACAAATACCCACCTCCCCCCACTAAAAAATCCCAAAGACCAACAAACACACAAAAGAAACAAATTTATTACAAATTTTACCCAATCTGTTCGCAGGATTTCGTTTGAAAAGCATTCGTAAAAGACTCTGGGCTTCAGGACTCAAAAACTGTGGCATCCCAAGCTTGGCTCTAAATAATAAATCCACATAATAACATTTTATTTTTTGGCAGTATCTGTGTTCTATTTTAAAACTGTTAATCCTTTCTATTTTGAGATAATTGTGGATTTATACTAAGTTGTAAGAAATAATATAGATCCTGTGTACACTTTACCCAGTTTTCTCTAATGGTCACATATGACAAAATCATAGTACACTATCAAAACCAGAATCCTGACTTTGGTACAATCCACTGATCTCCTTCAGACGTCTCCAGTTTTAACTGCACTCACTGTGTTTGTAAGCTTAGTTCTATGCCATTTTACCATATGTATGTATAGGTTGCTGCACCCATCACCAAAGTAAAGATACTGAAGAGTTCATTACCATCAGCATACCTCACATCCCTTTATAACCACACATGCCTCCTTCCCTTTACAGTTCCTAACCTCTGGCAATCACAAATCTATTCTACATTTCTGTAACTTTGTCATTTTAAGAATGTTATGTAAGTGTAATCATAAAATGTGTAATCTTTTTTTTTTTTTTTTACTCAATATAAATTCCCCTGAGATTCATCCAAGTTGTTGGGTAATATTCCACGGTATAGTTGTACCACAATTCGTTTATCTATTTCCCTGGTGAAGGGTATCTGGATTGTGTCATTTGGGTTACTACAAATAAAGATGCTATGAACATTTGTGTATAGTTTTTCTGTGTGGACACTTAATAGAATTTTAGTCCATAATCTTTTTTAAAAGATTTTATTTATTTGAGAGAGAGAGACAGACTACAAGCAGAGAAAGAGGCGGAGGGAGAGGAGAAGCAGGCTCCCCAATGAGCAGGGAGCCTGACATGGGGCTTGATTCCAGGACCCTGGGATCATGACCTGAGCCGAAGGCAGACGCTTAACTGACTGAGCGACCCAGGCACCCCAGTCCATAATTTTCTAACAAACTTTTCCATTTTTATAAATTTTGCAACAAACACTGCTGTGAGAGTCAGATACCTGAGTTTTAGTTCTGGCACTGCTACTAAGAACTTTGTTACCTTGGGAAAAGACAATCCCCTTGGGTCTGTTACTACTTCTTTATAAGCAAGTATAGACCGTTAGATCAATGGCTCCCAAACTATAATCTTGGAACCTTTTTTTCAAAAGGAATTTAAGAAATCCATGATTTAAAACTGCTAAAAGAACATGTGCTTCATATACCTATGTTTTCCTCCCATTCCCTTTAACAATCCTACAGGGAAGAAGAGCTGGTGGGAAAGGGGTCTATGGAACTTCTAAGAGTCTACAACACACAGTCTGAAACCCACTAGCTTGAATGAGCTTTAAGGTCAGTTTCAGCTTTAATATATAATTTTATTTTTTTCCCCTAACTTATACATTAAGGAAACTATCTATAAGTACGAAAACAGTAACAGCTGGGGAAATGGCTAGCAGAGAAATTTCTACTTCAGAAACAGATCCATTTATTATTCAAGAGTTGTTAGTGAGCTACAATGTGCCAGCTATTCCTTAGTGCTGAGGGTACAGAGATAAAGATAGGAGAAGATAGAGATGGACAACCTGAGGATAATCCTGATATGTGAAGAGGCAAGTTCAGAAGGACATATGGAAAGACTGCTAACAGAATAGCAGGGGTAAATTGGAAGGGGAGGTGAATCATGAGAGACTATGGACTCTGAAAAACAATCTGAGGGGTTTGAAGTGGCGGGGGGTGGGAGGTTGGGGTACCAGGTGGTGGGTATTATGGAGGGCACAGATTGCATGAAGCACTGGGTATGGTGAAAAAATAATGAATACTGTTTTTCTGAAAATAAATAAATTAATTTAATAAAAAAAAGACAATAGCAGGGGATATCTAATTTTTTTCAAAGATTTTATTTGACAGAGAGAGATCACAAGTAGAGAGAGAGAGAGAGAGAGAGAGAGGAGGAAGCAGGCTCCCTGCCTAGCAGAGAGCCTGATGCGGGACTCAATCCCAGGACCCTGAGATCATGACCTGAGCTGAAAGCAGAGGCTTAACCCACTGAGCCACCCAGGCAGCCCAGGGGGATATCTAATTTAACATGAGAGAATGAAAGGCCTTAAATGCAGTTAAAGATTGAGAATTTATTCACTTGGCCCGCATTCCCCCAACATTTTACTGAAGAACTTTAATTTCTCTAGATACTCAGCAACAACCAAAAAATACTTCATGATCTAATGAATTTGTGGAATGTTATCTATAATATCCCTCTTGGAGACACAGAATAAAATACACTGCATACAAAAGGCTTAGAAATCTAAAGTAAAGAATCAGTATTTTTCTAAATATTTGCTGCTAGTACGTCTTTTTCAGAGAATACCTATTCACATCTTGTAGAATTAGGGTTCTACTGAACAAGTCTGGGAAAATACTGCCATATTAGGTAACAAGGATATAGCAGAGATCTTTCTTTTTTTTTTTAAGATTTTATTTATTTATTTGACAGAGTTCACAAGTAGGCAGAGAGGCAGGCAGAAAGAGAGAGGAGGAAGCAGGCTCTCTGCCGAGCAGAGAGCCCGATGTGGGGCTTGATCCCAGGGCCCTGAGATCATGACCTGAGCCAAAGTCAGAGGCTTTAACCCACTGAACCACCCAGGCTCCCCAGCAGAGGTCTTTCAATGGTGGACTAACATGACCAAACTTATTTTCAACAAGGTAACCCCAGAGGTTAGTATAGACTAATCTGGAGTAGGAAGTGGTAGTAGTTGTAGGCATTTTACTTCGGAGCTTCACTCAGTAGTGTAGGTAGGAGACTACCACGGTCTGAGAACTATAAGCAATGCAGTGTAAAGGAAAGCCTGGGACACTGAAAAACTTTTCAAGAGCAAATTTGGTTAATACCTGCAAGTACAAGAGAGGGGAAGAAATCAAGAATGATTTTCAGGTTTCTGGCTAGGGAAATAGGGTGCTTAGAAATGAGGCTAACTGGGGTGCCTGGGTGGCTCAGTCAGTAAAGCGTCTGCTTTTGGCTCAGGTCATGATCCCAGGGTCCTAGGATGGAGCCCTGCATCAGGCTCCCTGATTAGCGGGTAGCCTGCTTCTCCCTCTCCCACACCCGTGCTTGTGTTTCCTCTTTCGCTGTGTTTCTCTGTCAAATAAATAAATAATAAGTCTTTTTTTTTTTTAAAGATTTTATTTATTTATTTGACAGACAGAGAACACAAGTCAGCAGAGAGGCAGGCAGAGAGAGAGGAAGGGAAGCAGACTCCCTGCTGAGCAGAGAGCCCGATGCGGGGCTCGATCCCAGGACCCTGGGATCATGACCTGAGCTGAAGGCAGAGGCTTTAACCCACTGAGCCACCCAGGCGCCCTGCAATTTGCATTTTCTGATTTACATATTAGAATCAGTTTATCAAGTTTCACACAAAAAACTTCTTAAAATTTAAATTCCATCTGCATTAAGACTATAGTTATGCTGTATAATATGGTAGCCACTAGCAACAAACAACCACCAAGCACTTGAAATATGGTTAGCCCAAATTCTAAGGATAAAGTGCACCCTGGAAAAAATAAAATAAAATAAAATGCACATACAAATAAGTATGAAAAAAATGTATCATATCTCATGAATCATTTTCTATTGTTGATTACATGTTGAAATGACATCTTGGCTATACTGGGTTAAATAAAATATATTATAATCTATACTAAATTTTTTTACTTTTTAAATGTTGCTACTAAAAAAGTTAAAATTACACAGTAATTTTACATTACATTTCTATTGGAAAATGCTCATCTATACAAACCCACATCTTTACAATACTGTGTCTGTCATAATGTGAATATGGTACAACCTTACAGAACAATCCTTTAAATTTTTATTTTTTTCCTTTATTTATTTATTTGACAGAGATCACAAGCAGGCAGAAAGGCAGGAAGAGAGAGAAGGAGGAAGCAGGCTCCCCGCCAAGCAGAGAGCCTGATGCGGGGCTCAATCCCAGGACCCTAGGATCATGACTGAGCTGAAGGCAGAGGCTTTAACCCACTGAGCCACCCAGGCACCCATTAAATTTTCTTTAAATAAAATTTCCTAGTTTTCTGCATAGAGATTTTACATAACTTTTTGCTAGATTTATCCCTAATTATTTGAGTTTTTTATACTACTGCAAATATTATCTTTTTAAAAAATTTCATTTTCTGTTGCTACTATGTAGATATAAAAATAGATTTTATTTATTCACCTCTGATCCAACAACTTTGCTAAACTCTTATTAATTCCAAGAATGTATATGAAGATTTGGATTTTCTACGGACACAGTCATGTTGTATAAATAAGAACAATCTTATTTCTTCTTTTTGAACCTTAAATCTTATTTCTTTTCCTGGCCTTATTATACTTGATAGTATCTCTAGGACAACATGAAGAGAAGTGGAATAATTGATGTCCTTGTCATATGCCAAATTTTAAAGGTGAAGCTTTCACTGTGTTAACATTAACATGAAGATTATATGAGTACTCCTTTGGAGATGTAACCCAGAGCCCTGGATCCCTGTGTTTCTGCTTGGGGCAGGGGCCTGGTCTCTGGCTGTACTTGGTGGAGGGCATGAATAAGGGCCAAAAGCTCCAACATTTGTGTGCCCAGAATTGAAAAAAAGGAACATGAGTACTCTAAATCTACGGGGCTTGTTCATATTTGAAACACATTAACATTAACGCCATAATATCAATGAATAAAATTTCACATTTCAGTTTGAAGCATTTATTTCTAAATCTCATCAAAACATATTCACTAGGGAGTACTTAAGGAGTACTTACTTAAGAATCATAGTCATTGTTTCTTTTCGATCTTTTCCTTGGAAAGGTAGTGTACCAGTGAGCATTTCAAACTACAAAAAGGCAACAACATCAGGGGTATTAGTCAAGAAGTATAAAATCGCAAGGCCAGAAAATAAAAAAGCATCATCTTACTTCAAACTAAATCTTATAAAATTGCTATATAATAAAACAAGTGATTTATACTTCCACCATATTACTGAACTCAAAAAACACCCCAATCCTTACCATTAACACACCAAAAGACCACCAGTCCGCACTTTGAGTGTGACCTCGACGATTAACTACTTCAGGAGCCATGTATTCCACAGTTCCACAGAAAGAATAGGCCTTCTTTTCATGGTCAATAGACTCTTTACTTAGGCCAAAATCTGCCAAAATAAATATATAATTCATAACTATCCTACAATAATTTCCACACTTAAAGCTTTGAGTTCCAATATTTACATTTATTAAAAATTCTAATCCAAGTTTTCAAGGCAATTTGTTACTCAATATTTGAACCACAATCAACTTTAAAAGAAATTATATAGAGTAGAAGAGAATATTTTAATAAAATGAGGATTTTTACCTGTTAACTTGATGTGACCTTCTTCATCAAGAAGTATGCTGAAAGAAAACAAATTCAGAAAATCTTTCAAACCACTAGATACTTATAGAACCTAGAACTGAAACTACTGTGTTAAGCACCAGATCACATTTCTTCTAAAATATTGTTTTAGACTGTGATAAGGGAAAGGTAAAAAAGGAGAAAAATTTTTTTGGACACACATACATAACAAAACCCAAAGGCAAATCCTTATAAACATGTATTAAGGGCATTTGAAAACAATAACGAAAAGAACTAAAACTTATATTCTTTCTAATTTCTAGTTGCTCTTTGTAATGCTTTTCTGCAGAGGTGGCCTAACTAAAATCCTTAGTGCTTGCACAATAGACAGAGGGTCCACATATTTCGGTCAACTGCATTAAAGTTGTCATTTTCTTGGTCATTTTTTAGGTATTTGACTCAATCATTCTTTCCTAGTTTCTCTATCCAATCCTCTTTTTCTTTTCTTTTCTTTTCTTTTTTTTCTTTCTTTTAAGAGTCAGGGAGCGGAAGGAGAGAGAATCTTAAGCAGGCTTGATGCTAGACACAGAGCTTGATCTCAGAATCCGGAGATCATGATCTGAGCCCAAATCAAGAGTTGGACACTTAACCAACTGAGCCAGCCAGGCGCCCCCTAACCAATCTGTGTAAGTTCTCCAGTGTTTTCTTTCTTTCTCAGTAAACTCTGAGCTTCTAGGTTTGACCTTATTCATCTTGTTGCTCAGCACCTGGTAGAGTAAAGACAAATAAGAAACATATGTTGAATGCATGGGACCAGTCTACAAAAGGCCAATACGGCATTCCAAATAGTTTGGGCTTCTTCCCAAGGGCACTGAAGATCATATAAAGTTTATATGCATGAAATGTAGAGATAATCAGATCTGCATTTTCATAAAACAGTTCAGAGGGGAAAATAAAGGGTATTTAGTGAGCTCTTAAATATGGATCATGAAGAACAAATGGAGAAGACACTAGGTTTCTGGCTTTAGGAGATACTTGAGTGGAGAATAATGTCATTAATTAACAAGCTATAGGAAGGGATAAGTACTAGGCTGCAGGCCAATAATTCTATTTCTGGATAGGCATTTTAGTATATTGACTTGAAATGCCAAGTAATAAACTGTTTCACTTACATTCAAAGCCATTCTATAACATAGATATTTCTTTACTTTTAATTCTAACTTAAAAAATGTGAAAGCCAGGGTGCCTGGGTGGTTCAGTGGTTTAAGGCCTCTGCCATCAGCTCGAGTCATGATCCTGGGTTCCTGGGATCGAGCCCTGCATCTGGCTCTCTGCTCAGCGGGGAGCCTGCTTCCTCCTCTCTCTCTGCCTGCCTCTCTGCCTACTTGTGATCTCTCTCTGTCAAATAAATAAATAAAATCTTTAAAAAAAAACCATGAAAGCCAAATTTTGCTATAATAAAATTTTACTGTGTCAAAAATACTACCAACCTTTCTATGTCATCAATTCAAATAGGATTACAATAAAGTTTACCACTGAGGATAATTCAGTAGGGACTTATTTTTCATGTCTTCATAAGGGACTTATAAAAAAAAATACAAGCCTAATTATGCTCAATTACAAAGCAGACTAACCATTTCCAGAATATAAAGTGAATTATTAGGTATGCTGGAGATTATCCTCCCTCTGTCTAATAAATACATGAAAGACAATTCTAAAAACAAAGCTTCAAATCACTCTTGGTAATTTTGGGGAAAAAAAAAGAGAGAGAACATAGCTAAGCTAACAGAACATTACTTATGCCTTCTATAGCAAATGCATTTTTTTAAGATAACCATGCCCACCCTTTACCTTTGAAAGAAAAAGCCAACTGTATTACTTTCAATAGGCAAAGTTCCTTTCCAACTACTAATAATCATTTTCAACCATATTTATTATAACAGAGTTCTGGTTTAAAAGAATGTGGCAAACCCCTTACAGTGCATAAAACAACTGGTCTAAAAACTGAAATTTCTTCCAAGTTCTATATGATGGTATATAGTTGGATTATTTAACAACTAAATGTTACTTCAACTAATAGTGTCATCTAGGCATCTCTGTGAAAGATCTCACTTCTTACTTACATTTGATCTTATTTGAATCTTAAGAAAGCCCCATGCTGTATACATAATTTTATGACCAATGTTAATCCAATGGTTTACAATAAATACATTCAACTAAATGATATAAAACACTAACACATATTTTATTATGTTTAATCATATGTTTATAGTAATTTTTTTCTTCTAAAGACCATATGCTTGAACATTTATTCTCACTAGGAATTATATTTTATGTCTTTATAGTTTGAAATCAGGAAAATGATGAGAAAAAACAAAACTTAGTAATTGTCTGGGGAATAACAATGGATGCATACAAAACTTATCCAAAACCAAAATGTATGAAAAATGAAAGTAAAATGTGAAAGTATAATAATTTCTAAATGATCATGTAAACAGGATCCTAAAGGATCATTTCCTATTATAATATATAATTTAAATTTTGCATGTAACATTTTAATGTAAGTAATATCCAAATTCTTTTTTTTAAAGATTTTTTGAGAGAGACAGAGAGAATGTGAGTGTGAGTTGGGGGTGGGGGGCAGTGGGAGAAGGAGAGAATCTTAAGCAGGCTCCACGTCTAGCACAGAGCCTGATAAAGGGCTCCATGTCACAACCCTGAGATCATAACCTGAGCTGAAATCGAGTTGGACACTTAACTGACTGAGCCACCCAGGCGCCCCAAATACTTGCTTCTTGATACTTGCTACTACAAAAACAATGGGAAATTTGCTCAACTCACACTAAGAATTTGAAATGATGAGGAGAAGAAAATTTTTAGGGGCTCAGGTCATGATCTTGAGGTTGTGGGACTGAGCCCCACATCAGGCTCCACACCTGGTGTGGAGCCTGTTTAAGATTCTCTCTCTCCCTCTCCCTCCGCCCCCTGCTCATGCATGCTCTCTTTCTCTCTCCCCACCTCCCCGTGAAAATTCAATAAACGGTATTTGAAGAAAAGCATTAACTCTATGCTATCCTTCATACCAAAAAATTTCCAGATGGGAGTTAAAAGTTAAAAAAGAAACCATAAAATGAGAATGTAAGTATCTGATTATGGGATTGGAAAAGGCTTCCTAAGACTAAAAGTCATGCAAGAGATAACAAAAGTCTGGTAGATCTAAGAAAAAAATACTTGTGTAGGTAAAAATAGAATAAGTTAAAATTAAAATACAAACTAAAAAGACTATTTGTAATAAATGTCAAATGGTTAAATTCTTAATTCTAAAGGTATCTTATTTAAAACAACAGGAAAAAAATATTCCAAGATAAATGAAGGCCATGAACAGAAAATCACACAAAAATACAAACTGTCAATAAACATATGCACATGGATTTCAACCTCATTAAAAATAAAAAAACGCAGGGGCGCTTGGCTGGCTCAGTTGTTAAGCGTCTGCCTTCGGCTCAGGTCACAATCCCAGGGTTCTGGAATCGAGCCCCACATCTGGCTCCCTGCTGGACAGGGAGTCTGCTTCCTCTCCCTTGTGCTTGTGCTCCCTCTCTTGTTGTATATCTCTCTGTCCAATGAATAAATAAAATCTTAAAAAAAGGGCACCTGGGTGGCTCAGTGGGTTAAAGCCTCTGCCTTTGGCTCAGGTCATGGTCCCAGGGACCTGGGATCGAGCCCCACATCGGGCTCTCTGCTCAGTGGGGAGCCTGCTTCCTCCTCTCTCTCTGCCTGCCTCTCTGCCTACTTGTGATCTCTGTCTGTCAAATAAATAAATAAAATCTTTAAAAAAAATCTTAAAAAAATGCAAATGAAAACATAACATATTATGATTGGCAGATTTTTAGAAGTATAAGATTACACAGTGTTATCAGAAATGTGAAGCACAGGTATTCTAATATAATTCTTGTGGTAGTTCTACAAATATTTTTTATTACCTCTTAGATAATTTTATTACATTGTATTCAACTTAGTAGCATAATTCCTTACTTTTCTGGTTTTAAGTCTCTATAGATTATTCCCAGGCTATGTAGATGGTCTAAAGCAAGTGCAAGTTCGGCCAAGTAGAATTTGACATCTTCTTCTGTGAACATCACCTAAAATAAAATAATATTTTTTTGTCTTATTTTCTGTGTCTGTAGCTTTTATTTAAAATTCCTAGAGTTTAAATATTTAAAAATTTATAAACACACTAATCACATGTAGTTTTATCCACTTTACTAATGAAAGGAAATTTGCAAAAATCCCTGACTGATCAAATCAGTCAACTAATCACTTTCTAAATGCTAAATGTGCACTGTGGGGGAAATAATTTTACATTTTATCAAGTAACATCTATATTCAGATTGTGCCATTGTTGCCCTACCACAGTAACATCTTAGAAATGAAAACTGATCTTTTAAATGCATGCTGAATTTCCAGTATTAATTGTTTAAGGATACCTTGATATTTATTGCTTCTGAAAACTGGAACTAAAAGATGCAGGACAAAAGACAAAGACATTTTATCAATTTAAACTCCCACTTTCAGAATAATTTCAAAAGGTAGGAAAAGAATTCTTTTGGGCTCTAATTAAGACTCTTGTGCCACTAGAGAAAACACAATAAACATAATATTGAAATATAAAAAAGTTTTAGTTAAAACAGGATGCATATAGATAGATTAAAAATAGAGATTAATTACGTACCTCTTTGGATAAGCGTGTAAACAAATCTCCTCCCCTGAGAAAATCCAAAATAAGATACAACTTCCCTTCAGTTTGAAAAGCTGAATGAAGAAATGAGAATTTCTGTTTAATCCACCAGTTTATTTTTTTGGCTTACATTAGGTCAACTCATTCACAAATTATTATTATTGAATAATGAATATTATATTATTTTGAGCAAATTAATGATTATATCATAGATCTAAATTTATTTTTTATGAGAAGATAACCACTGATTTCTCTCAGTGTCCATGTGGAAATGTTAAAGGCAGAGTTTTTTATTATGGAACCATTAGAACATTTGTTGCATTTTCTTCAGGCCACAGTCTCCCAGGAATACAGTAGTTCTAAAACATGTGATCAATCAGGATGCCCAGGTGGCTCAGTGGGTTAAGCCACTACCTTTGGCTCAGGGTCCTGGGATCCCATCAGGCTCTCTGCTCAGCAGGGAGCCTGATTCCCCCTCCCTTCTGCCTGCTTCTGCCTACTTATGATCTCTCTCTGTCAAATAATAAAATCTTTTTTAAAAATGTGATCAATAAGAAAAATTCCCAACATGGTTACTTAACGATGAAACAAAATACAAGAACCGTATCACTTAAGTGCAGGAAAAATGTGGGTTTAAGTACACAAGGCTTTAATTACACGAAGAACCACCACAACTTTACCCAGTGAGAGAAAGCATATACACCTTCGGGGAAAAGAAAGGTGATAAAAGCTTCAGGATGTTGACATTAGGGATCTTTCTCACTTTTAAGAAAAGTTGAGCTAACACATATGGACTATAAACTGCTGGTACACTGTTACTAATTATATAATATAATACAAATATATAAATATATAATAAATCCTTATTATAATAAAGAACAATGATTATTATTACCTATTCCTGTGGCTATTACTCAGAAACATAAGTATAAATGCAATAAAGGCTTCTAAAGTTTAAGAAGTAATGGTTTAATTTCCATGATTTTATTTATCTGTTAAACACATATATACTAATATTTATGTACATTACTCATGTACATAATATTTATGCAAATATTTATGTACATTAATATATCTTAGGGAGTGGAGGATCAGGTGGAGGGAGGAAGTTCCAAGTGGTTTTGAACTTACCATAATGTAACTTGACAATAAAAGGATGATTAACTTCTACCAAGATATCACGCTCCATTTTTGTCCGAACACGATCTCGAACTACAAAATATTGTACATATGGCTGTATTACAATAGCTTTCAGAGACAATCTTTAAAACAAAATCTCTATGGTACCTATTTTAAATTAAATTATGCTAAAGTGTGAATTCATATTTTCATACATACCAATAAAACCATTTATATGTACAAATAAAACTATGAGTCTCAAAATTTTTAATGTATTTTTTGCTAAATTATATAGCTAGACAAAATTGTTCATGTTTATAAATAAAATCTGTGCTTTACATGTAAAAATACATACAGAGAACATATCAGAATTTTAATCAGATATTGGCTTTAACAGAAAATTTATAAGTATTTTAATCAAAGTTATAAAAAATGACCAAAAAAGAGTAACTTTTTAAAAAATGAAGCATCCCAATGAAATACTAAAACACACAAGAAAATGGAATAGGTTTTACTAACCCCTACCAATCCTATCAACTCAATTTAACAAGCATTCATTAAGCAACTATAAAATGTGACAGAAATGGTGAATGATGGGTATACCCAAAAAGGTCTATTTTTGGGGAAGGAGGAGAGAAAGGGGAGAAGAAATAATGTGGTGCATCTGAAAGAGCAAAGGCTTTTTGGGGTTAAATCAGATTCAGATCTGTGTAATCTTAAGCAAGTTACCTACTCAAACTCTTTGAGCCTCCATTGCCTCTCATTTATGAGTAGAGAGAACACCACTGTACCTGTGTAGGCTGTGTGACCATTTGAGATAAGGTCTGTACATCCCAGAGCCTGGTATATAGGAGATAGTTAATTAAATGGTAGCTATAGCACCATGAATATGATAAAGGGATAAAATGACTTATTACTAGCAATTAAGTAGTACAGAAAGAAATTCAGGGAAGGAAAAGATGAGTAGGAAAGCATGAAGGAAGAGGTGGAGTTAGGCACTTTTGGAGTGGAATTTAGATGGATGGGAAGGTCAGACCTAAAGAAGAGAAGTCCAGGTATGGAGTGCCAGAGCAAGCAAGGACATGGAGGCATGCATAAGGAAGAGAAAGGAACCAAATTGTATGGAAATTGGGGAGGTTAAACTGGAAAGACCCAGATTCTTGACAATCTGGAATGGCAGATAAATTTATGTTTCATCTTACAGGTAAAGCTCTTTTTTACCAATCAATGATTCCCTGAGCAAATTCTATGTAACCGGTACCGTGAGACACAAATACAAACAAAATATTCTTCAGGAAGTTCATAATCTGATGGGAATGACAGACAACTAACTAAATAGAATACATTCTGGTAAGTATTCTGTGTTGGTAGCTCAATAGATTTAAGAAGTGAACATGATTATTCATTAAAATTTTATTATTTTTTTCTGTTGCATAATAAGGATAAATCATAAATGACTTGCATTCTTCAGGCCAGGACTGAATGGTTATGTCAAAGATTAAGCAGAAAGAACCAGGAAAAGAGTAGGGGGAGGAGTGTAGGGACAGAGAAAAAGATGAACTGGTATTCTCTTCAATATAAAGTGACCAGATATTTAAAAACAGAAATAAGACCCCTGGAAAAAAAGAAACAAAGAATCTAAAACAAAATCCTATGTTTCCGATTCTACCAATTTTCCATTTTCAATTGGGAGATTTCAGTGCCAGCGACTAAAAATAGGCAAACCAGATATAGAAATCATTTTGCTATTGAGATCTACAAAGCTCTTTTAAATGACTTGTCCAGCAACAAGTATATCAAATTCAGTATCACTCTCTAATTTCATTATCTTATCCTATCACAACAACTGGTGTCTTCTATCCAATAGACCGTTTCTATTATTTATATAAATGAGGTTCATCACCTAGGTCTGCTGATAACTCTGTTCCAGTCTAGCCCACATTTGTGCTTTTATACTGCTACCCATATGATCTTGGATTCAGTTTCTATTACCTTAAAGCTGAATTCCAAATTTCTATCTTTCGATAATTATACAAGGATTACAAAGTTTATCACTTAAAACACACCTCTCTGCTCAGTGAGCAGCAAAAATACCATCAGTATATTTACTGCATATCCCTCATCTATTATTCTATCACAATGAAAAGAACAATTATTTGGGAGTCAGGAACTACAGGTTTCAGTGGCCCTGCTAGTAACTAGATGAATTACCTGCTCAAATTCTTACACTGCTCAGGGACTTCCTGCTTCCTTCTCTATAAAATGAGAGGCTAGAAAAAGATGATTTTTTCCCATTATGATTATGATTATCTTGTGAGGTGGTTTCCTTACATGTAACGCTGATGAGAACTTGTTTAGTTGAAAATGAGCAGCGAGTTTTACTTACTCAAGAATTCCTTCATTTTGTCTGAGGTAGGACTGTGTAATAATTCTTTTTTTTTAATTTAATTTTTTTTTAAATTTATTCCTTTGACAGAGACAGATCAGAAGTAGGCAGAGAGGAAGGCAGAGAGAGGAGGAAGCAGGCTCCCTGCTGAGCAGAGAGCCCGATGCGGGACTCGATCCCAGGACCCTGAGATCATGACCTGAGCTGAAGGCAGAGGCTTTAACCCCCTGAGCCACCCAGGCGCCCCGGACTGTGTAATAATTCTAATCTGGTTTCTTTTATCGTGTAAAGTCCCACTGACAAATATAAATAATCCTAAAATCAGGAATTTTGATTAGGATATACTGGTTTAGAAGAAGGCATGTTTTATATTGGCTAAACTCTAAACCCTAAAATAGAATTTGTTAATAATGACTCATGCTGGCAAAGCAACCACATTCCTCTGAGATAATTTTTCTCATATAGTAGCTATTAGATTTTAAATCCTCCTTGACTTGAATGTAAGAGTGAACAAGAAGAAATGCTGTTTATGTTTCTAGGATTATGTATTAAGAAACTCTGAGGCCCACAGACTACTGTATTAGGACAAAAGTCCCTACAAACTCAACTTAATACTAATGACTTCTACTTGACCCCATTTATTGTATTAATAGGAAACCTGAAATGGAAAGAGACTTCTGGTTAAACATAAATGTTTTACTTTCTACATTCTTCCAAAGCTCCAATAAAATTATGATAATGGAAAAATTATGCATAAGCTCACAAGGACAAAGAACAGGGTGAGAAAGCAAGAGCCTAAGAGGAGTAAGTGGTAACTTACACAGTAGATAAGAGAAAGCTAAAAGCTAAGCCTGAGGGAATGAAGTCAATGAGAAATAAGGAAATTGTTGCCAGAGAACTCTTTCCAGTTGGCTATTTGGTAACTTACTCTTTTTAAAAGATTTATTTATTTGAGAAAGAGACAGAAAGAGAGAGAGAGAGAGAAGAGGTGCAGAGGGAGAAGGGGAGAATCTCAAGCGGACTCCCAACTGAGCTTGGAGCCCAAAGTGGGGCTTGATCTCACAACCCTGAGATCATGACCTGAGCTGAAAGCAAGAGTTGGACACTCAACCAACTGAGCCACCCAGGTGCCCTGGTATCTCACTCTTAAATGTGAAAAAGATAGCAAAGGATCCCCAAGCATTTGAGGAAAGGCTCTAAAGATGAAAAACAGTTATAAAAATAAACGGGAAAAAAAGGAATAAAGGGTAACAGAGACAATGTAAAGAAGAGGAAAATCTTAAAAAATCAACCCCATAATAATTTATATACCTCAACAGAGCAAAGACTATATGGCACCCATGAAATAAGAAGCTTTAAAAAGGGTCAGGGTGCAAGGAACCAGTATCTTCAACAGATAAACTACCAAAAAAAAAAAAAAATGGAGACAGAGTTCATAGATTAAAAGACTTAAAGAGAATCAACCAACTACAAAATAGAGATATAGATCTCGATTCAAACAAACTGCAAAAAGAAAGATGAATTATAAAAATAGGAAAAAGTGGAAATTCAAACATTGATTAGATATCTGCATATTAATTTTTTAGGTATAGTAATATATTATTCAAGAATCTTTATCCTTTAGAGATATATACTAAAATATTTATGGAAGAAATTGTACAATGTCTAGGATTTGCATCATAGTATCAAGAGAGGGGAAAAGAAAGGACGCAAACACACAAAAAATTGACCATGAGTTGAGAAATGCTGAGGCAGCAAGGAGGTTATATGGGGTTCTCCATTTCTTTTGTTTTTTTTCTCTAAATGTCTGACACTTTCCATACTAGAAAGTTTTTAAAAATAGAAGAGAACAAGGAAAATCTAGGAAATTAAAAATAATGGTAGAAACAAAAATGTCTATAGGAAGTTTGAAAGATAACTGGTATATTTCCTAGAAAATAGGGGGTAAAAGACAAAACTAGAAAACAGCAAGGAAAAAAATTAAATGATCCACAAAATCCAACATATTCAAAGAGCAGGAGTTACAAAATGGGGAAGAAATAACAAAATACTTGGCCAAAACTGAAGAAGTGAATTTCTAGATTGACAGAGACCATCCCATACCTGATATGGTAAATTTCAAAAGTTCACACTAAAGAAATACCATTGTACAAATTCCAGAACAGCAGGGATAAAGAATTGAGTGGTTCTAAAAACTTCCAAAGAGGAAAAGCAGCTTACGTACAAAGGAATGGAAGTCAGTACTGCGATAAACCTCATAATTGCAACACAGGAAACTGGAAGACAATGGAAACTATGCCTTCAAATATCTAAGGGAAAATTATTTCTCACCTAGAATTTTATACTCAGCCAAATTATAAATTAACTGACAAGGTAGAATAAGGGCATTTTAAGACATTCAAGGTCGCAAAAATTTTACCATCCATTCACCCTTTCTGAGGTAGCTACTAGGATATGTGTTCTACAGACTGGAAAGTGAACTGAGAAAGAGTAGACACAGAATTCAGAAAATGAGATCTAATACAGCAAAGATGTGAAGGTAATGTGACTCCAGTATACTATCTGGCTCAGTTAGGAACAGTTCTTACGAAGCTGCAATAATGTGGGACACATGGGTGGCGCAGTCAGTGTCTGCTTTCAGCTCTGGTCATGATCATAGGGCACTGGGATGGAACCCAGCATCTGGTTCCTTGCTCAGTGGGGAACCTGCTTCTCCCTCTACCTGCTGTTCTCCCTGCTTGTGCGTGCTCGCTCGCGCGCTCTCTCTCTCTCTCTCTCTCTCTGATAAATAAATAAATCAACCAACCAATCAACCAACCAAGCTGTAATAATGAAAACATTACTGGGCAGACATGAAAGGCAGAATTATGTGTGGGTGGTAGTATGAAAGAACTAAATCCTAATCTGCTATGTTAGGAAGTCAGTAAACTGTCACCGAATGAAAATAATCAAAGAATTGCAATTAAGAGTACTGAATGTGGATATAAATGACAGAAATAGCAGTTAAGGAGACAAAAGTCATGGTCTCTGAGGTTCGAGAACTGGGATAGGGAGGAGAGTTGGCAAAGCAATATTATTTTGTAAGATTCTATATGCATATTACTTTGGTAAAAATTAAAATTGAACTTAAGAATGCACTAAAAATTATCTGACACCTTACAATTCCAATATGTCAAATATTTTCATTTTTCTAGGGTTTCTTCTATAGCTTATATCCATGTAATTTTACATACTTGTGGTAGCCAAATTTGTTATGACTGTTGACTTACATATTTTCATTAAGTTCATTTTGGGGATTATATTTGAAATATTTCTTTTAAATAATATCCTATTAAATAGTATAATTTTTAAACATTCCTCTATTTTTCAATATTTGTGTGATTTCCAAATTCTCAACATTATAAATTAATATTGCTATGAGAATTTTCAAGTGCATGAATTCTTTCTCTGAGATTATTTCCTCAGGTTAATTTAGCAGCAATAATGCTTCTCTGTATTTATTGCAAAACCACTTTCCAGTTTATGCTTCCATTGTATGAAATGTTAACATTATTTTCCATGTATTTCTTTGTCAGCAAAATGGAACATTTTCCCAAACATTATTTTATCCCCCTTCATAAAATTCTGAAATCCTTTAGGTAGAGGTTGTAATACTACTTTTCAGGACCTCCTAATTCAATTATTCCTTTTATATATATTATTTGGAATTCTACTGTAAGGAAGAACTCTCCCTTGCTCCATATTACTTAATTTATGGATCAATCCATGGATTTTTGTTTGACTCAGTGGTTTGTAATCCACCACTATAATTATTGTAATGTTCAAATTGTTCTAGGTTTCGCCCCTAGGAGCCCTGTCTGTACTCATTCCTTATATTATTATTTTCTGATATTTGAGGTGAATAATTTCATGATTTCTTATTTATACTATGTTTCATTGTGTGAAAGGCTAAATATTTTTGCAGTGTCAATCTGTTTATAACTTGTAATTTGCTCAATATCTCTTCACAAGATTCCTAGATGTGTGAAGTTGTAAAATTCAGTTAGACTGTTCGATTTTTTTATGGCATGAGGTTTATTTAAGACTAATTTTTCCAGGTTGCTAAGGAGTCTTTCAAACAAAATTTGTGGAATCATTATTTCTCATTGTTCTGTACACCTGGTTTGCCATACAGCATAGCACCTATTCTCTTTGAGGTGTACGCTTTTCAAATAAAATTTTAAATATTTAAAGGAAAATTCAATTGGAATCTTGTGGATATGGAGCTAAGTGGATGGCTGGATGAATACTAAGATTCTTAACAACAGTTAGCCTTCTCTAAAAGGAATTGGGCATTTATTTCCTTTCCTGATTTCTTTTAGATTTTTCAGTTTTAGAGTTTATGTATATTATGTACAACACAGAGCTCATCAAATATATGAAACCTATTTTTGTTGTTTTTGTGAATGACCTCTTTTGTTTAAGTTCCACTGATGTCGTTTTTTAACTTGGGAGTAAGCATAAAGTTACACAAGTAGTGATATAAAGTAGGGCACGGAGGACACAATTTAATTCTCTGGTCCTAGCAAGAATCAAGTAATAGTGTGCCAGTTGTAGAGAGACTAGCTAGGAAAGAAAATACATTCAGGAAGGGAGCAAGAGAAAGAAAGCAAAGGATTGTGTTTATAAAGAATTGTAGAACTTCTTGGAATGATGATATCCAGGTTAGGTCACTAACTGGAAAGAATAACATCAAAAATAATAAATGATCATCACAAATATTCCTTCCTAAATATTTTAAAAGCTTTAAAATTACATGTAGGGTGCCTAGGTGGCTCAGTCATTAAGCGTCTGCCTTCGGCTCAGGTCATGATCCCAGAGTCCTGGGATAGAGCCCCATGTCACGCTCCTCGCTCTGCGGGAAGCCCACTTCTCCCTCTCCCACTCCCCCTGCTTGTGTTCCCTCTCTCACTGTGTCTCTCTCTGTCAAATAAATAAAATCTAAAAAAATAAAATAAAATAAATAAAATTATATGTAAATTGAAGAGGAAAAAAATGATGCTGGGAATCAATAACATTAACAACCAGAGGTTATGGGGTAAAATAAAACTACTAAATAGAAGATTTAAGGGGTGCCTGGGGAGCTCAGTAGGTTGAGCGGCTGCCTTTGGATCAGGTCATGATCCCGGGGTCCTAGAACTGAGCCCCAAATCAGGCTCCCTGCTTGGAGGGAACCTGCTTCTCCCTCTTATTCTGCCTGCCACTCTATCTACTTGTACTCTCTCTCTGTCAATAAATAAAGAAATCTTTAAAAAAACAGATTTAAGTATTTTAGAAATTACGTATAATTTCTTCTAAATGACTATTTATCTAAAAGAGTCAAATCCTACATAAGATTGTTCAAAATCAGAGGCTTAAAATAAAAAACTTGGAGACCAGAAGTCAAGATGATAAAGTCCTTAAAATAAAAGCTATTTTTCATTTGATAAATCAGGTTTTCAAAACATTAAAATAATCACATTAATTTGAAGATGAATCAAACCCAGTCTGAATTTTCTAAACCTTTATTTGCATGAGCCCAAGATGAATTTATAAAACTTTTTCTTTAACATGGCAATGCCCATTCTCACTAGTCATGTGATTCCCAGCCCAGTAGGAAAAATTCATTAAAATAAAGTTTAAACTTAAAGACAGTAACAGGAACAGATTCAGAATATAAGTAACTGGCCTAGGAGTCACTGGAGATCTGTTGAGACCTTCCAGTTTGCTTAGACTATGCAAACAGTATAAACAGTTCTAGCACTTACCTTTCAATGTGGCCTTCTTCAATACTTTCATGGCATAAAGCTGTCTAGCATCAGAGCCTGAGATTTTTTTGACTAAAAAAACCTGTATTTAAATGAGAGAGAAAATACGTTTTACAAAGTACAAACTATGCCACTGTTAAAAATAAAACCCTTCCAGTAATACTGTGTATTACTGAAGAGATTCCGTTATGCCGTAGATGCTTATTTTTTCTCATGTATCAATTATAAATACAATGAGTCATAAACAGTTGTAATAACTTGGGGTGTCAACATAAGTGAACATACTGTTTTCTTTTTGTTGTCTGCCAATTCCCAAAAAGCATGTAACATATAAGACAAAAATCTTTAAATTGTGTAATCAGATAAAAGTCCAACATGTTTAAAGTATAACATAACTGGTCATTGCTCTGCTTTTAACAAAATAAAATTTTTTTGATCTGATAAAAATTGTCATACAGGAGTGTCCCTGGACCACAATTTTCCATTGATACAATTAATCACTGGATAATTGGTCTTTTTTATGTAAGAAAACTGCACATAAATTTCTCATTGCTGGGAAGAACAATTTAAAACACACTGAAGAAGCCTATTCACAACTATTTAATGTGACTTAAGACAGAACCCTACATTTCGACCTTTGAAAAATCAAATTATCACATATACCTAAATATGAAGAACACAGGTCCTATGTATGTTACTGAGCCTCTTGATTCTCCAAATTATTTTTAGCTGCTTTCAAAATCTAGTGTGAAATTCATGCAAAATGAATAAAGCCTGCTCTACATAATTCACAGTCATGCTATAACATGGCTAATACAAAACTATACATCTTTCCTGTTCATTTTGACCATTAGGTCTGTGATCTTTTTTTAAAGTTTTTATTTCAATTCCAGTTAGTTAACATACAGTGTAATACTAGTGTCCGGTATACAGTATAGTGACTCATGATCTTTTTCATTCAATCTTAAACATTCTCACTAAATGGATCTGAATTTCAACTTTTTTCTTCTAACTATTCTTTCCCAGCAGTTGCTATTGAGTTGCCACAGATGGGAAGAGAAGCAATTATAATCAAGAATTTAACTTTCAGGTCAGCTCTCAATTATCTGCTCTAACATGCCAGGCTATTAGCAAAAATCAAAAAATGCTACATCCAACAGATTCTAGGGCGAGGCATTCTCATTTTGAGAAACTGTGCCAAAGGTGATTGGCAATGACTTCCAAAGTTTAGTGAAGAGCACCACAACCTGCACAGGAACCTGGATGCACTGTGTGTTCCTCTCCCCAAATCACTCCCTCTTGTCCTCCTATGATGCCCCACCCTTTAGTTCCTTTTAGCCAGTTAGCAGTGAGCTAAACTAGAGAGAAAAAAGCATTCTTAATCAGGTTCCTAAGATGGAATGATGTTCACATGTTAAAGGTAATCAGATTATTAATATATTTTTAAAGATTTTATTTATTTATTTGACAGATCACAAGTAGGCGGAGAGGCAGGCAGAGAAGAAAGGAAGAAGCAGGCTCCCTGCTGAGCAGACAGCCCGATGCAGGGCTCGATCCCAGGACCCTGGGATCATGACCTGAGCTGAAGGCAGAGGCTTTTAACCCACTGAGCTACCCAGGCGCCCTTATTAATATTTTTTAACAGAAACAAATTCTAATTAGGTGGAGATAATTAGGATTTATTTGGTATTTATTCTTAAGATTCCCTAATCAAGCTTCTTTGTGCCATTCCACAAGAAAAATTCTCCTTGTGGATTTCAAACCTTTTTCACCCTTCTTTGAATGTACCTTAACACTTTTCAGCACTTCTTGGTTTGCAAAGGACCTTCACAAGCATTTGTAATACATCATCATGATAATTTTGGGAGACAGGTGGACTAAGGAATGCCTATTTATAGCTGCCCAAGCTAGGGCTTAGAGAGGTTAAATAATTTGACTAGTGTCACAGTGGAGGTACTGAACAAGAATCGGGCCACCACCCAGTTCTGTGCCCTTGCTCAGGCACTCTTCATCTGTTCCCTCTGGCAGGTCACCAGTTAAGGGTAGCAGGAGCAGCAGTAGTCCAAGATGCCATCGGATCTTCCCCAGCCAGAGCATTCATGACCTTTCGAACCCCCCATGAAGCTATTCTAAGCTCTGACAGGTCATCCCTGTTTCCTTGGCTTACACGGGCTTTTTAGGATGAGTAAGAAAGGAGACGCCCTATTTTTAATGTTTGCTATTTATAGTAAGGTATTTAAGTTACTTTTAAAGAAATAAAGGGAGATGCATGCTAATTCCTGGCAACTTTAAATACTGTGTTCCCTGAAAATCTAATGTATAGAAAGAAACCAGTCTATTTGGGTTTATCCTTAATATGACTGCATGATAATACAATTTCATAGCAGATATTATATGCTTGGTCTTTTATTATTTGATTCTCACTACTAACCTATGAGGTCAGGACTATTATTTACTCATTACTTCTTTCCAGAATTATATGCTAGGTACTGTGCTACTAGCTCAATGCAAAGACATGGTACAAAGCATGTCTCCTGCACTCATGGAAAGAACACAGAGTCTAGCGGAGGAAATAGCCATTGAGCAGTTACACACATGAAAAACTAAAATTGTGGTGAGTGCTGTGAAGATGAAGTATATAATGTTCTGACAGGGTAAAATAGAATTTGACTTAGAATGGCAGAGAAGACTTCTTTGAGATCATAAACATGAAAGGCGCTAGTTAAGATGAGGAAAGGGTGGGGTGGGGTGTTTCACGAAGTGGAAATTGCATGTGCAAAGGCTTTCTAGTGGGATGGAGCCAGGTGCATAAGGACTGGAAAAAAAGGGGCCAAGGAACCTAGGAATAAACCTAACCAAAGAGACACAGAATCTATACTCAGAAAACTATAAAGTACTCATGAAAGAAATTGAGGAAGACACAAAGAAATGGAAAAATGTTCCATGCTCCTGGATTGGAAGAATAAATATTGTGAAAATGTCTATGCTACCTAAAGCAATCTACACATTTAATGCAATTCCTATCAAAGTACCATCCATCTTTTTCAAAGAAATGGAACAAATAATGCTAAAATTTATATGGAACCAGAAAAGACCTCGAATAGCCAAAGGGATATTGAAAAAGAAAGCCAACGTTGGTGGCATCACAATTCCGGACTTCAAGCTCTATTACAAAGCTGTCATCATCAAGACAGCATGGTACTGGCACAAAAACAGACACATAGATCAATGGAACAGAATAGAGAGCCCAGAAATAGACCCTCAAATCTATGGTCAACTCATCTTCGACAAAGCAGGAAAGAATGTCCAATGGAAAAAAGACAGCCTCTTCAATAAATGGTGCTGGGAAAATTGGACAGCCACATGTAGAAAAATGAAATTGGACCATTTCCTTACACCACACACAAAAATAGACTCAAAATGGATGAAGGACCTCAATGTGCGAAAGGAATCCATCAAAATCCTTGAGGAGAACACGGGCAGCAACCTCTTCGACCTCTGCCACAGCAACATCTTCCTAGGAACAACGCAAAAGGCAAGGGAAGCAAGGGAAAAAATGAACTATTGGGATTTTATCAAGATCAAAAGCTTTTGCACAGCAAAGGAAACAGTTAACAAAATCAAAAGACAACTGACAGAATGGGAGAAGATATTTGCAAACGACATATCAGATAAAGGACTAGTGTCCAGAATCTATAAAGAACTTAGCAAACTCAACACCCAAAGAACAAATAATCCAATCAAGAAATGGGCAGAGGACATGAACAGACATTTCTGCAAAGAAGACATCCAGATGGCCAACAGGCACATGAAAAAGTGCTCCATATCACTCGGCATCAGGGAAATACAAATCAAAACTACAATGAGATATCACTTCACACCAGTCAGAATGGCTAAAATCAACAAGTCAGGAAATGACAGATGCTGGCGAGGATGTGGAGAAAGGGGAACCCTCCTACACTGTTGGTGGGAATGCAAGCTGGTGCAGCCACTCTGGAAAACAGCGTGGAGGTTCCTCAAAATGTTGAAAATAGAACTGCCCTATGACCCAGCAATTGCACTATTGGGTATTTACCCTAAAGATACAAACGTAGTGATCCAAAGGGGCACGTGTACTCGAATGTTTATAGCAGCAATGTCCACAATAGCCAAACTATGGAAAGAACCTAGATGTCCATCCACAGATGAATGGATCAAGAAGATGTGGTATATATACACAATGGAATACTATGCAGCCATCAAAAGAAATGAAATCTTGCCATTTGCGACAACATGGATGGAACTAGAGCGTATCATGCTTAGCGAAATAAGTCAAGCAGAGAAAGACAACTATCATATGATCTCCCTGATATGAGGAAGTGGTGATGCAACATGGAGGCTTAAGTGGGTAGGAGAAGAATAAATGAAACAAGATGGGATTGGGAGGGAGACAAACCATAAGTGACTCTTAATCTCACAAAACAAACTGAGGGTTGCTGGGGGGAGGGGGTTTGGGAGAAGGGGGTGGGATTATGGACATTGGGGAGGGTATGTGCTTTGGTGAGTGCTGTGAAGTGTGTAAACCTGGTGATTCACAGACCTGTACCCCTGGGGATAAAAATATATGTTTATAAAAAATAAAAAGTTAAAAAAAAAAAAAAAAAAAAAAAAAAGGGGCCAAGGTAGCCAGAACATGGATAGTGAAAAATACATAAAGTGCTGCTTTTCAGGTAACTAGGCACCAGAACAAGGGGTTCCTCATCGTAACAGTATGCTTTTATCCTAAAGGCTTAAAGGAACCTACTGAAATATAAGATTGGCTCTTGTTGGCTGTCACGTAAATAGTGGCTTGAGGAAAGAACAAATTTAGTTCTAGTTAGGAACCTCCTTCAACACCCCAAGGAGAAATGGGGGTGGCAAAGACTTCAGGAGTAACAGTGGAGAAGGAGAGGACAGGCACGATTTGAGAAATCTTTACTAAATCAATAGGACTTGCGGATAGTACATACTTGGTGGGGAGAGGCAAGAGAAAAGACAGGCAGTAGAAGGTAGTTCAAAAATGTCTCCCAAGTTCTTGGCTTGCTTAACTGGATGCCATTCCTAGTTGCAGAGAAAAATGAAACAGGACAGGTTGGCGGGGGCAGGGGAAAATCCTGACTTTGGTTGTAGAGATGTTGAGTTTAAACTGCCTTTGAATCATGTGAAGAGAACAAAATATGCAGCTGTACATAGAGTTCAGAGCTTAGAGGCATGATCTAGATTGGAGAGAAATCTGTCAGGACAGCTGTATATGGGTTATAATTATGATAGTGGGCATAGAGAAAATAATTAGTGGGAGTACAGAGTGAGAAGGCAACCTAGAATGGAACCTTGAGGGATTTCAATACTTAATGACTGGCTGGAAGAGGAAAATGGGGCTTGGAGAGGTTAAGTAACCTGCTCAAGCACATGTAACAAGTAGAAGAAAAAAAAATCAAATTCATATCTGGCTGACCGAGAGCCCAAACTTGCAACCATCACATTCTACTGTCTACTTAACCAATATTTGAAATAAAAGCATCACTTTGGGTTTAGAGGAGATTAACAGCTATAATAAATTACCTATATTAGCCAAGAACTGCTAAATAGTCCCCCTAAAACACACTAGGAAGCTAAAGTGGTGTTGTTTTGGAGCTTACAGACCATATTATCTTCAGGTATTTCCTCACAGGGAGGTGGTAAACAAGCACTGCAATGTGAAAGCTGAATGCAATCTCAGAATCTTCCTCTTACTGAGAAACAGAATAGTTAGATCAAATAATAGTAATCATAATATTGTACTTCTCTAAATGGAGGACAGAAAATGCTCCTGAGGTATGCAGCAGGGGGATAAGGAATATTTGAAGCAAAATGATGAAGACGTTGCATCTTCAGGGGCAAGTTTAGTTGGTGGCTTTGTGAAACATTTTTGATGTTAAAGACAAACATGGGTATCATTGATTAGAATGTAACCTCAGCATTCACTTTAATTAATTAATAAAATAGTTTATTTATTTGTTAGAGAGTGAGCAAGAGAGCATGCGGAGCACAAGCAGGGGGAGTGGCAGGCAGAGGGAAAAGCAGGGTCTCTGCTAAGCAAGGAGTCCAATGTGGGACTTGATCCCAGGACCCTGGGATCATGACCTGAGCTGAAGGCAGACGCTTGACTGACTGAGCCACCCAGGCATCCCTTTTATTTTTTTTTTAAGATTTTATTTATTTATTTGACAGAGAGAGATCACAAGTAGGTAGAGAGGCAGGCAGAGAGAGAGAGAGAGATTGAGAGAGAGAGGGACGCAGGCTCCCTGCTCAGCAGAGAGCCCGATGCGGGGCTCGATCCCAGGACCCTGAGATCATGACCTGAGCCGAAGGCAGCGGCTTAACCCACTGAGCCACCCAGGCGCCCTCAGGCATCCCTTTTATATTCAGTTTAAAGACAAGTTGTAAATCTCCAAAATTTTATATTCATAGCGGTAATCCTCCTCCCCTAATTCCTTGGGAGTAGACATTCTCTTTCTGCTGGTAGTAAGGATATTTTGGAGGAAAGATTGAGATACACTGTTATAATGTACTTGGCAAGATCACCTTCCATATCTACATGAAGACTCAAAAAGAATATCAAAAAGTGAACCAGGGGGCGCCTGGGTGGCTCAGTGGGTTAAGAAGCTGCCTTCCGCTCAGGTCATGATCTCAGGGTCCTGGGATGGAGTCCCACATCGGGCTCTCTGCTCAGCAGGGAGCCTGCGTCCCTCTCTCTCTCTCTGCCTGCCTCTCTGTCTACTGTGATCTCTCTCTGTCATAAATAAAAAAAAATCTTTAAAAAAAAAGTGTACCAGGGGAATAATTTTTGATTTTTAATCATTTGCAAAGTGTGTAAGTCACATGCTCTTGAAGAGAAGACAAATATGAAGTGATTAGTGCCAATTTACAAAAGTTTCCAGTGTACTTTTGAATGATTTTATTCACTTTCTCACACTTACTGACAGTGAGAAATGTAAAAACAGAAACCGGGGCACCTGGGTGGTTCAGTGGGTTAAAGCCTCTACCTTTGGCTCAGGTCATGGTCTCAGGGTCCTGGGATCAAGTCCCGCATCAGGCTCTCTGCTCGGCAGGGAGCTTGCTTCCCCCTCTCCCTCTGCCTCCCTCTCTGCCTACTTGTAATCTCGCTGTCAAATAAATAAATAAATAAAATCTTTGAAAAAACAAACAAACAGAAACACTGCTTGTATGGAGATTGGTAATATTTCATAAAATAGTACCATTCTCCATCTGTCTGAAATACACACAAATTCCAAGAAACAACTTTTAAAAAACAAACACTCATGACTTACCTTTCCAAATGATCCCTGCCCTAATACTTTTAAAAGTTCAAATTGGGAAGGATCTGCCTTTTCATGTCCTTCCTTTACATGATGTGTGATTGCAATTTCTTTGATACTGCCTTCTTCCTGTTGAAGCAAATATAAACGGAAAAAAGAGTTAGAGACACTTTGTCCAGCTATAAACCAAGAAACATAAATTAAGCACTATCATATTAGAAATCCTCAAATTATTATTTGGTTTTTCAAAGTAAGCTCTATGTCCAGCGTGGGACTTGAACTTGTGACCCCAAGATCAAAGGTTACATGCTCTACCAACCTAGCCAGCCACACAACCCTTCAAATATACTTTCAAGTTAATGTCAAAGAGAATGATACCAGCCCACTGCATAGACCACTTTAACCTCTACTTAACATTAGCACGGAGTATTTCCAATTCTTCATTCTTCCTACTGGAGATAATTAAAATAGTTTCATGGGGTGAAGGCAGAGGATGTAAAGAAGTCTGAAAACACAACAGAGTAATCTGCTGTGTTCTGACATGTGCTTGTATTAGGTAAAACCAATCACACACACACACACACACACACACACACACACACACACAGTTGTGTTTATTGGGGAGTGGGGTTGAAAAATATTCCAAGGCAAACAAGGAGATTTCTACCCTAAGAAAGGCCATTTGGATCTGTATGCTATTCTGTTGGAAATATGTAAGTTACTTTGTTTCTACAACTACTTGAGAACTAAACAGGGAGAAAGAGTTAACTCTAAGACACAAAATGAAAAAAGATTTAACATTGGAATGGAGAATTAGACACAGAAAAAAGTTACTACTCTGCATAATGGAACAACGGAAGGTCTTAGGGTTAAGGTAAGGATTTTTAGACAGTGGATGTGTCAGTAAACATGAGGGAAGGCATCAGAAAGGGAGAAAGGTTGAAAATATATGTATGCATACACAGAATTTCAATTACTTATTCACTCTGGGATTAGAGGATAATGTACACCTTATTTAATCAAGACCTATATATTATGTTATAGCCAAAAATTACAATAAAACAAAACCCAACAAAACCAGAAATATATGCCTGTCAAAGACCATTTTTCTTTTTCGCCTATGTTATTTTTTCCTAGTGTCTAAGTATTATAGTAGAATCAAAATATGTTGGACAAAAAGAATTCACTGTTTTTATTATTGTTGTTTTCCACATGCATGTTTGAGCTCAATTAACATTTTCTGAGATAGAATGCTGGCTATATATGGAATTACAAAGATTTCTCAAAAAGATACACTGGTCTACTAATATGGCAGGTTCTGAAAATGAGCAGTAAAAGAAAAGCTCTTGTAGGACAAAAAAGGAATCCAGGCCCACTATTTTACTCTATAAGACAGATGTTTGTAGACTGTGCTAATTAATACTCAAGCAGCTTCAACATTTTGGAGGCTCTCAGAACTGTGGCAACAATGAAACAACCCCTCAATAAGGTTTAGTCCTTTATTTTGTAATTTCATGTGTACTATCTCCTTTATTTTTCACAGCCATCTTGTGCAGGTGCTAGGGTAGAATCAAGCATTACCTGACTCTGAGACTCTACCCCCCTTCTTGTGCACCCATTCTCTGCAAATGAGACTGGTTGGTGGGTGTACAAGGGCTTGAGAGTGACAGCTATTTGTACCTATATTAGGAAAGGCAGGAAGCAAATTACCAAATTCTTTAAAGAAAACTTTCAAAGAATAATGTATGTGTGAAAATGGTAAATCCAGCAAACATTTATTAAGCACCTACCATGTACCAAGCCTGGGTTAGGTGCTTTTTCACCTTTTATATTTCCTGCTTCATAACAAACCTTGTTAGAGAGGACTGGTAACAACAGGGTGGGGTCTACCTCAGAGCAAGCAAAAACATCTCAGAATTCTCTACAGACTCCCCCATTCATCACTAGAAATTTGACAGATCTTTTAAAGGCCAAATGGTCTGAATACAGTTTGAAGTTTAAAGAGATTAAGTACAGATCACAAGCCAATAACTGGCAGACTTATGGATCAATTCCAGGTTCTGACTTCTAATGACTTCTAAAACAAGGGTCTTAGCATTACACCATACTGAGACTGTCAGAGGCTTCTGTGGTTCCCCATCCAAGATCAATGACAGGAACATACAAACTTATTCCCTTGATCCTTTTAACTGGTCTGTTTCTCTTGGGTCAGTTAGCTACAGTGATTACAGAAATGTTTTTGAACTTTTGGTAGCATATCTTCATCAGTTAAAAAAAAACTAGCATATACCTAATATTGGGTTTGAAATTATATATACTTTTTGTATTACTGAATTATATACATTATACATGGAAATGAAACTAAAAGGAAGTTCTCCTCTTTCTTTTCTGTAACTCAAAGTGCTGTCACATCTCACTTAAAAGACTAGTGGATTACAAACTTAAACTCAAAAGGCCAAGGTCATGGGTTGGATTCTAGCATATGCCAGTCAGCCTACTATGGAATAAACTATCTGTTCAAGAGCCTAACTGGAATCTAACAGCCATTTATGCCTTTAAATCAAGAGGCTGTGAAGAACTATACTCTATATAACATTCCATATGTCTTATCAGTTTTCTTTTTTGGGTAAGTGGGATGTAATTTTAGGCTGCAATATTGTTTCATCTTTTATTTCATAAGAATACTATAATTAATTGTCACAAAGATGCAATACAGGCAGGGAACAATCACTGAATTATAAAATATTTCAAAATTTTGCAGCAGTCATACAGGATCAAGTCTTACTCTCATAAGGAGAGCTACAATCAGGTCACAGATCTCAAAATAAACAGCAGTAACTATTCAAGAAAGATTTCATCTTGGATGACTACCTTCCTTTCCTCTCACATCAAACAAGTTACCAAAAAACAGAATCTGCCTTTGATCCCTTCATTCAACAAACCTATACTAAAACATCTACTATGTATAAAACATGGTAATGGAATGTCCTTTCTCCACCCCACCCCCTACCATTTCCAGTAGCATCACCAGGTAAAATTCCTCATTACATTTCCTGTGGAAAACTGAAACTAGCTTGGTTACTTGTAATGCACCTTTGTGCCACTGCCAGTCCACTTCAGCCTCCTGACAAATTCATTTTCTGAAAGGAGAGAGCTCCAGTCATATGACCAGACTGCCCAAAAAATCCTTTGAAGTTTTCCTAAATTAAATGCACTGCTTCCCCTTGGCATGTAAAGCCCTCTACAATAAGGCTGCCAACTTAGTTTTATGGTATTATCTCCCAACATTGCCTTACACATAATCTTTTGTCCACTGGGTTATTTCCTGTTCCTTAAACATTTTGTTTTTAAAATTAAATATGTGCACATGGATGACCAAATCAAATAGTGACAAAATACCCTATGATGAAAAGCAAGTGTCCTCTCACCCCCATACCTAGGCTTTTTAAAAAAGTTCTTTCTGCACTTACTTTGATAATTTCTTGGTTTATTAACTTTAAGACAATGCCTGCTGATTTAAAAATAAGATGAAGGATTCACTCATATCTCTTTCATCATCTTCTTCCCCACTATCCACTATTTGATAACTGTATTGCTTTTACATAAATTTCTCATCTTTTCTATTAGTTTTGGATAGAATCCTAACTCCTCACCTCATTTTGTTTTCAAGATTTATTATTTATTTGAGAAACTATGTGTGCAAAGGAGGAGGGGGCACAGGCAGAGGGAGAGAATCTCAAGCAGACTCCCCTCTGAGAACAAAGTCTGATGTGAGGCTCAGTCTCATGACTCTGAGATCATGACCTGAGCTGAAACCAAGAGTTGGACACTTAACCTATTGAGCCACTTAGGTACCCCCTAACTCCTCACTTTATAAAAGGAGGTTAACAGTGCCTGTACGGACACACCTGGGTGGCTCAGTCAGTTAAGTGTCTCTGCCTTTGGTTCAGGTCATGATCCTAGAGTCTTGGAATTGAGTCCCATATTAGGCTCCTTGCTCAGTGGGGAGGTTGCTTCTCCCCCTGCCTGCTGCTGCCCCTGCTTGTGCTATCTGACAAATCAATGAATAAAAAGAATCTTTAACAAAAAATAGTGCCTGTATTTCCCTAACCTGCTAGCTATATTTTTACGTTTTTATTAATATTGAAGAAAATTAATTCTCTCCTGTAACCACAACCAAAGCCTTCATATTATCTCTACCGCCTGATTTTAAAAGCAGAAGTCCCATACACCAGCATTCACATTTTTATGACAATACATTGTTTAAATGCAGGCTAGAAAGTACATTAAATTTCCTTTTATACAGGCCTATAACAGTGACTTCCAAGACAATCTGAGGGGACTTAAAAAACAAAACAAAACAACACTTCATCAAATGCTTAAATTCATGATACATTTTACTTGGAGTTCTATTGGGACCATGAATTTTTTTAAAAGATTTTATTTATTTATTTATTTGACACACAGGAAGAGAGATCACTACTAGGCAGAGAAGTAGGCAGAGAGAGAGGAGGAAGCAGGCTCCCTGCTGAGTGGAGAGCCCAATGTGGGGCTCGATCCCAGGACCCTGAGATCATGACCTGAGCTGAAGGCAGAGGCTTAACCCTCTGAGCTACCCAGGCACCCTGGGAACCATGAATTTTTTACATGTTTTTCTTTTTTTCCTGTTTCTAATAGTCCCGTCATTGTTGGGGCGAGGGAAAGGTTAATTTGACCATTAGTCTTAATTTTTCCTTAACCCTTTACCATACTTCCCGTTCTTCTGAGAGCCCTCTCCTACCCCTACCCCCCCCCCCCCAATCAGGAACGATTGTTTTCTAGGTCTTGCTGTACAGCTATTACCTCCAGGTATCTCTTCTGGGCTTTCCTGGTCAAACCCACTATTCTCAGTTTCCCATACCCTTCTCTTTCTTAGACTACTACCATGTTAACTTCCTAAGAAAAGTGATGGGAAAAAAAATTTTCTGAACCTTACATCCGAAGATGTCTTTATTTTGTCTTCACATTTGTATAGTTTGGCTTGGTACCAAATTCTATAGAATATAAACAGTCTGGCCTTGAACACTGACATTAATGGCCCATTGCCCTCTAGCAGCCAGGACTGCTACTGAGATGGGTGATGCTAGCCTGATACACATATTTGGGAAGATGTACTGTTTGCTTTCCAGAAGCTGTAAGAATTTTCTCTGTCCTTGTACTTCTGAAATTCCACACTAGTGAGATAAATATGGGTCTTCTTTCCTTCAGAATGCTAGATGGTTGGTGAGCCTTTATAATTTAAAGACCTAATTCTTTGCCTCTGAGGGAACTCTAACATTTAAAAAAAAATAATTTCCTTCCATCAGTTTTTCAGGGTTTATCTTTTTGCAATGCTACTAGTTAGGTATTGTATGTCTGGGATTGAATCCTGTATGTCACTTATCTTTTTTCTCCTATTTTCCAAGAGACTTCCTTAGTTTTATTTTTCCACCCTCATACTGAATTTCTTATTCTGGCAAATCTTATTTTAAAATAAATTTGCAAGTGCTCCTTTTGTCAATGTTTCTTTTAAAAAAAATAGCAACTTCCTCCACTCCCTACCCTCTTACCCCAAAATGGATGCAATCATTCCAAACCTCTTTAGGATATAAACTAGAATTTCAAAAGTCTTTTTCTACATTGGGCCCAAAAAGTGCAAAGAAGTGTGCATGAAGACGGAGAGAAAAGATCAAGGCCTATGGCCCAAATTCTAAAGATTTGTCACTATTATATCCTCAACACTTTTTTTTTGTCCCTTCCAAGTTTAAAATTTTAACTAGTCACATTAGCAAGCTACCTTTTATCTACGTTTATGTTATAATACGGTTATAGCAGTATCATAAGCAAAACACCCTTGGCTGGTCTCTCAATGCTCAGATTGTGCTTAATGTCACCAGTTTCTCCAAGTTATGGGACCATGGTATTTTAGAAATGAAAATGAGGTTCAACTAAGATATAATACTAATTCTTGGGCAATCTTGGACAACAGGTAGAAAAGCAACAATGTGCTCTTCTAGCTCATATCTAGAATCTAATGAGATGGATGAAGAGAGGAATATCAAATTTCCAAAGGCACTGATAATCGAAGTACAGGGATTTGCATGTGACAAACATATCATGTGAATAAATCACCTGTTACTGAAATAAAACTGTTATATGAAATTTTACATAATGAAAACACAGAATTACAGTTTGTAAAATTGAGTTTTTGCCTATAAGCGCACAGTAAAGTAACTATAATTTTATGGAAGAAGAATTTTGTCAGTGAAGTCAAGCACAGATTTAATTTATACCATTGTCCCCTTGTGGGGTTCACGTATTTTTATATTCTCTAGTATATTTTAAATTATACATGGATATATGTCCATTAATCATCATAAAAAAGTATACTGTGTATTCTAAAAGCTGGTCTCCATCATAACCCTGTATCATCTGTCTACACCCCCATCACTTTCAGATATTTGCCACCCCCAGCCTAGAGATGTTCAATACCCTCAAGCTATGTATGGGAATTCATCCATTCATCCATTTAAACATTTATTTATTGAGTACCTCATATATCCAAGCATTCTTCTAGATGCCTGAGATATACAATAAATGAAACAGATGAAAATCTCTGGCATTTTGGGGAGAAACCAAACCATAATAGGTACATTCATGTTAGAACAAGATATATACCATGGGGAAAAGATACTAAGTTGGGTAAGAGCGATCAGGGAAGTGCATGGATGAAAAGGAGAGCTTGCAATTTTAAATAAAACCATCATTGCAGGTTTTACTGAAAAAGTGCTATTTGAATAAGACCAGAAAGATGAGATGGAGTCAACCATCTGGGGAAGAGTGTTTCAAGCAGAGACAAGCCAGTGCAAAGGCCAATGTGGGAACACACATGGAGACCAGTGTTTGGATCAGAGAGGACTAAAAGAACAGGTCCATGTGGGGCTAACTTCAGGGAGACTATGGTGCTTCTGCTTCTTCCGAATTGCCTGGTCCTAATGGAAATGTTTCTGATCTATAACATATTCTCTTAGGCCCATTCCTTTTTGTTAGAAGGCAATTCAGATTATGAGCCATGTAATGGGCTAGATGTTAGAGATACTAAGATAAAGAAGAGTCTCTGCCCTCTAGGAATTTACTTAGGGTTTCAAAGATTTATTACTGGATAAATATTGTTGATATGTGGTCCATGATAGAAAAAACAAGGTCAACTCAGTTAACAAACACATAATTTTAGAAATTCTATAAAGGATGTCATTTTAGACATCACAGAAAAATGGTAAAAGAAAATTCATGGACAGGTGGATCTTCTGGTGTTCCTCCAGTCACACAGAAAGCCACCTCAATTGTTTTCCAGAAGCATCAAAAGATCTGTAGGTTCCTTCTAAAATGATCCTTAAGATTTGCCCTTTAATGGGAAAAAAATTAATGTTTCCTTTTTTAAGTTGAGAGGAAAAAGATATAATTTTGTTCTTAAAATGTGAAAGTATTAAAGAGAAGGAACAGAAAGTGATGCTGTCTATTTAAGACACAAAACCCAATATTGTAACATACTACCATTAAGTAAACAAACTGTGTGATATTAATTGATTTTAAAGAATGATTCAACTTTTGGCATTATGCCCTGACTTGTATACATAATTTCCTTTTTCCTGCCCTCCCTTGGGTCAGGAAGTGTGTTCTTAAGGCATTTGTATTTTCTAAATTGTTTTGAATGTCAGAAAATATGGATGAAACTTGAAGTAAATTATTTAAATGCTCCTTGGTAAAAACTAATAAATAAATCTTTACTGTCGATATGTAACTGTTTTTTGGCCTAACATAAAGAAGATGTTACAAATAAAAAATGTATACTTCATTTGCCTCTTGAATGTAATTCAAAATTCAAGTATTAATCTCTATACAGAAACCTGAGGTTCTATAATATAGTTTTTAATTTTAAAAAGATATTAAGGAGGGCACGTATTGCATGGAGCACTGGGTGTGGTACGTAAACAATGAATCCTGGAACACTGAAAAAATAAAATAAAAAAAAAAAGATACGTTAAATTTTTAGATGACTGATAAACATAAAAATTTGACTGTGATACATAATTAGGCTGTTTATCCAAGTCATGCTGAAAAAAAAAACAATTTAAGGTATTCTAGATTAAAACTTGACCAAATCCAATTTACTTATTTGCTAATGGATGATAAATATGTTCAGCATTTTTCATTAAACCAAGATCTCTAAGAGTATTCCAAGCCAGCTTCTTCTATGTTTGAGAAAATAGCATTGCTGTTCTCCAGACTAATATTCCTAATCACTGCTGCAGAGGAGCAGTTTTCTCCCAATCGGGAATCCCAAACAAAAAATTAAGTTCTCTTTGGAGAACAGCAGAATAGCACAATTTTCACGGCAAAATATCAAGTTAATTTGGCAGAACTTAAATGAAACAAAATGCAAATTATCATTTGCTAAGCACATTTTAACAAAGTAATACTTTGAAAACTGTGTCTACTCTAAGTTAGATGAAATTACTTAAAGTTACTTAAATACAGCTGATTAAAAACTTCAAAGTTTGAAAGGAACCAATTTCAACAAAAGTCTAACTTTAAGGTCTTGACTATTTAAAAATAATATATTCTCTATCCCATCAAAATATTGCTTACATTATAGTAATCTCCTAACTATCAATGAGTTCACAATTTTCTTCATGCCTGGTTTAATACTGAAAGTTACTGTCATGTGTTTTATTATAAAAAATTATAAACATGAACAAAATAAAAAACTATTCTACCACTAAAAAGCCAATGTAAAAATAAGTTTACAAAATATACAATTGAAACGAATAATACACATAGGTGGCTTACTTTTAGCAAACATAAATATTATCCTTTAAAAGCTCTTTAAAAACTGGTTTTGAATTTTGAAAACCTTCTTAAAAGAACATATAAAACAAAATAATTGTTTAATTAGTATAATTATACTGAGCTCCAACTAAAACATTTTAGTTTTTACAGAAGTTGAACAAAGCTTACCTGTATAGAGCGAACACGAAAAGACAAAAATTTAAACATGGCTACGAAACCATGATGGTCATAAAAGAATTTCTGACTGTAAAACTTAGGTTGGAAAGGGAAGGCCAAGCCCCTGCAAAGTTTTCTCCTACCAGCTGTTCCGGCAATTAGAAAATTTCCTGTCAGGCGGGACCTGAAATGCTAGAAAAAGAGGCCTGACAATTTTCCTGTGGTAAAAGAAAGGAGAAACGTAATGGCGAGGGCACTATGTAGCTAGCTGATAGGTAGGGAGGCCAGAACAGGAAACCAAAACAGATTTGCTGATAGCAAAATCCTGTTGAAATGTTCTTAACTCCTGGTTCCTAGCAATCCAGACGATTTTTACAACTAGTGAAATGAACATTATTTTATTTTAGAATCCTGAGGAATGCCAGTATTTCTTAACTATATGACTCTTTAAAAGCAAATGAAACTAGTCAGCACTATTAAAATAATAAGTCATTGATGCACATGTGGAATTTTACCCTTTGTAATGTTTATACACATACACTCTAACGGATAGTCTCAAGACTATTTTAAGGTTATATATAGACAAGTCATGGGTGTTCCCTGTCAATGAGGCATTGTTTCGTAACTATGGGAAGAAAATGACTATATGCATGTGATAGAAGGACAAATTCTTCCTGTCTTTTTTTTTTTTTAATTCTTCCTGTCTTAAATGGAAGTAAATTATATTTAAATTCACACTGTTTATAGGCATCAATTATTGGCCAGGTTAAAGACTTCAAGGTCCAGAGCTAAAAATCCTAGTCGATAAAATCTAAATTAGAAGAAAGACCAACCCCTGGGTTATTAGTAAGCAAATGGAACACTTACTGATATAAGCCAAACTGGAAAAGGAGAGGTTAAGTTACTGGATAATCCCTTACTCCATTTCATTCTCTAACAGCCTCTAGAAGTTCTTCTAAGGTATTTTTATTTTGGAAAATAGTTTTAAAAATATGCCAATAATCAGAATATGATCACTGAGATAGTGGCATTTAAACAAGACCCAAGGACAGAAACATCGAGAGCTGTGGGAAAATGCTCTACTTGATGTGCGTTTAATTAACCTATGCAGAACCAACATCAATCATTAATATATATATAACCTATACAAATTTAATAAAATAACTGAATTTTCAAAACCTGAAGACAATTATCGTATGATTTCACTCATATGTGGAATTTAAGAAACAGAACAGATGAACACAGGGGAAGGGAGGAAAAAATAAAATAAGATGAAATCAGAGAGGAAGACAAACCGTAAGAGACTCTTAACTAGAGGAAACAAACTGAGGGTTGCTGGAGGGGAGATGGGTGGAGGGATGGGGTAAATGGGTGATGGGCATTAAGGAGGGCATTAGATGTAATGAGCCCTGCGTGTTATATGCAACTGATGAATCACTAAACTCCACCTCTGAAACTAATAATACACTACATGTTAATGAAAAAAAAAAAAAACAAAAAACAAAACAAACATAAAACCTGAAAAGTCTTGTGAAAACACCAGAAATGGTCAGCTAGTTTTCTGGATGAAGGAACCACAGTCAAGGCAGGCACATATTTGATAATGGAGTTATCTATAATGAGAGCTCAATTCAGCACTACTTTATGGAGCAAACATTGAAGTATCCATTAGGTGTTACACGTGCCATAGGAAACGCCAAGGCTCTTCTCGCCCTATCAAATTTTTGCAGCTATGTTCTATAATCTTCTATATATGTTCTTGCTGCATTTACCTTTTATGGCAAAGTTTTATAAGTGACCTAACAAAAGTTGAAGAATAAAAACAAAATTGCTCAATTTAAAAAATTATCTTACTTAACCAGGTACATTAGAATCTCCCGGGACCCAAATAAATGTCCAAGATAAAATTTTGAATTCTGCTAGGGAATTGTGCAGTCCTCTTGATTAAAAATGCATGCCTCAATTTTTCAGTAAGGAAAGCACGTAAGAAAATTTCCATCAGAACATGAACCTGCCCATCTCCCAGAAGGAATTATTTAAGTCTCCTTATAATGCAGCATGGTTAGGACGACCACCTAACATAAAAACTGCAGTCTGAACATGAGATGCCTTTTAAGACTGTCAAGAGGCAGCAAATAGCATGGTTACTGTGCAACTGATCAGAAGATGTACAAAACAAAATAGGATGTCTCTGTATATAGCACTCATCAACTTTATTCAAGTAATATTTAAGAAGCAACCAAATAACCTTTTTTGAATTTGAAGATTAGTTTAAATTGGCTTTAATGACTACTGATGCTCAGGTTAACAGTCATATTTTGTTGTGTGCTGTGCTTTTTAATAAAAGCACTAAGAAAATGAATCAATATTTCAGATACCAAAACCTAAAATAAGTCTCCTTGAGATGAAATGATACCTAAATTAAAACAGTGTGGTACTACTGTGTAAAAGATAAACAGAGGGACAGAAAAGAATAAAAGGATAAATGTTGACATTTTACATCTGACAGAGATGTTAGGACATTTGGGTACTCGTCTGGGAAAGGCAGAAGTCACAAAGGAAAATATTGGTATAGATTCGATTATAAAATTCAAAAACTTCTCTGTATCAAAGGCATCATAAAATAAAGTTAAAAAGACTAGTTCACATGATTGGAATCCCTTATAATCATATTACAACTCACCACTAAGCAACAGCTTTTTTTGGGTGTTATCTCAAACATAATAAACATGTTATCTCCTAACCAAAACTGAAAGCGCTTAAAGCCCTTTGGTACATTGCTTAAGACACTGATTACTGTTTAAGTTCATGCCACTGCCTCTACCAGATTAATCTTCAGAGCAGGCACCATACTTATCTTTGTATTCCCATAGCAAAGAGCACACAATAGGAATTCAAATAATGGCTGTTGGAGTAAAAAGTGTCATATGCTGAAATCTGAAATGGATACTACTTGTGTGGCTGTGTGCATGAAACTAGGTATTATTGTTTATATTCTTCTTGCTTCTTTTGACTTTCTCTAAATTAATCTTATTAAAATTTCAGCTAATTTCCCTTTATTCTTGTACCTTACTGGTTTTAGTGTTTACCTTATTATTTAAGAAGTAAATTTTATTATAAAAAGTATGCATGTCCATTACAGAAAACTTGAATAATAAGGAGAAAAACAAAGGAAAAAAATCACTATTTTGGTGCTTATCTTTATAGTCTTTTTCTGGATACACACATGTACACACTTGAAACATACTATACATTTTATCACTTTTTTCTGTAAAGGGCCAGACAGTAAATGTTTTTGGCTTTGTAGGCCATATGGTTTCTGTCAACTCTGCTACTGCAGTGGGAAAAGGAATGGGTGAAGCTTAATATATAGCCAGAATAATCTTAAAACAGAAATCAGACTGGGTCATGCCCCTACCTCAAATTCTTCAATGGTTTCCCATCACAGAACAAAACCCAAATTCCTCAGGCTATGGACCATAAAGCAGGCACTAATAAACACTACTTGATCATGACTTGGGAATACACTCACCAAATCCTTCTGGCACGATATTGATATTTGGTTTTATTTTATTTTAAGATTTTACTTATTTATTAGACAGACAGAGATCACAAGTAGGCAGAGAGGCAGAGAGAGAGAGAGAGAGAGAGAAAAGGAAAAGCAGGCTCCCTGCTGAGCAGAGAGCCTAATGTGGGGCTTGATCCCAGAACTCTGGGATCATGACCTGAGCCAAAGACAGAGGCTTTAACCCACTGAGCCACCCAGGTGCCCTGATATTTGGTTTTAGACATTATTTTATCATGTTAAGGTCAGAATGCTCTTTACTAGAAGAGGAATTAATAGAAATTTTATAAAATGTCTTATTATCTATTAATACAGTCACCTCATCTATCTCCTTTGACCTAATGATTTGATAATGTAGATTAACAGTGTCCTGATATGTTTGCATTCCTGGGAAAAATCCTTTTTTTTTTTAAGATTTCATTTATTCATTTGACAGACAGAGATCACAAGTAGGCAGAGAGGCAGGCAGAGAGAGAGAGAGAGGAGGAAGCAGGCTCCCTGCTGAGCAGAGAGCCCGACATGGGGCTCGATCCCAAGACCCTGGGATCATCACCTGAGCTGAAGGCAGAGGCTTTAACCCACTGAGCCACCCAGGCGCCCCCAAATCCATTCTTTTAATATATGTATCTGATTTGTAATTTTTTAAGAGGATTTTTGCATCTATATTCATAAGTTAAATTGGCGTTTCCTTTTGTGTATTAACTCTCATTTTCAGGGCTATGCTAACTTTATAAAACAAACTAGAAGGCAATGTACATTTTTTCCCTATGCTTTGGGACATTTTAAAGATTACAGGAATGATCTGTTTTTTGAAAGTCTCAAAGATTTCTCCATCAAATCATAGGGGCCTGTCTGTAATTAGGAGGCAGAGAGTTCAACACCTTAAATTTCTCCCTTGCTATTGCTATATTCAGTTTTTCTATCCCTTTCTAAATGATATCATTTAGATTTTTCTAGAAAACCAAGTTTCAGCAAGACTTTTATATTAGTATACAGTTACACTTAGTATTCTATGTTTTTTTTTTTTTTAAGATTTATTTATTTATTTATTTGACAGAGAGAGAGAGATCACAAGTAGGCAGAGAGGCAGGAAGAGAGGCAGGCAGAGAGAGAGGAGGAAGCAGACTCCCTGCCGAGCAGAGAGCCCGATGTGGGACTCGATCCCAGGACCCTGAGATCATGACCTGAGCTGAAGGCAGCGGCTTAACCCACTGAGCCACCCAGGCGCCCGTATTCTATGTTTTTAACCTTAAACTTAAGGAACATGTCAAGCATATCTAAAGTAGACAGACAAGTGTAACAAACCCTCATGTACCTATTACTCACCTTTAATGATTACCAACTCATGACCAATCTTACTTCACACACAATCTTACTTCATACACACACTTCCCCCATAACTCATCATTCCCATAATTCATTCCCATAATATTCTGAAGCAAATCCCAGATATTATATCATTTCATCTATAAATATTTTTGTTGTTAAGATGTTTTAAACTCTTTCCTATCTGTGGCTGTATTTTGTTTTGCTTTCTGAATGTTGTGTATTTATTTGCTTCCCCAGCCTCCACTTAGTCATTCACTGATTGTGGAATTTGTATTTCATTCCTTCTTCTGGCTCTCTAGAAGTTTACTTTATGGTTCTTTTTCTAGCTTCTTTCAACCAAGTCCTCAGTTCCTTTATTTGAATTCTCATTCATTAATAAATTTTTCTTTCTTTAAAGTATAATTCTAACAATATCATTTAAGATAGTACATTCTAAGCAGTGTGCTTACATGAAATTATTTCAGTTAATTCTCACTACACTGAGATAAGTACTATTCATCCTACAGATGCAGAAACTGAGGGGTAAAGAGCAGTTAAGGAACCTGTTGCTCAAGTTCATACTTTCTTGAAGAAAGTCGGAATGGCTGTGATGTTGGTGGGAGCATAGCCAGGCAATTCTATCTGGGGAAAGAGTGTGTATTTATGTATGGCCAGTGGCTGACTTAGGTCAGAAACCAGGAAGTGCTAAAACTTGTGGTAAGACCCAGAAGAAAGACAGTTCAGTAGAGGGTCCACGGCAGAGTTCCTGAACACCTTTCTACACCATACACTATATTTGTCTGGCAAAACTCCAACCCTGGTCAAACCCAATTATCATCCATTTGCATAAGCTCATGAAAGTAGAACCATGCTGGAGAAAAATCAACGTGAGGATAGAAACTTAAAACAAAAATGTTTTCTGAAATGATTCCTTTGTATATGATGTTTTGTATGGATCAGTTTTTCAGTACTGAAGGGATAATATTTACGGGTTTCCACTTAAGTACAAAAGAATTACTCTCTAGTACACGTCCATCAGTAGGTAATGTTACAAAGAGCTAAAGTTCTATGATTTTAAATCAGAGATAGGAAATATCACCAATCTTAAGCAAATGGTAGCGGCTTCCTAGAGCACTGAGATGGGTTCCTTCTTCATTGAGGTCTCGTCTCAATGATCATTTGCAACATTTCCCATAGGCATGAAGAGAGGGCAAGGGGACAGCTATACCAATGCCCCACGTAGGCCTATTGCAGTAAGCAGTGATACATCCTAGGTGGTATTGCTCATTAGTCTATCCACACTTTCCCCCCACTTTGTGTAAGTAAAGAGGTTACAACTCTCATTATTTCAGACTGATTCTATAAACTGGTCATACTTTAACAGAATTTAAATCAATCTGCTCTCTTTCCAGTTGTGCATTAGACCAAACTGAAAAAGTGTGTGGAGTGCAGCAGAAGAGAAGCAATTTGGGGTCAGAAGCACCATATGAGGTAGGCAAACCATGAAAAAGATGGGGGAGATTTTATTTTATTATTTTTTCAAGCTCTTATGGGTAGATGAAGGGACACTAGGAAGTAGAAAAAATAGCCCTGAAAGAGAGCAAAAAATGTACCAAAGGGAAACCTTGCATGTTTGTAAAATTTGCCAGTTATACACATACTCATTTAATGCCACCATGCACTGCTAATTATAATGCTATTTATCTCAGAAATTTCCCCAAGTGGTATATACTTACATGTACTAGACTGTATTTTTCCCATGCTATAAGTGCTAAAATATACTCTCAGCCAATGAGAGTTAGAACAACAGACAATACACAATTAATCAGTAAGTGCTGTCAATGTACCACTCCACAAATGTTCCCTACCACTGAGCCCTCTATTGTACTCTCCTGTGTTGAGTGGATTCTTCACTGTCTATTGTCTACTACACTAGGGCTTCTCCTTCTATAGTTTATTTTGTGTTGAACCCATGATGTGTGCAAGTATGTGCTGGACTCATGGCTATGAGTATCATTTTGGATGCTCAAAAGCAAGGTTTAAGGCAGCCTGAGGGAACCTTCAAAGAAATGGAGAAAATGGTAGACAACTTGGAACAGGTGAAGTTCCCTGGATAATGTGGAGGCCATCATATACATTACTGTAGCCTTAAGGTTACTATATGAACAATTGCTAGAGTAACAGCATGTGTGCAAGTCAGAAGAAATTACTACTAAAGGCCTATCATGACTTTAGGGGATTTGTAAAGAATTCAGGCATTATAAGTGTACTACCTGCGTCCTTCATAGGAGTACTCCTCCTTAACCTGACATTTAAGGTCATCTATGAACTATCTTCACTATACCTTTTTAAGCCATTTTAAATCACCATTACTTTTAACAAGCTTTCTCTAATTCTTGACAATTATGCATGTGACTATGATACAACAGCTACAAAGACCGAGTTGATAAATACAGTGTTTAAGACTGTAGTCATATGATATTTACAAAGTTGATGTCATAAATAATTGATGCGTGCATGGTCACTAGAAATAAATAATAAGATAAATAGAAAGGCCAGAGGACCAAGTTAAGAGATAATTAACTCACTTCACAACTCACTTCACTCACAGACCTGTCAGCCACAAAATTACTGGATACCACCATAGTTCCTAAGAGACACACTTTATTCCGAGTGAATAGTCAAAGAAAAGAACAGACTCTGGAAGGAAGATGACAGGCAAATGAACACTTATTGGGTTCTTACTTTGTGCTAGGTACTTATTTATCTCCTTTAATTCTGAAGCCTCAGAAGAACCTTTGCCCGGTACTGTAAGAACCACTAAGAGAATTATTTCCCAACTAAGGAAGAAATTGCTTTAGTGATGGTTCTTGGAGGACTACAGAGATGTAAACGATCAAGACTCCCTATTTCTTCAGCATGGATCATGCAGAACATGGAGTCTTCTAGCCAGCTGAGAAAAGATGGGAATTCTAGAGTCCAGAAAGATATCTTGGCTTGAAGTACTTTATAGCACTCTTATCTTTTGCTGTGAAGGTAGTCTTTCCCCAGTCCCACCAGAATAAAGGCTAAAAATAATCAAGTCTCTCCAGCAGGGGAGGGAGAACAAACGAAACCAGCTAGAACAAGTTAATTGGTGAAAAATTCAATGAATTATGCATAAATATGGATTAGCATGCAAATATCCCTGGGGAAGGGAGATAGAGGAAGGTGATAACTGCCTGTTATATTCTGGTATGAATCAATTTATTTGAATAAATGTTCTTATATTTTATGAGATACATGGAAAATATAAAACTTTTTACTTCAGGAGAGTAAAGACAAGAAAGGATTGAACTTTTAAAAAAGCCAGAATGAAAGAAAAGCATTAAAGTTTCAGGAGATGGAAGAGAAATGGATCTAGGATCTGGGAAGAAGGCAGAATGCACAGCACAGAACAAAGGAAAGAGAGAAGAGATGAGGTGTAAAGGAGGAAACAATCCAGCCAGAACGAAATGGCTCTGCTACAAACAGAAACCAAGGGACATGTTCAAGATACAACACAGAGGCAGCTCTGTATGTCAAGAAGATGTGAGTGAAGGTATTTTATGTTATATTTATGTTATTTTAGTTTTGTTTAGGAGAAATTTGTCTTTCCTTTATGATTATCATTTTAGTCAAACTGACTTAGCAACCTGTCACATTTTTTCCCCTTTGGTTTTGTTTATACCACTTTCCTATGAGAATGCCTTCACCCAAATACTGGCATTTACTTCTAAAAATCTCTACCAAAATTTTCTGTCTTTTGTGAATTTTTACCCAATTATACTAGTTATAAATAGTTTTATTTTATATTCTATTTAACTTAAATTTTTATCAAGGTTTAAATGATCAAATAGTGCTGTAAGGCTTATATGACCAAAAAGCAACAGTACCTAGTGCTCCTGTTACCCTTTCAGCTCTTTTCATTGTTCCCTCTGTTATTTATCTCTAATCAAAAACACAAGAAACAAGAGGTGTTGGTGAGGATGTAGAGAACCAGGAACCCTCTTGCACTACCGGTGGCAATGCAAACTGGTTCAGTTATTCTGAAAAACAGTATTGAGGTTCCTCAGAAAGTTAAAAATAGAACTATCCTATGGTCCAGCAATCGCAATACTAGGTATTTACCCAAAGAATACAAAAACACTAATTCAAAGGGATTCACACACCCCAATGTTTATAGCAGCATTATCTACAACAGCCAAATTACGGGAACAGCCCAAGTGTCCATCAACTGATGAAGAGATAAAGGAGAGGTACATATATACAATGGAATATTACTCAGGCATCAAAAAGAATGAACACTTGTCATTTGCAACGACATGGATAGAGCTAGAGGGTACTATGCTAAGTGAAATAAGTCCACTAGAAAAGGACAAAATCCAGGGCACCTGGGTGGCTCAGCGAGTTAAAGCCTCTGCCTTCGACTCAAGTCATGATCCCAGGGTCCTGGGATTGAGCCCCACATCGGGCTCTCTGCTCAGCAGGGAGCCTGCTTCCTCCCACCCCACCCCCACCTGCCTCTCTGCCTACTTGTGATCTCTGTCAAATAAATAAAATCTTTTTTTTAAAAAAAGGACAAAATCCATACGATTTCACCCATGTGGAATTCAAGGAACAAAACAAACGAGCAAAGAAGAAAAAAAGAAAGGGGCCTACCACTGTTCTTAATTATAGGGAACAAACTAATGGTTACAAGAGGGAAGGTGGAGGGAGGGGGAATGGGTGAAACAGGTGATGGGCATTAAGGAGGGCATTTGTCCTGATGAGCACCAGGTGATGTATGGAAGTGCTGAATCACTACAATATATTTGAAACTAATATTAGACTATATGTTAATTAATTGGAATTTAAATAAAAACCTGAAAAAGGAAAAAAAATAACCTTATACTACTTCCTCTTGACTCATCAATTTCAGATATTATCTTTAGACATCCTATTAGAGGTAACACTCACATCACAAATTTTGGTTAAATCAGTATTTAGTTTTTACATTATTATGACAACGCAAATGTTCACTGCCAAGGTGAGGAATATATTCTAGTTACATTTCTTGTGTATAACTTCTGTATTCTTCTTAAGTCTGCAGTTGGTTTTAAAATTTGCTTTCTTTCTGCCTATCTCAAATTCTTCTCACTCTGCCTCTTAAGTGAATTTTCAGTACTCCAACCTATTGGATAATTCATCACTTCTATTTTTTCCCCTGGAGACAGCTTTCCTGGAATCATCTGTCTGCTTCAATCTGGACTGAGTACTCTCTAAGCCTACTGAATGAACTAGTCTTCTGAAGCACCCCTTATTCATCACAATGTGAAGGAACTTTCTTCATTGTGCTTATAAATGTTGGATCCTTTGTTGCCTGAATCTCCTGTCTTTTTCTTGTTAACAACCATCTTGTGTTGGCGGAGCCTACATTCCAGCACCTTCCTAAAAATAGGTATATGTCTGAAAATATCTTGGTTGAAAATCATTTTTGCTAAGCACTTCAAAAGCATTGTTCCTTGTCTTCTAACTTCCAATGTTGTAATATTTGATATTATTCTCATATCCCGTCCTTTATATATTTGAAAAATCTCTAAAAGCTTATCTTAGCCCATTTGGGCTGCTATAACAGAATACCATATACTAAGTCACTTACGATAAAGAGCAGAAATTTATTCATCAGAGTTTCAGAGGCTAGAAAGTCTAAATTCAAATCACCAGCAGATTCAGTGTCTGGTGAGAATCTGTTTCCTGGTTTCTAGACAGCCACCTTCTTGCGGAGTCTTCACACGGCAGAAGGGGCAAGGGAGCTCTCTGGGGTCTCTTTTATAAGGACACTAATCCTACTTAGGAGCCATCTGCCCTCGCTACCTAACTACCTCCGGAAAGCCCCACCTCCAAACACCATTACATCAGGGATTAGGCTCCAACATATAAATTTTCAGTCCAATAAAACTTCTAGGATTTTCTATCACTGGTGTTTAATAATTCACAATAATGATTCTTCTTGAGAGTGGGTGTTTTTGTTTGTTTTTATTAAGAGGCTTTCAGTAGGCTGTTTTAATCCAGTAACTCACAGTCCTCACACTAAAGAAAAAAATTTCTTTTGGTATTTTAGTACTCCATTTAATCTAAGAGCATGATTATCACTATACCATTATAGAAGAAAGTGCTGCCAATTAAAGTGTGTCACACCACTGACTTTAACAAGGATTTCGATTTCAGAGATACTAAAATGTGGGAAAAAACAAATCTCTTAGGATATTTCTTTCCTAATTTCTTCCTTTCCATTTCCCTGTTGTCTCTGGAATTCCTATTAAGTAGATGTTAGATTGCTTCCTTCTTTTTCTCTCCTATTTTCTATCTCTTTCCCTTATTCTATTTTTTTGGAGATTTCCTTAACATTAGCTTTTAAATATTCTACTAAAATGTAAAACATTCCTATTCTATTTTTAATTCTAAGAATTTCTTCTTCTGATTAAAAAAGTAGCGTCCTACTCTTATTTTAGCAAATCAGTTTTGTCTTTTAACACGCAGAAAGTATTAATTTAACTTCTCTTTTTCCTCTTTACTGCATTGTCTGTTCCTTCAAGAGCTTACTCTTTCATTTGGAAGCCTTTCTCAAATGTACAGCGATATTTGGCTTTTCAGTCATACTTCAGAGTGAGACACTAAGAAGTGGACTAGATGTTCTGGAGCTTGTCAACTGTTAGGCTTTTTTGCTACGTTAACTGGCCAAATTTAATCAGCCTTTAAATTTGAGATCTCCTAACTGTGTCTGAAGGTCTTTTATCAGGGACCATTTAATTTCTTCAGGAAAGGCTTTACTTTCCTGTCAGGAAGATACAGTCCTGGTTTGTGTAACAGGTAAGAAAGGGAACCATAACACCATTTACTAGGCTTTTACTTGATCTCCTTGTTTCTAGCCCAGTGCCTCACCCCACTTCCTACTATACATGGGGTTCCCCAAGTCTGGAGCCATTCTGATTCATTTTTCTCTATAAAATACCTTCTGTCTCTTCCAGAGGTAGGAGAGAGGAGACAGTGGAGGCTGGTTATATTGATATTGAACCAATCTCAGTTTTCAGCCCTGTGCCATTCCTCTACTTTCCATGGTACCTGGTGACTTCATTCTTGAGCTCTTCTGGTGCTGTGAGGGCAATAAATAAGGCATGTTTCCTGCTGCTACACCTCTCTAAAAGCACTTAGGTCCTTTAACTTCCTCTTGTTATGATGGTTTTATCTACTTTTCATATTCATATGTTGTGGTTCAAATTATACAAGTCTTCTAATTTATTTATTTAAAGATTTTACTTATTTATTTGTCAGAGAGAGAGAGAGAGCAAGAGTGAGCACAGGCAGAGTGGCAGGCAGAGTCAGAGGGAGAAGCAGGCTCCCTGCGGAGCAAGGAGCCCGATGTGGGACTCGATCCCAGGACGCTGGGATCATGACCTGAGCCGAAGGCAGCCGCTTAACCAACTGAGCCACCCAGGCATCCCAAGTCTTCTAATTTAACCATATTTCTGTTTCTTATTCTCCTTGATGTCTTGGGTAGGAAGAGAAGAAGACAAGAACAACTTTATTTTGCCATCTGAAGACTGCAAGTTTCCCTCATTTGCTTTTGAGTCTCTAACAACCTAGCAGAGTTCTTGGCATGGCAGAGAAATTCATTAAGAACTTGGTTAATGAATGATTAGCTGTAGTCAGACTACACTGTTATAACAAAAAGACCCCAAAATGCAATGGCTCAACAAGGTAAGTGCCTATTTTTCTCTCGTGGAGCAGGCCATAGGGAAGAGGATAAATTAGGGTGAAAAGGAATCACAAGATCATCAGGTCAAAAACGGACCCAGGTTCCATCTCTCTTGTTACTCTCCATCCATCCTATAGTCTTGTGGTCAAAACTGGCTACTCATCATACTCTGTGTTCCAGCCCATTAAAAGTGGACCAATTAACCTACAAGAAAGCCTACCAGTTGACAAGCTCCATACATACAATTATCTTCTCACAGTTTCTATGGGCCAAGAATCTGGGCTAACAAACATGTGAGCTTGGAAGAAGAACCTTTTCCCATCAAGATTCAGATGAGAAACTAGCCCTGGTTAACTCCTTCACTGCAGTGAGAGACCCTGAACCAAAGGACCCCATTAAACTGTGCCCAGATTAATGACCCACAGAAACTGTGAGATAAGAAATGTATGTTGTTTTAAGCTACTAAGTCTGAGCTAATTTGATATGCATCAAATAGATAACTAATGCAACATCTCAACTTTTGTTATTTAAATTATCAGTACTTGACAAAATGAAATCTTTTAGTTGTACATTAAAGGCAAATATACAATTTAAAAGTATAAGGCTCATATATATATTTTGACAATCTTTTGGATTTAATACCATCAGTGAAATAGTAAATATTAGGCTTTTTATACTCAATCCTAATTCCTATTATCTGGAATGATCTGCTCAAAAACTTTACCCACATTGTTAGTAATACCACAGTCCTGCAGCTTTTCTTTCTTTCTTTCCTTTTTTTTTTTTTTGAGAGACAGTGTGAGCGCAGGAGTGAGTGGGGGTGGGGAGGAGCAAGAAGGAGAGGAACTCCTACTGTGGAACGCGATGTAGGGCTTGATATCACAACCCTGTCAGGCACCTTTACAAACCAGGCTATAAAATGCAATTTTCTTACAGATGTAATGTTACTAATGCCATGAGTACTCTCAGTGGAAGTATGAACCACATAATATCACAATGGAAAATGTTTTTAGACTATAGAAAGAATAAAAAATTTGAAGGTTTTCCTTTTAAAGAAATAGTTACCTAAGAAAAACAGGTAACTTGTGGCAGAAAAATCAGTATTAATGCTTACTGTTTGTTTTTATGTTTGCTTAAATGCTAATAAATATATACTCCAGATGAATGAAACAGAATGCCTCAAATGGCCTGGGAGGTACAGAAATCTAGACTAAACGTGAAGGTAACCTCAGGCACAGGTCCCATGTCTGGGCCCTTTTATGCATTCATTTAATTAACATTTAACTCTTTTTAAAAAGATTTTATTTATTTATTTGACAGAGATCACAAGTAGGCAGAGAGGCAGGCAGAGAGAGAGAGAAGGGGAAGCAGGCTCCCCGCTGAGCAGAGAGCCCAATGCAGGGCTTGATCCCAGGACCCTGAGATCATGATCTGAGCCAAAAGCAGAGGCTGAACCCACTGAGCCACCCAGGCGCCCAACATTTAACTTTTTTTAAAAGATGATTTATTTGATCTTTATTTACTTGAGAGAAAGAGAGAGAGCACGCACATGGGCAGGGAGAGAGGCAGAGAGAGAGGGAGCAGCAGACTTCCCGCTGAGCAGGGAGACCTATATGAGTTATGACCTGAGCCAAAGACAGATGCTTAACCAAGTGAGCCACCCCGGTGCCCCACCATTTAACATTTTAATGTATTATTAGATGTAAGACAGCAGAAAAGAAATGCGATGTAACAAAAACTCTAAATACCCATGAATTATCTTAATAAATTAATGTATAAAATCATATGTAGGAAACCATAAAATTTTGATAAATATAAAAGAACATTAGAATAAATGTTTTGGGAATGTGAAGACTCACCATTATTAAAATAATTTACTTCATGTTAATTAGCAAATTTAACAGAATTGTTATAAAAATTCCAGTAATTTTTTTCAGAAGTGCTTGATAAATTGATCGTAAAGTTTATCTGGAAGATGCGTAAGACCACAATTTTGGGAAGAAATAAAAAAGGTGGGATGGCTTGCCTTGACATATACACAAAACATATGATAAAAATAAAGTAATTGAAAATGTATGCGAAGTCAGGACATTCAGAGATGCTATGGTTTGAACTGTGTCTTCCAAAAAGATATGTTCAATTTCTAATCCCAGTACCTGTGAATGTGATCTTTTTTGAACACAGGGTCTTTGTAGATTCAATAATATTAAGATAAAGTCATACTGGACTAAGGTGGGCCCTAATCCAATGACTGGCATCCTTATGGGAAGAAGGAATTTAAACATGGGATACACATAGGGAAAATGCTATGTGACAATGGAAGTTAAGAATGGAGTGATAGGGCTAAGGAATCCCAAGAACTACTGGCAGTCACCAGAAGCTGGAAAAAGCAAGGAAAGATCCCCTCTCTGAGCCTTCAAAGAGCATGGCTCTGTTGACACATAGATTCATTCTAGTGTCCTCCCGACTGTGAGAGAATAAATTTTTATTATTTTAAGCCACCCAGTTTGTGGTATTTTATTAGGGAAGCCCTAGAAATCCAATACAAGGAGAATATAGCAATTTATATATGGTAAAAGAGAAATCTCAAGTAAGTTGAATAGGTTTTATTTGTTCAGTGAGTAAGAGATTAGGACAACAGGGTATTTGGAAAAAGTTAGAGTTCTATGTCATAATGTGTACTACAATTTCAAGTAGACCACAGATCTAAATGTAAAACACAAAATCAGAGAGGTGGTAGATGAAAAGATAAAGGGTTATTTTTATAACCTTGGTGCAGGGAAAGATCTTCTTTTTAAATTTTTTTTAAATTTTTCATTAAAATATAATGTATTATTAGCCCCAGGGGTACAGGTCTGTGAAAGGGAAAGATCTTCTAACCAAAACACAAAACCCAGAAGCCAGATATGATCATTTAAAAATGAAAACTTCTGTAAACATACAACGAAGAACAACATAATCAATGTTAAAAAAAAAACAGGGAGAAAATATTTGCAAGATACAGTAAAGACGTGGAGTAAATATCCAGAATATATATGATCACGTAGACTATAAGGAGATAAGCAACCAAAAACATAAAGGCCAATAATACATGAATATGCAACTTCAGTAATAATCAAATGAGATGCAAAGTGAAATGAGAAAGTATTATTTATTTAGAGTGGCTCAAATGAAAAATAATTTCTAATAATACCCAGTGTTGAATAGGGTGTGGTTGAACAGGTACTCTCATACAGTAATATTTTTACAACCCTTTTGGTTCAGACAGCAATTTGGCAATGTCTACTGAGATTTATTTATTTTTTAAAAAAATATTTACTTAAGTAATCTCTATGCCCAATGTGGGGCTTGAACTCATGATCTCGAGATTAAGAGTTGCATGCTCTTCCGACTGAGCCAGGCAGGCGCTCCTATGTCTATTGAGATTTAAATGTTCATATCCTTTGTTCTAGCACATCCTTTTCTAAGACTATATCCTACTGAAAACCAAGTTCACAAAAATAAATAGGAGGAAAATTCCATTAAGTGCAGGACATGCATAAAATACAGAGCATCATGCAACGGGGGTGCCTGGATGGCTCAGCTGGTTAAGTGTCCGACTCTTGGTTTTGGCTCAGATCATGACCTCAGGGTCCTGAGATGAAGCCCCACATGGGGCTCCATGCTCAGCATGGAGTCTGCTGGTCCCTCTCCCTCTGCTCCTCCCCACTACCTTCCCCTGCTCTCTCTAAAATAAATAAAATCCAAAAAAATAGAATATCAGGGGCGCCTGCGTGGCTCAGTGGGTTAAGCCGCTGCCTTCGGCTCAGTTCATGATCTCGGGGTCCTGGGATCAAGTCCCACATCGGGCTCTCTGCTCAGCAGGAAGGCCTGCTTCCCTCTCTCTCTCTCTCTCTCTGCCTGCCTCTCTGCCTGCTTGTGATCTCTCTCTGTCAAATAAATAAATAAAACCTTAAAAAAAATAGAATATCATGCAACAATTTAAAAAGAAGATCTATATGTATTATGATAAAAGAAAAGTTCCAGACTTAGTAAGTGAAAAGAGCAAATTGGAGAATATATGTATTTTATAAATATTATGTGCCAGTCTCTGGTCTAGGTGCTAGGGACTTAAAAGGGAATAAAAAAACAAGATGAGGAAATGGTGACCATTCATCTTCTATGTTAAATAGTTCTATAAGTATCACATTTTTATATTTTTGTCTCTAAGAAATCAAAGTTTAGTTTCATTAAAAAAAAAAGATTTAAGGGGGCACCTGGGTGGCTCTGTTCATTAAGGATATGTCTTTGGCTCAGGTCATGATCCCAGGGTTCTGGGATTGAGCCCCTCATGGGGCTACCTGCTCAGTAGGGAGTCTGCTTATCCCTCTCCTTCCCCACCCCACACTCATGTTCTCTCTCAAGTAAGTCAATGAAGTCTTATAAAAATAAGCTTTAAGGTACCAATGAAAAACTTTCAACAATATAAAGCAATTTGTTTTGTCATTCTTTTAAAATCAGTCTTATTAATAAGTTTTTAAAAATGGCACTAGCATATTCAAGACTGTATTTTGGTAAAATTAATGTGAAAGCATCAACAGGTTTCTAATACCATAAGATCATTACTTTGCTTGGTTGAAAAATAAGAATCCTTAAACTATATGGTATCTGATTTATGTATAATCCTTTATGATACGATATTTTACTTACAGTTTGTGGATTAATCTCCTCCTCTCCCATAGGTTCATCCATAATTTGCTGTCCATTCTGTGAAAAGCATAGCAAGTAGAAAGTTACCAACACAGATCTCAGATCAGTTAGTTAAATGAAGGCAGACAAAACAAAACCACATAGGAATATTTTTACCCCTACAGGGTTCTAATGAAGTACCAAACCACCATATAAGTATGTAGTTGCCAGTATGCAACAAGTTGTGCTTTAAAAGTTAACTTTTTCCATGAAAATGATATAATAAATGATGATTACCTTTCCAGGTGAGCCCTTGAGGTTATTTTAATAGTTAAATGCATTACAAATGGTGTCATTCAAACCTCACTGAACATCATTTACAATACTTTCTTTGGCAGAAGATACTCTAAATTCCAACTCCATTGATTAATCAGGGCAACTGATTATTTTGGGGGGAAAGTAAGCTAGATTTCTATATCAAAATCGATTCCAGGTGCATAAAACATTTAAATGTCAAAAACAAAATTATACAAATATTAGAAGAAAATATAGGTAAATAATACTTATGGGGTAAGGAGGGTGGAAATCATAAAGGAAAAAATGACATTTGAATTGATAGAAGTTTAAAATGTCATCTGTCAGACACGAAAAAGATAAGACAAATTGATTACAAAAAAAGCAACATATGACAAAGGGTTGGTATTCTCAATACATAAAGAACTTTGTTTTACAAACCTGTAAGAAAAAATGATGAACCTCAACAGAAATGAGCAATAAGGAAAAAAAGAGTTCAGCCTTAGTACTAATCAAATAAATGCATTTAACCGAAAGATAACTTTGCCTTTCAAACTGGTAATGATTAACAGAAAAAATAATACCCAGCACTAATATGAGTATGAGGAAAAGAGCACTCAGGATATACTGCTGGAGAAAGTATAAATCAGCACAACCTTTCAGGAAGGTAATCTAAGTCTGTATTAAAACAAGTGTGCAAAGATGTACATACAAGAATGCTCACCATAACTTTTTCCAAAAAGAACTCCAAATTGGAAACCTAAATTCTTAACAATAGAGAACTAGTTAAATATATGATGGTACATCCATATAATGGAATACTATACAGTCATTAAAAATGATAATAAAGATGTAAATTTATTGACATGGAAAGACAGTCACATGTAATAAGTGAAAAAGCAGTTTACAAAAAATATGGATTGTAATGATCCCATTTTAAATAAATATATACATATTTCAATGTATATATTTGCATGGGAAAAACTCTGGAAGGATATACACCAAAATGTTAACAGTGGCTATTTCTGAGTGGTAGAATTTTAGACAATTTAAAATATGTTTGTTTTTGCATATTTGAATTTTCTAATGTGTCTACAATGGGTATTTGTGCAATTAATAACAAAACAAAACAAAACCAGAAGTCAGGAACATAGGGTCTTCCCTAGTTACTTCAATGGAAAAAGGTGTAAATGCCCCTGATCACTTGTCAATTCAATAAATGTAGAAGGATCTAAGCTAACCATCTTTGGAGCACTATCAATTGAGAAATAAAAGGCAGCCCACCCATTACCCTACATCGCACATGAGGCAGATGCTCTGAATTTGAACTCTCTCTACTCTCCAAATCCTTATTTATCCATCCATTCATCCACCCATTTCTTTCATTCATGCTATGTTCTAGGCACCAAGGTGTACATGAATGGTTAATAAAATATGGCCCCCAACCTAGAAATCTATCCTAGAGGATCTTACAGATCCACTGACTTATAAAAAGAGTACCTTTCATTTTCAAACACTCAAAGAGTATGTTTCTAGGTTAGGGAATGCCTATACAATATCACAAAGCACAAAAATGGTGCTAAAATGCAGTAAAGGGGAGGAGGGTATAAAATCTTTATTATCCTAAGACACTTTCAGAGGCTATAGTATTGCCCACTCTACGGTAAGGACTCAGATAACTCCAGGAGACATCTTTCTCCCAAAAGCCACAACCATTTAATTCAATTGAACTGATCATTTTTCTTCAAACATCACAGACAAACCTTAAAGTAGCTCTTAAGAACACTAGCTTTGGAGTCAGACACCTAGACTGAAATTTCTACTCTTAAACTAAGCATGAAGCCTTGGACAAGTTATTCAAACTAAGCTGTAGTTTCTTCACATGAGAAGTAGAGATGAAAAAGTCTCATCTTCAGAGAGTTGTGGTAAAGACTAAGTGAGATAAGTGATGTAGAACTCTAATCACAGTGCCTGATGCTTAATATGAACAACCAATGGTAGCCATTTTAATTACACACAAAATTCAGTCACCCCATTTATGGCTCACATATCTGCTACTTCTATACTTGCTATCTTAGTGAATGGTACCATCATTCATCCAGCAGCACAAACTGATTTTCTCATTAATTGTACACAGAGTTCTCTTTCTATAACAAAGATCTGCTAAATGGCTCCCAATTATTTAACTTTTAGAACCCTTCATCTAACTGAGCTACAATTACACTTTCCATGGGAGTATAATTTGAGAACCATCTGCTCCTTGCAATTTTCAATGCAACAAAGCAAGAATTACGACCTATAACTTACTTTTAAGGCCAACTGTTATAGTAGAAACAACACTAAACTTGGAATGGTAGACAAGGGATAGAGTCCTAGGTTTGCCACTTAGAAGCTTTATTATTATGGGCAATTCAGACTGTCTCTTAGCCCATTATCTTATCTGTTCACAATGAGGATAATTGCACTGTTCACCGAAAGGGTTAATGTTAGATTTAAAACTGAGATAACTTATAAGAAAGTACTTTATAAACCATAAAGTGCTATACCAATGCAAATTATTATTACTAAGGTGAGGTAGCTTTATGAGGATAAAATACTCCATAAAGTCTTTTTAATCTGAGAATCAAAACATTTATGATTGGTAAGGGATCTTGAAAGTCTTTTGTTCCAAATAAAAATCATATGCCTCAATTCTTTCTTTGCCATTCTCACCTAGATTTAAACACTATCAGGACAAGAATGTACTACCTCACCAGGAAGCCTAGATAAAATTCTTCATTATATAGTAATTTTCCTCAGCTACAAACTCCCTTTAATAGGATTACTGATACATGACTAACTTGCCTGTATTATATCTGCAAAATAACAGGAAGTAAATCTACAACTGTGACTGTAAACCATCCTGAGTCTGTTTTTACTAGGCAACTCAAGTTCCTTCAAACATTCCTTTCACATAGATGAGACCACCTTCTTTTCTGAGCATGCACCCAATCCATCTTAAAGGGTTGTATATAGAACTACATTCAATTAATATTCCAGCCTTGATATGACCAAGGCAGAGTAAAGAGCATATCACCTCCCTTGTCCTAGATAATAAACTTATATTAATGCAGTTCACATATGCATTGTTTTTGAAATGCCCAAAACACATTGCTGAGGCATATGAAATTTTCTATTGGTTAAATCCTAGTCTTCTTTATACTGCAACTAAGCCCTGTGTACTTGTTGGTACACTTAGTCTCATGAATAAAGCCTTAAATTTTAAATTTCTGACTCATCTCTTTCTAGTTCTGATCCTCTATAGGATTGCTACAGCCTCTATGAAAAGGATTCTGAATCTGCTAATCAGCCTCTTTGCTATTTCTATCTTCATGTAATCCACAAATCTTGTATTTCTTTTCTAAACAATTCACCCAGCCAATTAACAGTAATATACTAACAAAGCCATCTGAAAAAAAAAATGAAGTGAAACATGATCTAAAGGTAGTTTATGCTCTTAACTTTTGCAAAAATATCGACTTCCTTTCTGAGTTTAGGAAATATTGAAAATTTTGGACAATTTAAGGAAACTATAAAAGCCAACATTATCCTACATATTGGTGAGGCTTTAAAAAAACTACTTTAAAAAGCACTTTTACTTCAAAAAACCTTTTGTATTGTTTCATCAAAACAATGATTCAAATATTACCTGTTAGAAATGAGCATAATTACTCATGCAGCTAGTAAGTTTCCTTTTTGAAAAATGACCCTGAGCTTCACTAGAGATTAGGTTACATGGGCCATTAGTCTGACTCAATGTGCAATTTCTATAGTTTCTAAAGTTCAAGGAACAGTACCTATTAAATAAGAAAACTTACTTATTTAACTTAAAGAAACAGAAAAAACCATGTGATCTGCATGTCACTAGTATCAGGTTTAAACCCCAGCTCTGTCACTTACTGCTACAGTTACCTGACCTTGGGTAAGTTACTCAACATTTTGAGCCTCAGTCTCTTCATCTGTAAGATGCATATAATACCTACTTCACAGGGATGTTGTACTTAAATGGACCTACCAAGGGACACCAGATGCTCAGTAAATACTACTTTCTGTCCCCTCTCTTTTGCCTGAATTGTGTAATATATACATTTCTACAGTTAACTTCCAAAGACATAATGCAATAAAGAAGTACAGGAGAGTGCTGAGATACTTGTTCTGCTACTTAATACAGCCAATTGCCCACCACGCAGGGTGAAAGAGATCATTCATAAGTGTAGTATATTTTTATACAATGTGGCCAAAGAATGAGTACAGACGAAAAAGAATAGTTTAAAAGTGAGGCAAATGTATTTATCCTCTCTCATCCCACCATTATGCCTTCCAGCCAAAAAACTGCAGAGCTTGGCAGATTGTACATATGCAAATATTATGTGAAATACTGGAAAAGGTTAGGAAATGCTAATCATGCTTTACTCTCTTAGTCTGAAATGTGTAAAAGTCAAAAATAAGAATAACGTACAATATGGATCTCATCAGAACAAATCAGACAAAGGAGACTGTTAGCTTGCATTTCAGCAAGAATTGTTTTCAAAATAACTTCTAATGTTCTGGTATGAGATTATCACTAAAATCATCTTTCTGGTTTAAAAAGGATGAACAATTCAAACCAGTAATTCTGAAACAAGATTTCATGATTTCTAGAGTGTTTGCAAGTATTTTAAGGGAAATTCTCAAATGATAAAAATAAGACTACTTTACTAAATAAAAATTTCATTTTAAGCAACTTTATTTAACAGATTGTTTTGTTGGAATGGTATGTTACAACAATGTACATTTCCAGGTTGCTGTTTGATACCTTTGAAGAAAATATAAAATACGTTAAAAAAATGCTTTGAGTCCAGCAGGAGATCATCATGTACAAGTACACTAGAACTAAAAAAATTATCTGTGACTGACGATATGCTACCTTGAGATTACTAGGAAATAACATCTACTGACATCTTCCTAGGCAGAAATGAAATATACATATGAACACTGGGAGAAAAGAATTCCTCACAGAGAGTAAGAGCCTGAAATAACAGGAAAGGAGGAGGAAAAGAAAGGGTCCAGAGGCCTGGTGTACTAATTTGGAGACCAGGCTGTAGGAATAAGCAAGGACTGTATTTTTTTTTCAACCACCCTCAAGTTCCCACAAGTATATTTGCCTTCCAAACTCCCTGAAATCAGCAGTGGTTCTCCTGCCCAAAGTATATAGGAGTCCCATGAAGCTGCTGAGGATGAGGCATGAGAAACCTCTCTTGAATTTTAGTTCAGATACCATCAAATTGTTCAGAATCCAAAGAATCTTCTATGCAATCACATTGAAACAATAAGAAACAAGCATTTTATATTCTTAATAAGGAATGTATATAATCCTTACCAATATGACAGGATTAAGAATCAGCTCCTCATTTATCCTAAGGAAATATCAGAGATGTGCATAAAGACTTATGTACAGTGATATTCATCATACTCATTATACTGAAAAATAGAAAACAATCTAAATGACCAACAGGGGACTGGTTAAATAAATCATAACACATCTATTCATATGTAGGAATACTATGCAATGGTTAAATAAGGGCCTCAAAAAATTAATGATGCAAAAATATGCTTGTAATATATTAAATTAAAAAGGATACAAAACTATATAGCATGACCCAATTTTGTGCCCCCCCAACATGTGTGCATGTAACTGGCAAAACATATATCAAATCTTATCAGCAGTTACCTGGGTCATAGGATTTTCTTCTTGTATTTTCAAAATTACATGCATTTATTATTTTTTATTTTTATAATGAGGAAAAAGTATAATCGATATAATAGGAAAAATCCATTACTTCTAGTTAAGTTGCCCTTATGGGTTGCTTTGCTATTCCTCAAGCAACTAAAGGCCTGCTAGTACTCAAAACTGTTCTATTTTCTAGACTAGGGTAGAAATGACCTCTGGTTATATCTATGTTTTTAAGTTTTAGAGGACCCTTTCAGAAGCTTTTTTTGCCTGTATGGTCCTATGATTGTGGCCTCAGAAAACAGACAGGATTAAGAATTTTAGGCCTGAATCCACCTTATGTTTTTTTGGAGTGTACCCCTAAGGGGAATTCTGCTTATGAAACAGGACTATGTTGAGGTAAGAATAAAGAAATGAAAACACAGTAGCCAAAATTAAATCTGCATTGTGAATAGCAAATATTAGAATTGACACTGCAGAAAACGGAATCATGCCACAGAGGACAAACTTGAATAAATGAAAAAAAAAAATGAAAGAAAAGATTAAAAAACTATGGAGGACAGACACAGAAATAATCTATGAATAACAGATGTTCCTAAAGAAAAAAAAAACAGAGCATTTTAATCAATCAAAAGTATAAGAAAACTTTCCAGTTCTGAAAAAAAAATACCTGAGACTGGAGACTGAGAAGGTTCAACAGAGATCATCAACACCAAGACATGTCCTGGCAAATGTTTTTAAATTTCAAGGATAAAGATATAATCCTATAAGCATACAAGCAGAAAAAAATAGGTTATTTTCAAAAGGAACTAAAATCAGAATGACCTCAGATTTTTCCTCTGCAACAATAAAATGCCAGAAGACAATGAAGTAATGACTTACAGAGAGTTGAAAGGGAAAAGTTATGATCTAAGAAATGTATACCTTGTCCTAGTTTTTCATGTACAAAGGTCACAGGAAATTATTCTTAGATCAGCAAAGTCTTATAAAAGTTCACCATCCTGGTAGTATCTTTTTTTCATAAATTGTTCAAAGGTATGTCCTAGACCATTGAAAGAGAATCAAAATAAGAACTTAAGAATACTGAGGTAGGGAAGAACAGGTGACGTATACTGAAATCAACCTAGTATCTACAAACAAATGAATAAAATAATTAACCCCATTAATAGAGAAAGGGTCAATAACGAAGAGTAAATAGTTGATGTAAGTATATAAACAATACAAAACTTAGGAAGTTAAAGGTAAGATTTGTAATCTCAGCCTAAATTAATGTAGACCCAAATAGAAGAGGTAGTGGAAGAAGGGAGAAAAGATTCTCAATTCTCTTTTTCCTAAAAGGATTATTTAAAAACCACTATTTTTGTAGTTAGCTAATAAATATAAATTTTGGAATGTTTTGAGAAACCGTATGATAACCAAAACTTGTATTTATTTATTGCAGTCCAAATCACTAGAAAAGATATTAACTTGCAAAGGCTATAAAAACTACTTTTTGACAGCATCACACTCAACCTTAAGAACATGAGGTAGGTATAATCACCCCTATTTTACAGATGAGGAAACCAAGGCTCAGCAAAGTTAGTGAATGGCAAGAGCGAAACTCAAACCCAGGTCTTTCTAGCTCTGTAATTCTTTCTTTAGTATTTCATAACCTCCTCAAACAAAAAAACCCATATGTCAGAAGAAAAAAAGAAACAAACCACAAAGAATTAAAAACTTAAGGTAATAGAAATCATTTCAAAAGAAATAATGTAAAGTTTAAAGTATCTACTATAAATAAAGTGTTTTACTGGAATTTGATGCTATTACAGAATTATTGACATTTTTATGAGAGATGATGTTATGGTGGTTATGTGTTTTTAAGTCTTCATCCTTTGAGAAATATAAATGAAATATTTACATCTGAATATATGTATCTAGGATTAGCTTCAAAATAATCCACTGGAGGGTTGGGGAAAGAATGTATGTATGGGAATGAGAGTACAGATAAAACAAAGATTGACAATCTTTGAGGCTGGGTAATGGGAATATGGTAGTTCATTATACTATTCTCTCTATATTATTCTGTACTATGTGTTTGAAATACTTGATATTAAAAACTTCAAGAGTCATAGGTTATAATTTTTAAAAGGTTAAAAAGCCCATACAATTATTTACTGCTTTGAAGAGAAACGCAAAACAGGTTAAGACTAGAAAAGCATAAAGAAAAAGAAAGTTTGTAATATTAAGGCCAAAAATAAAATGAGAGGCAAAAACCTAAAGCCAATTAAAAAGGTCATCTGATTTGGACTAAAAATGTAATTAGTACTTAATACATATAGTGACAAAATTGCTATCACTTACTAAGCAATTACCACATACCAGGCAAGTGTTAAGTACTATAGATCATCTTTGATGCCTCTAACAACTCTGTGAGGCCTTATCACTAATTTACAAATGAGGAAATTAAGCCAAGATGGGTATGTCAATCTTTTTAAGCACTATATCCTCAGCCCCTAGCAAAATGCCTGGCACAAAGTAGGTGCTCAATAAATACTTGTCAAGTAAATAAGAGTCTAATATTGTGCTTAAGACTAATAAACAGGGCTTAAATTCAAACCCAAGTCTGAATCTAAAACTCCTACTCTTGGTCACATTTAAATCTTTTAATAATGATATTTCTTAGAGTAAAAATTTTTTTCCTTCTATGTTTTACTATTTTTCAGATCTTCTACAATTAACATGTTATTTTTCCAAAAAGTCATTAAAAACATTTAATCATAGACTAACCACAAAACGCAAAAGATGTTTTGGGGACTATAACATGAAATGAACAAACACAAAACAGAAAGGGAAACTTAAGTACACTAGTATCAGCACGATGAATGAAATAAGGACAAAGCATGTGAAGTAATTTATACTAGATCAGGTAGATATTGAATTTATAATGTAAAAAGAATATGGGTTCTTTCCCTGTATCTATGAAAAATTATAAAGAGTATGCCTAGACCATAAAGTAAATCCAAGTCTTCAAAGCAGGAGCTGTACAGATCATATTTTCTGATCATGATAAAGAACATGAAAAAAGAAATAAAGCACTAATTCAGAAATTAATATTTTTATAAAAACCCCACTAGCTCAAGGAACTAATAACCACAGCCATCACTTATGCAATGCTTATTTTGTTCAAAATACAGGGTTAGCCATGTTACATATATTCTTTAATTTAATCCCAATTAATCATTAATAAACCATGAGGTGGGTTATTATGTATAGCAGGGAAGAAAAAACTGAGTAATTTTTCCAAGATCACAGAGCTATTAGGTTTGCAGATAAGATAACCGAATCCATGTCTGAATCCAAAGCTCATACTCCTACACAGAAATGCTGTTAGAATTCATGTATAGACATTTACCTTTGTTCATTTTCTAAAATTTTGTAATCAAAAGTAGAGAAAGCTAGAGTCCTCCATAACAGAACATGTTCTGAAAATGTCCATTTGTTAAATACACTACTCTAAGAGGGTAATGGTTCATTTTTCTAACATATTCTTGTTCAGACATAGTGTTTCAAATTGCATAATCTCCTAAAAGCAATCCTTCTGAATATATTCACACTCTCAATCAGGCATTTAAAGAAGGAAGAAACCGTAAAATTAGATAAACAAACTAGGGAATATAAGGTAAACATGATTTGCCAGTAAATTTATTTCTAAAAAGCAGTGTGACTGTGGAAAAGTCACTACTTTCTAATACTTATCTGCAATCCATAAGAGTTAGATGGAACCTTGGGCAGCATGGATTTGCAAGTTTGCCACAGGACTGTGGGCAAGTCCTTAAGCCTCTCTTGAGTTGTAGTTTCTTCATGCATAAAATATGTGGTTATCTAAGAGCTCTTCCAGCTTGAGAATGTTATAATCTTAAACTTTAAGGATTAAAGTTATTAAAGATTTTCTAGGGTTTTCACGCCTGAGGAAATTAATGATTCTGTGCTTCAAGCTGTTTTTATGTTTTTTCTTTTTTCTTTTTTAGGAGAGAGTGTGTGTGTTTGTGTAGGTGCACGCACACACATGCATGGCGACACACAAAGGGAAGGACGGAATCTCAAGCAGGGGGGTGCCTGGGTGGCTCAGTGGGTTAAAGCCTCTGCCTTTGGCTCAGATCATGATCCCAGGGTCCTGGGATCGAGCCCCGCATCGGGCTCTCTGCTCAGCAGGGAGCCTGCTTCCTCTTCTCTCTCTGCCTCTCTCTTGTGATCTCTGTCTGTCAAATAAATAAATATTAAAAAAAACAGAATCTCAATCAGGGTCCACACCCCAGGGCAGAGCTCAAGAATGCAGGCTCAATCTCAAAACCCTGAGATCATGACCTGAGCAGAAATCAAGAGTTGGACACTTAACTGAGCCATCAGGCGCCCCTTTTATGTTATTTCTAATTTCTTCTTTCCTATCTGCATTCAAAATACAGTTTTACCTATATCCTTCAGTGGTGCCTGCATACCCAAGTGTAAACAAGGTTAATGTCAAAGAATGATTATATAAATGTTGTTACCTGAAAGAGAATGAAGATAAAGAGAATAAAACATTGTTTTTCTGTGAAGAGTAAGGAACCTAAAGCAATTTTATAATTTTCCAACCCAATTTTACTATTCTTTTAAGATTTAAGTAATTTCTATATCCAACATGGGGCTCAAAACTTACAACCACAAGATCAAGGGTTGCATGCTCCACTGACGGAGCCAGCAAGGTGCCTCCAACTTTACTATTCCTCTATTCCTATTCCACCAGTTTTGAAAACTGTCAACTTTTTTTTTTTTAAAGCTCCTCTATATACTCCCAAACCTATTCCTACCTTCCTAATACCAATAAGTCCCAGCTCTTAGTACTCTAATGGAGTTGGTAGTATTTTCCAAACCTGTCTGATTATCAGAATCACCTAAGATTCCTGGGAGTGATACATTACGGGGCCTTATCCAAAACTGAATCAGAAGTCCCAGAAGCCCCATGGTACTATTCGATTTTTTAAACAGGTACTTTAGATGATTCCTGTGATTAGACAAGTCTGGAAAATCACAGTATAAAGATCATGGGCTTTGGAGTCTGACATATTAAGCTTCAAAACCTGACTTTGCCATTTATTATAGGTGTGACTTTGGGCAAGTTACTTAACAGGAGCCTAAGTTTTCTAATCCACAAGATTTGGATACTAGTTATGTTGGAGGTTGTGGTAAAGTTCATTGTCTTGGGTGTTCAGTGTTAGTTTCTCTTTTCTCATGCTCGCCTTGCCAGAGGAAATGACGAATACAAATACTTGAGGGGATTCTGATGAGTCTCTTATCCTAATGGGTCCACTTCCATTTTGAGAGCTAAAAAATCTGAGTACTATATAACTCTTTAATGCATTAATTGGTTTGGCTAATTTAAGAGTCTAAAGAACAAGTCTAATGATTTCTTCTGGTTTCCAGGGGCTTACTAAAGCCCTCCTACCTAAAACAGATATACCATGATGATAGGCTTCAAAGCCAAAGCTTTTGTTGTGACTGTGGCAAAATGACCTGAATCTCGTTTCCTCATTGGTAGAACAAGTGGTGCTTGCATGTCTGCTGAACTGAACCCAACATGTTACTGAATCACTTAAAGTTATATAGTCTTCTAAAGACCCTTAGGGGGCACCTGCATGGCTCAGTGGGTTAAGCCTCTGCCTTCAGCTCAGGTCATGACCCCAGGGTCCTGGGATTGAGCCCCACATTGGGCTCCCTGCTCTGCAAGGAGCCTGCTTCTCCCCCTCTCTCTACCTACTTGTGATCTCTGTCAAATAAATAAATAAAATCTAAAAAAAAAATAAAGACCCTTATGGACAAAAAGAAGACAGCAATAATAGCCTACAAGTAGTAAGCTGAGACAGAATGGGATCTGCTCAAATACGCAATAAATCAGAGCTTAACATCCAAGCAAAATTCCTATTTGTGCAGTATCAACTGGATCTTAACACAAAGCATTTTAGACAAGTTTGGAGTTGAATTTACTTAGAAAAGCACAATCCAAATGACTCACTCATTAAAAAAAAACATGTGTATACATATTTAAAAATTACCAAAGGTATAAACACAACCTGGCAACAAGATTTATTTCTGAAAAAACAGTAAAAAATAAAGTTCCTAATTATAGCTCCATGATTAATCCTAGCTGCACATGTATTAAGCATAAACACTATTAATAAGTGCATTTTACTAAAAATTGGTAGTATTAATTGTCCAGATAAACTATAAAATAACTAAAAGAAGCTTAAGAAATTTTTAAAAAACTAAAAATCTGGGAACGTTCATTTAAGACAGGTTACCTTCAATTCTTAAATATAAACAAGAAAAAAAGAAACCTTAAATCTTATTTGAAGTAATTTAAAGAACCACAGCTTTTCTCTCAATTTGTTCAAATTTCTAATGCAACTAATTTTTAAATTTATTTCTTGTCCTTTGATTATGTTAATATCCCCAAATTTACAACTTTTGAGTAAGATTTTTTTCCATTACCATTTTTTAAAGATTTTATTTATTTACTTGAGAGAGAGAGGGGAGAGAGAGAGAGAGAGAGAGAACATGAGCAATGGGAGGGGCAGAGGGAGAGGCAGACTCCCCGCTGAGCAAGGAGCCTGATGCAATTCTTCATCCTGGAACTCTGCGATCATGACCTGAGCCAAAGGCAGACACTTAACCAAATGAGCCATCCAGGTACCCCTACCATTTCTAACTAGTTGATTTCTGAATATATTTTGTATAATACCACCTTATGAGACTATCAGTAGTTTTAAAGAATCCTTTTAGTGGCATCCTTAGATTACCTAAGCAGATGATTATATCATTTATGAACAGTAATCTTTTACTATTCTCTTGAATACTCTGATTTTGTCTAATTACATTAGCAAACTCTTTCTAGAGTGTAAAAGAGAGGTGAAAACAGCAGGCAAAGTTTTAATGAGATTGACTTAAAAATATGTCCCCATCAAGCACGATGCTGGCTCTTGGTCTGAGACTGCTTTTAATAACATTAAAGACATGCCCTTTTATTCCTGTTTTACTGTTTTTAACTGAGAATAGACATTGAATTTTATCTAGTGCTGACTTTTTTATCTTTATTTTTATTTAAAAAATTTTTAAAAGGTTTTATTTATTTGACAGAGAGAAAGAGATCACAAGTAGGCAGAGATGCAGGCAGAGAGAGAGAGGGGGAAGCAGGCTCCCCGCTGAGCAGAGAGCCTGATGTGGGGCTCGATCCCAGGACTCCGAGATCATGACCTGAGCTGAAGGCAGAGCCTTAACCTACTGAGCCACCCAGGCACTCCTTCTTTTATCTTTTAAATTGATTACAATTGATTACAGATTTATAGGAGGTTGGAAAAAATAGGAGGCCACATGTAACTTTAACCCAGTGATTACATCTTACATAACTTCCTGTCAAAACCAGGAAATTTGTACTAGTACAAAGCCCAGACCTTATTCAGATTTCACTAGTTTTACAGGTTCTCGTGTGTGTTCTATGAAATATATCACATTATAGGCTCCTATAGCTACCACCACTATAAAGATACTGAACAGTTCATCACCACCAGGATCTTGTGTGCTGCCCCTGTATAATCACACCCACCTCCCCCCTACCCCTTTCTTTTTATTAACATATAATGTATTATTTGCCCCAGGGGTACAGGTCCCCTGCCCCTTTCTAACATGATCAGTGGTTGCCTGATCTTGTTTCCATTTCTACAATTTTGTCATTTTAAGAATGTTAATGGAATCAAACGGTATTTAACATTACTTATGGAATATGAATTCACTTGAGATTCATTCAAATTGCTGCATGTATCAATAATCCATCCCTTTCAGTTGCTGAGTAGCATCCCAGTATGGATGTACCACAGCTTGTTTAACCATTCACCCACTGAATGACACTTTGTTTCTAAGTTTTGGATATTACAAACAGAGCTATGAAAATTTGTGTACAGACTTCTGTGCGGACATTTGTTTTCATTTCTCTGGGATTGATGCCCAGGAGTATGGCTGTTGGGTCATACAGTAAGTTTATGTTTAGTTTTTAAAGAAACAGCTGAACTCTCTTTTCCAGAAAAGCTGCATCATTTTATACTTCCACTAGCAACGCATGAGAGAGCAGGTCTGTCCAGATCCTCATCAACATTCGATATTGCCACTATTCTTTATTTTGGCTGTTCTAATAGGGGTGTACTGATACTTCATCATGATTTTAATTTTAATTTCCCTGAGAGCCAACCATGTTAACATCTTTTCATATGCTTATCTGCAATCCATATATCCTCTTCACTGAAATGTCATTCTTTTGTCAGATTTCTAAATGGATTGTTCAGCCTAAGTTACTGTTAAGTTTAGAGAGTTCTTTACATATTTTAGATACAAACCCTATCTCAGATACAAGTTTGCAAATATTTTTACCCAATCTGTAACTTGTCTTTTCATTGACCTAATAGGGTTGTTTTCATAAAGCAAATGTTCTGAAAAGTCTAATTTTTCCCCTTTTATGGATTTTGTTTTTAGTGTCTGGTCTAAGACACTTCTTCATTTAGCCCAAAGTCCTGAAAGTTTCTTCTAGGTCTAAATTCTAAAAATTCTATATTTTACATTTAAATCCATGATACTTTTTCAGGGTTTTTGGGTGTGTGTCTCTTTATCAGATGGGGTTTTTTTCATTTAAAATTTTAAATCCAGTATCGAGCACCTGGTGGCTCAGTGGGTTAAGCCTCTGCCTTCGGCTCAGGTCATGGTCTCAGGATCCTGGGATCAAGTCCCACATTGGGCTCTCTCCTCAGCGGGGAACCTGCTCCCCCCACCCCGCCGTCTGCCTACTTGTGATCTGTTTCTCAATAAACAAAACCTAAAAAAAATGTGTTAAATCCAGTGTAGTTAATATAGTGTTCTATCAGTTTCAGGTGTACAATATTGTGGTTCAACAATTCTATACATTACTCATTGCTCATAAAGGTAAGTATACTCTTAATTCCCTCATGACACATTTGAATTATTTTCTGTATAATGTGTGTTGAGGTGCACTGTTTTACCCATGGATGTGGGTAAAGTACCCATTAACATTCTGCTCTAAGTACCACTGTTGGAAAGGCCATCTATCCTTTTTCCATTGAACTACTTTTGCATCTTTGATAAAAATCAACTGGCTGTACTTGTATGGGTCTAATTACACATTCTATATTGAACTCATGACCCTGATATCAAGACCTGAGCTGAGTTCAAGACTTGGATACCCCAACCTGACTGAGGCACCCAGGAGCCCCTATGTGTTTATCCTTTTACCAATACCACAGAATTTTGATTACTGAAGTGTTAATTTTGATTACTGAAGCTTACAATTGGGTGGGTCCTTCCACTTTATTTTTATCTTGTATTAGATATTTTAGTTCCTTTACCTTTTGAATTTCCAGGACTAGGCTGAATAGCCATGGTAAGAATGGACATCCTTGACTTATTCCTGATTTTAAGAGGAAAGCATTCAGTCTTTCACCATTAAGTATGATGTTATTTGTGGGGGTTTTTTGTGTGTGTAAATGTTATTTATCAAATTGAGGAAGTTCCCTTTTATTCTTAGTTCGATCAGTTTTTTTTATCTTATTTATTTATTTGACAGAGAGAGAGACAGACAGACAGCAAAAGAGGAACACAAGGGGGGGGGCAGATTTCCTGCTGAGTAGGGAGCCCAATGTGGGGCTCGATCCCAGGACCCTGGGATCATGACCTGAGCTGAAGGCAGATGCTTCATGACTGAGCCACCCAGGTGTTTCAGTTTGATGTGCTTTTATTATGTTTAATTCAGTTTAATGCATTTTCTGCACTATTAACATGATGTGATTTTTCTTCCTTTTTAATATGGTGAAGTATATTGAATGATTTTTGAATACTGAACCAGTCTTACATCCTTGGAATAAAATCCATTTGGTCACAGTGTATAGTTCTTTTCATATATTGCTTGATTTCTTTTGCTAATATTTTGTTGAGGATTTTGTTTATGCTCTTGATGGATACTGGTCTATAGCCTTCTTTTCTATAGTCTTTAGGTCTTTGTTTCAGGGTAATACTGACCTCATAAAGTGAGTTATGAAGTGTTTCCTCTTCTATTTTTTGGAAAAGACTGTATAATTCACACTATTCCTTTATTCTTGATATTCCAGATCATTCTTCTAAAATTACTTTTTTCCTTGAAGAACTATCTGTAGTAATTATTTGAGGGTCTGAAAAGACTCTGACAAATACATAGACAAATTTGAGACTATTTTGAATGCACCTTCGTTCCTAAAGAGTATTTTCGGTGGGTACAGAATTCTGGGTTGACAGTTCTTTTCTTTCAGCATTTGAAAAATGGTGCCATTTGCTTCTGGCTTCCATAGTTTCTAATGTGGTATCTGCTGTCATTTGAATCATTGTTCCCTTATACGTAATAGTTCATTTCTCTTTAGCTGCTTTCAAGATTCTTTGCTTTGCTTTTAGTTTAATTACAAATTTTTTAAAAATTGTGGTACAATACAACATAAAACTTGCCATCTTAAACACTTTTTAGTGTACAGTTCAGTGTGTTATTGACACTATTGAGTAATCAATCTCTAAAATATTTTCATCTTGCAAAATTGAAACTCCAAACCCATTAAACAAGTTCTCATTTCCAAAGGTTTGATTCTGAGGTGCCTCGGCCTGGATTACTTTGGGTTTATCTTGTTTGGGGTTCAGTTTCATGAATCTGTAGATTTTGTCTTTTGTCAAACTGGGCATGTTTAGGCCATTATTTCTTCAGGCCCACCCTTTTTCTCCACTTTCTGGACTATGGTGACATGGATGTTAAATCTCTTGTTAAAATTCCCCAGCCTCTTAGGGCTCTTTTTTTTATCAGTTCATTTTTCCCCCTCTGTCATTCAAATCAGGTAATTTCTGTTGCTCGATCTTCAAAACTACGCTTTCCTGTTATCCCCACTCTTCTAGTAAGCCCATAAAGTAAATTTATTTCAGTTACTGTATCTTTCAGTTCTAAAGTTTCCATATTATGTTTTATATCTTTTCTAAGATAATTTTTTAATTTGTTTCAAATGTGTTTATGATTGCTCATGGAAGCATTTTTATGATGGCTGCTTTAAAATCCTTGTCAGATAATTCCAACATCTGAAGCATCTTTGTGTTGGTTGACTTTTTTCTGATTCATGTTGTCATTTTCCTGGTTCCTAATACAGTGATCTTCAACTGTATAATGGACAATTTTGGAGAGAAAACCTGGATCCTGTTTAATCATTTTTTAAAGATTTTATTTATTTGACAGAGATCACCAGTAGGCAGAGAGGCAGGCAGAGAGAGAGAGAGAGAGAGAGAGAGAGAGGAGAAGGCAGGCTCCCCGCCAAGCAGAGAGCCCAATGAGGGGCTCGATCCCAGGACCCTGGGATCATGACCCAAGCCGAAGGCAGAGGCTTTAACCCACTGAGCCACCCAGGCGCCATCATTTCTTAGCAGGCAGTCTACTCGGCGAAATGTAGTATAAGAGCAAGGTGAATGTGTATGTTCAGCTTCCTGCTGGGCCCACTGACACCACCCTGGCAAAAGTGGAACAATTACTCTTGCTTTTTTGAACAGCACTGAGATGGAAGTTCAGCTCCATTTTTGGTATCAATGGAAGTGGGACACCAAGCTGCACCATCACACTGCCTCTGAGTAGGGGTACAAGCTCATCTACCTGCTCAATCACACTGCCAATAGGGAGAGAGAAAGCAGAGGGCTGACTTGTACTGCTCAGCTTCTTTAAGGGCCCAACAAATAGGGAAGGGAAGAAGGGGAAGTGGAGTGCCAACCAGCCCTGCCATCCACCATTTGGTTCTACCTTGTAGATGCCAGATGCGAGGCAGGGAGGCTCAGCTGCCCACTGGGCCCCAATGACATCAGTAAAGAAGTGAAGCAGAGTTGACTAGCCCACCTCCAACCATCTTGCTCTGCCTTGTTGATTTTAAGTGAAGGTGTAAGCTCAGCTCCTAACTGACAGAGGGCAAGGGGAGGTTTAGTGGGGACTACCCCAGCCTCACAGCACCTTGGTAAGTTTCACTGCTTCCAGATTGGGATGGAGACTCAACTGGCTCCTGGACTGCAGTGACACTATCTTAGTGAGATCATCACCTCCTTCTGCAGGTGGTGGCATGGGGAGGGGGAATGGGAAGATCAGATTCCTGCTCAACCTGCCAAAACCACCCAGCAGGGGAAAATCAAAGTGCTCTCTGCTTTTGCTAGGCAGGCAATGGGAGGTTAGGTCCTTGATCTGCACAGTCAACATCAGTGAGTAGAGGAATTCAAGCACTGCCACTTGCTTCTTTGGAGTAGGGTGGGGATTTTCTATGGTGTTTGGCTACAGTAGGGTGAGTACGTCAAAAAAATTTACTATTGTTAGGCTACCCTTTCCTCATTCACTGTGTCTATTGGTGGTTCAGGTTGGAGGCTTTTACAGGACCTGTCGAAGATATATGGAAAGCAATAAAAAAAAAAAAACCCACCAAGGAACTCACTATTTGTGTCATTCCTTGAGTCCCAAAGTCTGTAGGGAGTCTCCCTTCTTCTTTCCATCTTTCACAATGTTCCTGTACTTGTTTGATGCATTTTTTTCTAAGGAGTTTTAGTTGTAAAAGAGGACCTAGGAGGAATAGGGCTCCTCCAACTTGACAGAACCAGAGGTCTCCTCCAAGTGATTAATTTTTATGTTGAAAATAACATTTAGGGGGAGCTTGGGTGGCTCAGTTGGGTAAGCAACTGTCTTCATCTCAGGTCACAATCCTAGAGTCCTGGGATTCAGTCCTGCATCAGGCTCCCTGCTTGGTGGGGAGTATGCTTCTCTGACCCTCTTACCTCTTATGCTCTCTCTCTCTCATTCTCTCGATTAAATAAATAAAAATCTTAAAAAAAAAAAAGAAAATAACATTTAGGAGTGCCTGGTGGCTCAGTCATTAAGCATCTGCCTTTGGCTTAGGTCATGCTCCTGGGGTCCTGGGATCAAGCCCCACATCAGGCTGCCCATTCAGGGTGGAGCCCACTTCTTCTTCCTCTGCCTGCTGTTCCCCCTACTTGTGCTTGCCCTCTGTCAAATAAATAAAATCTTTTTTAAAAAGGAAGAAAACATTTATTTGCTTTGTGTGTGTATGTGTTTTTTAAAAGGAACTTTACTGGGTGTCAGGGGTAGTAATATTTACTTTCTAATCTTCCACACTATGCTTAAAAATGCACTATGGAAAATGCTATAACATTATAGATCATAATTTTCTTCTGAAGTTCCAATTATATCTGTTTGTAACATTCCTGGCTAATTTAGCTTGCTTCATGTTATTTTAACTGCCTGTCTACCTCAGTACTTTTAAACTATAATATTCCAAAGGAAATAATCCTATTTCATTCATCATCACCTAGTAATATACTTTACATGCTCAGAACAGCAAGGGGGGAAAAGTCTACTTTAAAACTCATTTACAGGGGTGCCTGGGTGGCTCAGTCAATTGAGCATTTGCCTTCAGCTCAGGTCATGATACCAGGGTCTTGGGATGGAGCCCTATGTTGGGCTCCCTGCCCAGAAGACAGCCTGCTCCTCCCTTTCCATCTCCCTCTCCCCTCAAAATGCGCTCCTTCTCACACTCTCTCACATTCTCTCTCCCTCTAATAAATAAATAAAATCTTTTTTTTTAAACCCCTCATTTATGAGCTTTTTTAAAAATAATCCAAAGGAAATCCCTTTTTTCTTTTTTTAAAGTAGGCTCCACACCCAACATGGGGCTTGAGCTCATGACCTTGAGATCAAGAGTCACATGTTCCACTGACTTAGCCAGCCAGGTGCCCCAGGAAATCTTATTTTTAATTTGTCTGTGACATTCCTCTCTTCAAGTAATCCCCCCCTTACTGCTTATACCAATAGCCAGCAGGAACTTGAAGGAAAGGAGGCAAACATGCTTTGTTTTGCATCTTCCTACTTCTTTAAATGAAACACCTGTATATCTCACTTAAGAAATGGATTCTTGAAAAGAATTCATTTATCTATTGACTAGTATTTAATCTGAGAATCTAGACCTGTGGTTGATTTTCAATTATTTCCTGTATACTTGCTTTAAATAAGAAACTCTAGAATAGTCTAACACTGAGGAGACTGTAATGAAAAATATCATTGCTTTGATTTTTGCTTTCTTGCTATAATTTTCTATAATTAACATTACTTCTTTGTTGTGTTCCTCTAGAAACTCTGCTCTGGCTGGTAAAAGAGGTGGTCCAGGTGATGAGGTAACATAAGGTATCTCCATAGAACACAGGGCTCTACTGACCCAGCTGGAAAATCAGTGTTCTAGGAAAAGCTTTAAATTTATCACATATAAAAAGAAAGAAATCTTTTGAAAGCACAGATTAAAACTAAGTTTTCTGAAGAATTATGTAGACAGTCCCTGACTTATGACGGTTTAACTTATAATTTTTCGACTTGACAATGGTGCAAAAGTGATTATTTAATTTCATCCTGTAGAAACCACACTTTGAATTTTTATCTTTTCTCACGCTAGCAATATGTTGGTATGATACACTGTCATGATGCTGGGCAGTGGCAAGGAATGGCAGCTCACGGTCAGCCATGTGAGTATAAACAACCAATACACTTAAAGCCATTCTGTTTTTCACTTTCAATACAGTATTCAATAAACTACGTGTGATATCCAATACTTTGTTATAAAATAGACTTCGTGTTAGATTATTTTGCCTGACTCTAGGCTAACATAAGTGCTGAGCATGTTAAAAGTAAGCTATGCTAAGCCATGATGTTCGGTATGTTAGGTGTAATAAATGCATTTCCAACTTATGATGGAACATAATCCTATTCAAGTCAAGGAAGATTTGTACACAATATAACATAGATAAGGATCTTCTATTAAAAGCATTAATGCAAAAACTCCACTTATAAGGATCTTCTATTAAAAGCATTAATGCAAAAACTCCACTTAAGTCTCCAAATCAGTAAAAAAATAAGCACAAGAATTAATTATGTATACGAACAGACAATAAGAACATGAAAAGTTCCTTAACATCCTTAGATATAAGGGAAATGCAAATCAAAATAACAATGAGATACCACTTCTTACACATTACAATGGCTATAATGAAAAAGACAGAAACAAGTGTTGATGAGAATATGGAGAAACTGCAACCCTCATACATTGCTGGTGGGAATATAAAACGGTTTAAGCAAGTTGGAAAACAATTTGTCGGTAATTCAAAATATTAAACATAGACTTACCATATGACACAGCAATTCAACACCTAGGTGTATACCCAAGAAAATCAAAAACATATGTTCAAAAAAACTTGATACAGAATTTTCATAGCAGCATTATTCACCATAGTAAAAAAGTAGAAACAACCCCAATGTCCATGAACTGACAAATGTATAAACAAAATGTGGTACATCCATATACCAGATTATTACTCAGCCATAAAAAGGAAGCACTGATACACGCTGTAACATGGATGAACTTTGAAAACATTGTTAAATGAATGATGTCACTCACAAACAAAGGCCATATATTATATGATTCCATTAATATCAAATGTCCAGAATAGGCAAATATATAGAGAAGGTATATTATTGGTTGCCAGGGGCTGGGGGAAAGAAGGAATAGGGACTGACTGCTAATGAGGATGGGATTTATTTTTAGGGTGATGAAAATGTTCTGGAATTAAATAGTGGTGATGGTTACAGAACCTTGTGAATATAAATAAATAAAGCCCACTAAATTGTATACTTTATAAGAGGGAATTTTGTGGTATGTAAATCATATCTCAATTTTTAAAAAAAGATTAGGGCTATTTAACCTAAAAGGTTAAAAAAAAAAGAGGGAAAAATCCCACCAAGGATCATGTAAACTTTGAAAAAATTTCCTTTTCTTATACTATAGCAAGATAAATGGTAACTTTTTCAGGTTGAGTAAGATCCTATTCTCTGACACTTTGAGGGAGTATCAAATAGAGTTTTCTGAAGAGATGCAAATATAAAGAGGTAATGATTTAATGAGGAGCAATTCAAAAACAGAGCACAGTTACCCAAACACATACCTAGGGACTTCTATATAAAGAGATGTTAACTAATGTTAACATAGAGATGTCCAGATGGACAGCACCCCCATCCCTTTTCTAAATACTATAGTTTTTGTTTCAAATATTTGTAAGACAGCCGTTTAGAAATCCCAAAACATTTTCACATACAATGTCACAAATGCTGTTTTTCAGGATAGCTCACAAAAGCCTATTTAACTCACAATGTATTTGGAGAGAGTTGAATCAATTTCACTTTTCTAACTCTACCTGTACATTCCCATAAAAATATATTCTCATGCAGACCACTGAGAACCTTTTCCCCTGTAGGAGATTTCATCTAGAATGAATCACCCACACGCTGTTCTCAACTCAAGTATGGCAGTCTAGCAGAAAGTCAATGGAATTTGCAATCTGAGACTTGGGTTTGAATCCTGCATCCCCTAATAACTAGTGGTACAACCATGAACAGCTTCTTTAACCTTTCTAGGCTTCAGTTTCCTCATCTGTAGGTTGAGAAGAATTATGTCTACCTCACTCAAGTTGATATAGACAGTATCTAGTCAGAGAGGGCATTCAGTAAACATTTATCTACAAGATGCATCAATCCATTTTTCTAGTATTAATTAGCACATTATAATTAACAAAATGCAACATTTTTTGACAGCTAAATTTCCCCAGTGCTTGGTGTTATCACTTGAATGAGAAATGTTACTATAAAACTAGCAAAACTATAGAAAGTGCAGAATGGTGATTTGAAGGGCACATACCATGTAGAAGGGCTTATAAAAAATCTTCAAGGTAGGTGAGGAACAAGACAAAGCTAATTTACATTTAATTTGAAAGAACAAAGTATTTTTTCATTTAGAAAAAGCTTTAGCCTATTAATTTAAAAATACAAATAATAGAAGGCAGAGCTGAAAAAAACACTGGTATAGAAAAAGTCCAAATTGTAATAATCCTCTAACTTTTAGAATTGTGCTGTTCAATGTGGTAGCCAATAGCCACAGGTGACTTTTTAAATTTAAAATAATTAAAATTAAATTTAAAATTCAGTTCCTCATTCAAACTAATCACATTTCAAGTGCTTCATAGCCACATGTAGCTAGAGGTTACTGAATGATACCAACTTAGAAGTTATGGTGTTTTTTTTTTTTTAAGTCAATCTTTCCTATTATTTTATATTGTTTTCAGGCTCCTAAATGTAAAAGCTGAAATAACACTCTGAGTAACTGAGGTTTTTAGTATAGGTCCTACAAGATTTCTGGAGAGAAGTTTTCTCCCACAACACTGTATATGAGATGCACTTCAACCTATTACATCAAAATCATCTTCTGCTTCAGGCTATCATTTGACATCTGCTTCTAACACATGTCAAATAACTGAACCAAGTTTCCTATAACAAGCTTTGTGGACCACAGGATTAGAGGCAAGCTCACAGAAACCTAGATGACCAGGTCAAGTTTGAAGACAAGATCATTATTATACAGAAGATTATAAAAATCAATTTACATGGTGGATTAAACATAACTAGGTATGTAAGATACCATGGGTATATTAGCTAAGGTCGGGAAATCTGATTTAAGTTATGCTACCGCTGTAATTCTATTTATACTAATAGAGGAAAAGAATGACAGGAGGTATGAAAGAGCTTTTGGATTTACATATAAATATAGGGTAGCTAACAGTTAGGAAACTAGACCTATTTCATGGGGAAAAAAAAATCCCACCAAAAAACTCCAAAAGACAATGTGGAGACCTGACTCCAGGTGGGACAGTAGGCTAGCCCCCTGTTCTTTAGCTTATTCACATTCCTTTCTAGTTGATACCTTCCAGAAAGGAAGGTAAATATGCACAGTAGGTAATGCCAGTGACTGAGCGATTTGGTCAATGTTATGTTGAAGCATAAAACACTGTTTATTAGTAGGTAATATGTCCAAATACCCCTAACCCCAGAGGTATGTGTATACGATGGGCAGAGATCACAAAAAGGGTGAGGATGCTATTTTGTATTATTTGGTAGGCTGCAAATGTAAACTGTTTTTTAAGATGGAGTAACAAGGTTCCCAAGTTAAAAAAGACTGCATCAATATATCACTCACCCTAGTTGTTTTCTAGTAACTGCAAGTTAGAAGCAATTAGTTTAAAAAGGAGAGTGGGAGAGACATACAGACTGATGGCAGCATCAAGTCGCCCAATGATAAAAGAGAGTTTGTAATAATTATGAATTTGAAATGTAAGTTACAGAGCAAGTCAATGCAGGGGCCATTTAATAGGGGCAAATATTTTGATACTAAGGTAGAATACAACAATTTATTTTCAGAATATGGGATAAAAAAGTTATCTAAAACTTTCATTTAAATTATTATATTTAAATGTTTAGTCTATCGTAAGATGGAAAATCATACATTTTAAAAGATTTCAATTAAAAATGAAACAAAAACTCTTGATAAAGAAAAAAGCTGTGATATAGTCAATTAAACATAACAGCTCAATTGCAGGCAATACTGGATCATGTTACTATAGTTATCAGACTGCTCAAACTGTTTTGCAAAGCACTTGTATCCTTTGAGACTTCAATAGATGGTTCATGAAAAAAGGGTTCTGACATCGTCTCAAATGCTGTGGGCTATATCCTTTTTGCAGATTCATCATGTATAATATCGCCTTAAAAGTGCTAAGAACTTATGAGGTAAAGACATTGGTCAAATACTGTTTAACTCTGTAATTCCCAAATTTATTTAATTATGTCATGCTCCTTTGTTTTGTTTTTTGCATGGTGGAGATGGTTCCTGGGGCATAGACAGATACACCTTAACATGTCCAGAGACTTCTCTGTTAAAAATACTGTATATCCTATTTCAAATTCTTGAAGTACAAATACCAAATAAAATATCAAATCCAAAGGAGTCTATTTTTAGACAGGAAAATCCAGTTACTCGTGGCATATTCAAATAAGCAAAATAAATGTGTTTAGAGTAATGGGGAGGGTGTGCCATACTAATTTCTGTCTCTAAAAGTGAAATTAATAGAACTGATCCTAAAATATAAAAAGGTGTGCACATTTTGTTTTGGTATGCTTTAGAAAGTAAATTAAAATTCTACTTATTAACACTATATATTGATTTTATCCATTTCTTCAAGGGGAGACTTCCTTCAAGAAGTTGACATCCAGGATACACCAGGTTTCATCAATCATAAGATGCTATCATGTATGAAATATACTATCTTATATATCACTAAGAGGAAAAAAACACTGCTAAACAATCACATGCTATAGACTGTGAGATGCCTCCCAAATTGACCAAAGTTTCCTTTCTTCCTTCTTCCACACGTATTCTTCAAATGTTTTTTTATCTGTTTTCCCCTTTACAGATGATATTGAAGAAGGGAACAATACAAAAAGGGAGACAAGATTCAAGAGATCTGCATTCACCTTACCCTTACAATTATATTCAGATATAATAATGGCTCTGTTTAAACAGATCAAACAAGTAATTTTTAATTGTTCTGCTTGATTCTGAAAAAAATTACTCCAGAGGAAAAACACAGAGCTTCCCCCAGACAATTCTATTAGAGAGATGATTCACTATATTATTTATTAAACACTGAAACCATGCAGCAAACCACATACTTTACATATATCATCATTTCACTTAATTCTCACCACAACCCTATGAGGTAGATATTATTTCATCCCTATTTTACAGATCAGAATGTTGAAGCATAGAGACATTAAACAACTTGTATAAGATTACTAAGTTATTAAGTGGCAGAGCCAGGACTCAAACCCACGTCTTTATGGCTCCAAAGCTTATGTTCTTTAACACTTCCCCATATATCAAAATTATCTAAAAAAGTACCTTCTAAATTTTAAGGAGATAAGTAAAACTGAAATATTTGATTGGTAGTAACTAATGTATTTGCTTAAAATAGGCCAAATGTATAAAATAATAGTTACGTCTTATATGGATACATTTCATCCTGAATCTGCTTCAGAAAATGCATATATTTGTTGTTGTTGTTTTTAACTCTATACATTTTACAACAACTAACATTTATAGCTGTTTTACTTTGGTTTTATGTTGTTTGGTATTAAATTGGTAAACTGGAATATATGAGATCAGCTAATTGTTCCAGATAATGATATAGGAAACTATATCAAATCTGAAGTGGGGTAGAGGGAGACATTTAATGCCAAGTATAAAAATGCAGTTGGTTGTTTTTATTTTCTATTATGTGAATTGGGAAACTGCATGTATATATATAGATTTGCACAATTGCATTCCAATGCTTTAAAACTTGTTATCCACCAAAACACATAAACAACTGAGCCCTACCACACTCATGCATTACCAAGTGACCACCAAGATATCACTGTTGTATACTGTAATCTGAATCACTGGGTCTAAAGCATCCAGTCTGCACTGGGAAACTGGTGCCCTTGACATCACCCAACATTCACAGCCTGTTATATCACATGTGCCTGAGTATGGAACTCTAGAGCAAATCTTGTCAATGATCACAATGGTATGAATGTTTCAATGTGTGATACATTAAAAAAAAAATCTTTACAACAATTCTGCAATTCAGACTTCTGATAAATGATCTGCTATATTTTTGCTCTATAATTACTGATTATCGCATCCTTGGTTGAGAGTGCACATCCCAGTTATGCCACTCTCCTTAAATAAAAGTAGAATATACTCATTGTGATTTCCAGAAACATACTAAAGAAAAGGCAGAGTCTGCCTATACTCGTTTCTTTAAGTTTATCCCTTTATCTTAATTTAAATGTACCAAAGAAGTTTCACGTTTTGGATCAATCCAATAAGTACAGGAAGAGCTGCCAAAATAAAGCAAACTTCCCTAAATTTTAGTTTAACAAAAACTGACATCTTATATCATAATCACTGAAAACAGTGAAATGTTCAGTAATGTGTCACAGTTACTATCGACAGTTGACATGTAACAATACCTGTCCTCTCCTCAGATCTTCACTTGGGGGAAAGAAAAAAACCTGAAAGGTGGTAGAAATGAAACAGGAAAAGGAAGAAACTTAATAAAACATTTTTTCAAAATCAATGATCATACTTTAACAGAATGTTTTTCCCTGCAGATAAAAATAAGAAACCTCCTATCAATATTGTAGAAACAGTACAGAATCCAATATAATCTTTGATAAAAATGGATGCATATCCACTAAAGATGGTTTCCAACACAAGGGTCTCATTTTTTATAAAAAAATTTACATAGTTAATATTTTAATGTATTATGGGTACTTGCTATTTAAAAGAATTCAAGGTAGCTATTTTTATACAGCACATTTTTATAAAGCAAAAAATAACCTCGATTTTATTAATGTTAAATTAATTAATATTGTTCTTATTTACATTTACCATCATTTATCCTTTATTGAAAACTGAGAAAAAGTGTCATTTTAGGTCAGGCTTATGATCCAGTAAATGTAGTGGCGAGAAATTTACAGAATATTCACAATTCCTTGATACCAGTTTTCTAAACAGTCAGTTACTCAATAACTCCTTAAAGAGTTGTGAATTCACCTGGACAATTTAGGACGCTATTTTGTTTTTAATCTTGTACTAACCTTGACTGCTTACATAGTACTTCCTTTATTATCCTAAATTTGCTTCTTTAAACATTTGGCCTAGTTCTAGCCTATCATGTTCTGACCCATGTTTGAGTTAACCACAAGGGTTTTTTTGTTTTGAGCACCATGAGACCCATATGAGGTCTTAAAGGAGGAAGGCTATGTAAAGGAATGAAGAAACTGCCTGTACTTTCGGGGAGGTACTCAGGTCTTTTAAGACTGCTCGTATTTCAGTGTAAGATTAAAATGATAAGAACAGAAATAACATTGATAATCACCCTATTCCTGACCATAATTCATTCAGTGGATATCTACTGGGTCCAAAATATATATGAGCCAGGCACGGTGTTAAGTGCTGAGAACACAGAGAAAAAAGGACTCTACTTTCAAGATTTCACAATCTACTAGGAACGAGACCACAAATGAAAATTCCTATCGAGACCATTTCTGAAACCTTTTAGTCTGGGGAGAAAAAAATTTGATGTATTTACTCACGTAAACATCTTTTAAAAAAATGATTTTACTCTGGTAAAATATAATTACTTTCTGATAAGGCCTTACTGGGGAGGAGATAGCATAATAGCAGGCATAATACTAAGTCCAATATTAGACTTCTGAATGAAAATTCTCAACCTTTTCCTTACTAGCTTCAATTTCCAAAATTGTACCAGAAGTAATTTACTTGAAACAGATGAACCACCAAAGGCAACAAAATATCTAAAAGCAATTTAAAAAGATCTTTTAAAAATTAATCCAGGAAACACCAGCTCCGTGTGACATATCTTATACCAAAATATCAAGAAAATTCTTTGAAAATGGCAAGTTGTGGAATCCTATCTGCCAGGTTCTGGAAACCATGACAGTAACTGAAATAACTAGGCTTTAACAAGTGAGACTGCTTATAATACCGTAACTGTTTCTGAAAAATACATGACCTCTAACTACTGGCTTATTTATTTATATTGTGAATTTTTCCACAAAGGATTTGAAGCAGCTACCCTAATATAAAGCAAAGCACAAAAATTATACCCACCCGGCTTTGAATTGTGCCTCTGCCATTTACTATTTATAATCTTTGTGCCCTTAACTTCGGAGATTCAGTTTCTTAATCTGTAATAATGAGGATCACAATCCTACTCTGTTGGGTCACAGAAAGGATAAAATGAAATAGCATGTACCACAGTATCTGGCATATAGTAAGTGCTAAATAAATATCAGTTTTGTGCCTTCCCTATTCAAATGTATGCTATGTAGAAAAAGGATAAGGTGGAATTTTAAATGATTTTTTTAACACACTGTTACGTGCCAAGCAGAAATGTGGACTGATTATGAGTAGCAAATGTTACTGTTTGCATGTAACAATCAGGCTCAAAGCAAATTCAATTTCTTTTCACAAGGTCAGCAATTTGAAAACCCATTTTACAAACCTTTTAGCTATGTTATTTAATGCAAATAAAATCTGAAGAAAAAGATGAATGAAAAGAGCCCATGTGCAAACTAATTTTCACACTATCCATTCAAAGGATGATTAAACATTCTAAATTCAATTTTCTTATAAAACATCTATACTATTAAACAGGCTAACACAATTTTAAACGTAATTCTGCCAGTCTTAAAACCGTGATTTCCTTTTTAAAATATTTAGAAAAAAAATCTATCAATATCTTTTCTATTATACAGTACCATTTAGTTTAGATTTTTAAAATATGATCCAAGTCACAAAATACTAAGTACCAGCCGTAAGCACTATTACAACTCTGCTCACGTTAAGGAGAGCAAGTAAACATTTTTATACAGCAGTAGAGGTGACTAGGAAAAAAACTGAAAAGCTATTTGAACTGATCCCCCTCCCCCTCCATTATACCCGGGAATGCAAGTGTCCCGCATCTCAGATCAAACTGAGCCTCGGTCTTACTGACGTAACCAGTAACCCTATCCACCTCTCACACTGCGGAGGCCGGCAGGGCAGCGGCTGCCGCCAAGTACACCACTCATCAGAGCCTGCCCCATTCCACCCCCGCGTTTCAGTCATGCTTTCCAGAAATGGGGTCACTCACTATTACACACACGCAACCTATCATCCTGTAATCCCCCAAAGTCCGCTGCGGGAACAGAAGACAGCAAAAAGTCAAGAAGGGAGAATCACGGACATGCCACCATCAGGAATTGATTTTCCACTCCGGAGAGGAGCGCTGATGCCCTAGCATGGGTCTTGCATGTTCTATTTTCGCAGACCCCGAGTTGGTGCTGGGACAGGGGCGGCTGCGAAAGCTCGATGCTGTGCCGTGCCCGGGAAATTGTTTTGCCGTCTTTGGGTTACTGTTTGGGCTTCTGGCACTCGATTAGGTGTCTCAGGGATGGTCACCGAATAGATCCTGGGGGAATAAAACCTGAAAGCCTTCCAGGGCAGCTACTGATGGCCTTGAAAATCACCCTCTCACCTCCAAGGACAGGAAACTCAAGTTAAAGCTCCTAATGACTGGGTCCTCGAGCTCAGCGACCTAAGAAATGGGGGAGGGGGAGGACCTCAAGCTTCCACTTTCTCCTTTGCACCACCAGAAACCGCTGCGGCAGACAAACTGGGGGGAGGCAAAAACCATTGGCTGTCCTGCACCCCTTCCCGAAACCCCTGCAGGTCGCCAGTCCTGCCTTGGGCCGTTCCAGCCCCCACGCACCCGACTCACAGCACCAACTCCCTCCCCTGGCCGGACTCGAGAGTCCCTACTCCCCAGTGAACTCAATCCATATCCCTCCCTTACACCCCAAAGTCGCCAGGGTCCAGGGAAGCCCCCAACCAGGCATGGGCAAACTTCTCAACTCCTCTCCGGCCCCCGCTCCACTTCCCGCCCCCCCCCACGCAAAGTTGATTAAAATCGGCTTCTTGCAAAGCCCCAGCGCCCACTCCAAACCCCACGCGCCACCACACCACAGCCCCCCGAGCGAGGGAGGGGAGGTGAGGGTGCGGGTGGAACAGAAGAGCAAACAGACCAACCCCAACTACCCAAACCGGAATCCCAGACAGAGGGGAAACGCGAGCAGAAGAAGGGGCCAAGTGGCCAGCTTCAGGGAGGGGAGCTGGCAGGCGGGGGCGAGGGGAGGGGCGCGCCGGCCCCCGGCCGCCCGGCTGCACTCACCTCAGCGCTGTCGGACGGGCTCTCCACAGCCATCTTCTGCCACGGGTCCGCCAGCTGCGCCAGCGGCATCTTCCCCCCCGGCCCGCCGCCTTCACCGCCTCCTCCCTCCCCGCCCGCCCCACGGCCGGCCCCGCTCTGTCGCCACCCGAGCCCCACGACAGCAGCAGCGGCGGCAGCAGTAGCAGCAACAGCGCCGGCTGCCCGGGAGAGGGCTCGGCGCCTACACCGACCCTCGAACGCCGCGCGCCTAGCTGGAGATGTCCGCACGCCGAGCGAGAGCCTCGCGCCGCTGCCCGGCACCCGGTCTCGCCCCTTTCTTCCTCTCCTCCTTCCGCCGCCGGGACTACAGCTCCGCCCCCCCCCCCCCGCCGGTTCCCGCGCCCGCTCCCAGCAGAACAGCGGCGGCCGCGCGCTCCCCGACTTCCGCTCACAACATGGCGCCTAAGCGATACCTGTCTCTCAGAGCGAGGCTCGGCTGCCGCCGCCGCCGCCGCGCGCACCCTGGGGCGGGGCTTGGGAAGACACGCCCCCGGCCACCACGCTTCGCTCCTCCCTCCTTCCTCGCCCCAGCCTCGGCTTCTGGGCCTCGCCTACTTTCAGGAAGGGCGAGCCCAAGAGATCTGGGGGCGTCGGCGGGCGGCGGGGGAAAGAAGAAGGGAAGGGCAAGAGGAACGAAAGGGAAGGGCAAGAGGAGCGAAAGGCTGGGAGCCTTGAACTGCTAAGGGTCTGAGCAGGTTGGAGGCTACTTAAGGATAGAGAACAGTGGTCCCCGCTTAGCTGGGGAGGGAGATGGGCGAGGCGCAGTGGGCACAGTACAGTGCCAAAGACCTGGGGAGTGGGCGTGGGGTGTCTTTTCGGTCTCACTCCTCCGCGGGTGTTTGTGGGCGTGTCGTGTCTATGGGCATATCCTTTAATGGACCAAAACCTGCCCTATCCAGGCTCACATGGTAGGCATTCACCTGCCCTCCCCCCGACCCCGTAAAGTCCCCCACGACGGGGACACGTAAGGCTTTGTGCCCTGGTGCCCCCTGGAGGTTCGGCTCTCGGTTAGGATTCAAGGCTCTCCAAATCGAAGCTTTGGTGTCATCTTTTTAATATTTTTACTGCGTTTGTCCTGCTTGAGTCGCCCCCCACCCCAAATCTGGAGAGCCCTCAGGCTTCAGTTTTGACTCTCGAAGTCCCCCACTCCCTGCACGAAGAAGGAAACAAGGAGGTTCCTTGAGGCTGCCCCTCTCAGCAGAGGTTGAGGAATTATTTTAAAATATCATGCTGGCAGAAACCTGGGGTTCCTGCTCCTCTGTTGACTTTAAATAAAAGATTAGATTAAAAAATCAGGCTGGCCGAGGGTGGAGAAGGGAAAGCGAGGGAGGGGTTCTAACTCCTCCTCCAGCCCAAGACAGGGAAGCCCTAGGTTAAGAAAACCCAATTCCCAGACGGCAACGGAATCCAAGAGGACTAAGAGTTTGTGGGGAGAGGCCTGGGCGTCTGGACTGAGTCCCGCCGGGGGTGGGGGTGTGGGTTCTACCTCGTGTTCCCAACGCCAGGTGCCTAGCGAGCTTAGTGCGCCTGGGCAAAATTGTGTAAAGGTCGCGGGGCTGAGTGGAAAGCTACTGCAGCCACTGGCCAACCCCCTCTAGAAGGAGAAGGGAAAAAAGTAGAGAAATCTCCGGGACAGCCAGTGCCTTCATCCCTTCAGGCCTCGGCCAAGGCGTCCCGGTCCTCCCACGCCAGGCGGCCACAGCGCGTCCCCCGCTGCGTTTCCGGTGCACGCCTTTTAACAGCTCGCTTTCATCATCCTGGGACCCAGACACCTGGAGAGCCCTTGGCTTCCTCCCTAACGCAGGTGTTTGGTTGAGATTAGAGCCCCAGTTCTGGCCAGCCAGGTCTGCGCGGGCGGTGCAAGGTTTCTCGCTGGGTCCGAGAGAGGCAGGTGTTGAAATCTTTCCGCCGCCTTTGCCTGCGCGCTCTCTGGCACGAGCTCGAGGCCCGGGAGCCTCGTGGCCACCAGAAGAGGCTCCATCTGTTTAGGGAGCCCGAGGAGGTGGCCGGAAGTCCTCACTGCGCGCCCTCTCTCGCAGCCTTGGACTCAGGGGGACAGCTCAGGGTTGAACAACATCTGGGCAGGCTCAGCGTGGTCTGTGCGGTGGGGGGGGGGGGGGGGGTTAGTTCGTGATTTTGTCACCTCTCCCTACATGCTTGACTCTAGTGCTGCAAATCCAGTCTGGACCCAAACTCAACTAATTTGGCAGCACCATCTCCGTAATTCTGACGGTAAAACCAGTTTGAGGATAAGGAGTTGTGCATTGTTTTGCATTTAGGTAGGAAGTACCTAATTTATCTTTCATTTACATTGCAAAGCCACATTACCATTCCTTGCAGCGAAAAGAAGTTGGTCAATTTGGTTAGTTTAAGGTAAATTAGTACACCAAACAGTGATCAATTATTCCAACTAACATTCTTGCTTTAGGAAAAAACATACCTTATATTTAAGGAGACAGTTATTAATATGTCTAACACTGCCCCGTGCGAATTACTCCACTGTAATAAATCAAGTTGTATACTGAAAAGTTGATTTCAACTTTTATTCTTTTTACCTCAAGAAGTAGAAGAATAACTTCTAAAACAAAGTTACTGTGAACAGTGGTCACACTGCAGGAATTAGGAATGAAATGAACTGTTAATAATGCGCTAGGTACCACTAGCACAGCTCTCTTCCACATAGGATCTGCTTGATTAAGTATTTGTGAACTGATTTAGAAAAACAGCATTCTCCTTCCTTTTGTCCAAAGAGAAAAGTGAATTTTTTTCTTTTAGTTAACAAACTTCTTTCATTCATTTCTTTTATAAATCCAAAAGCGGTGCAATCACTCTCTTTGGGTGGGAGAATTTGAAAAAAAAAAAAATCAAATGAGACTGGGGGATGTTTCTTGTAGGTGGCTGCAAAAAAAGAGTTATTTGAACATAGAAGCTGATATTACCCTGAGCAGGATTACTTTTTTCTTTCCTGCTTAAGAAAGGAAAACTCTTAGTTATTCAGAGAACAGCTGCCTCCTGAGATCACCCTGCACAGGCTAATATGGTAGCTACTAGCCACATATGGCTCTCGAAATACTTAAAATAAGATTGGCTGATCTCAAATGAGATGGGCTGTAAGTGTAAAGTTCACACCAGATTTCAAAGACTTAGTACAAAAAAAATGTAAAGTAGCTCAGTAATAATTTTTATATTGACTACATGTTGAAATAATATTTTGAATATACTCAGTTAAATAAAATATTTCATTAAAATTAATTTCACCTGTTTCTTTTTACATCTTCATATGACTACTACAAAATGTATACTTATATACAGGGCTTATTTGTCAAGATTAGCATTATAGTTCTAGAGGACAGCACTGCTTTAGAATGTTCACATTGAGCCTTTCATGCCCTAATATAATGTTAAGTGATAGCCTCACATTCTACTGTCTTTTGGGGTTCCTTGGTGCAAAACCAGCACAAAGGGCTGATTCTATGCCCCACCTCCTGCATAAATCTCCCAGTCAGAACCAAAATATTGGAAAGTTATTACTTGAAACGACAGCAAAAGGAAACAGCAAACCTCAGTCAAAAATCTGGACTAGATTTCCAAGAAATCATTCCTGATGTATGACAAGACAACCAAATTTAACTTCCTCTATCCCCAACAATTTCCTGCTATAATTATAACCTTTGTATAGGAGTTAAAATGGGCATTTTACTTAACAAAATAACATTTGCTCAAAAAATGGAGTTCCATCAGTCTGGAAAGATGACTAAGGACAGCTCATAGCACAATCTCTACCTTACACACATCCCGAATTCACAGCTCTATTACATATAGCTTTGTTATTGATATAGAAAGCTCTTAGGGTGCCTGGGTGGCTCAGTCAGAGCGTCTGCCTTAAGCTTAGGTCATGATCCCAGGGTTGTGGGATCCAGTCCCATGTTGGGCTCCCTGCTCTTCAGGGAGTCTGCTTCTCCCCCACTCATTCTATCTCCCCCCGCCCCCGTCTCTCTCAAATAAATAAATAAAGTCTTAAAAAAAAAGCCCTTGGAGTGTAATCATCATCACCTCTCTGAAAAGTCTTCTCCCTTTACATTATCTAAAGTAAATTTTTCACAAAAAAGAAAAAGTAATTGCTAGACACTACTTCTTTATAGAGAGAAAGAAAGATAAGACTTAGGCTCAAATTTTATCTCGCGTAAGATAATAACCAAACAAAATGCAGGGTGACATATCTTCCATGTGTATGAATTTTGTGGGAATTTTTGATGTTCCTAAATAAAAATTAACAATATTTTCTTGATTGACACACATTTTTTTTTAAGATTTTATTTATTTATTTATTTGTCAGAGAGAGAGGAGCAAGAGAGGAGCGAGAGTGAGCACAGGCAGACAGAGTGGCAGGTAGAGGCAGAGGGAGAAGCAGGCTCCCTGCCAAGCAAGGAGCCCGATGTGGGACTAGATCCCAGGACGCCGGGATCATGACCTGGGCCGAAGGCAGCTGCCTAACCAACTGAGCCACCCAGGCGTCCTGACACACATTTTTTAAAAAAGATTTTATTTATTTATTTGACAGAGAGAGAGAGATCATAAGTAGACAGAGAGGCAGACAGAGAGAGAGGGAGAAGCAGGCTCCCCAAGAGCCCGATGCAGAGCCCGATGCAGGGCTCGATGCTGGCTTGATCCCAGGACCCCAATACCACGACCTGAGGCAAAGGCAGAGGCTTAACCCACTGAGCCACCCAGGCGCCCCTGACTGACACACATCTTAAGAGACAACAGGAATTTCTACATCTATTTGAACACTTTAGTTCAATGAGAGAATTCAAATTAGTTCAATGAGAGAATTCAAATTTTGGAAAATGTAAGGATCTTCTCTAGGTTCCCCTCCAGATATAAAGTTCAATGATTTGAGAGTTTCCTATGATGAAAGATGGTAATAAAATCTATAAAGAACTAAGAGGAAGACATTCTGTGATACAAATACTTGAAATATTTCTTGAATATTCTTCCCAGTAAGGCGACTTGGGATCATGATAAGAGCTGAGACAGGCCTGTATCCAAACTGAAGGTTGCTTTGTGTCTCTAAGCTTCAACTTGATGGCCTAGAACAGGGTCTGGCACATAGTAGTTGCTCAATAAACATTTGTGGACTAACCTTTGTTTTCCTCATTTGAAAATAAGGATAATAATGCATACCTGGTAGGATTGATGGGAAGATTGAGTGGAAACAATATCTGTCATGCATTGAGCACAGAGCCTGCCACATAAGGAATCACTCAATAAGTGGAGGTATTGTTATCAGCTTCAGAAAGGGAGTATTCCTGCATACATAATGTAATTCAAATACTTCACTCAAAAGTTATTGTTGTGTGAGCATTTTATTATGGTATAATCTATTTCTTTAGTGCACTCTCGGATCACAAAAAATGATACAGTGAGTGACCTCCTGCGGAATTCAAATAAAAGAGCATGTAGGGTAACTTACTGCTCTGTTTTTCAAGCCACATGTGTTGAAATGCAAATGATTACAGGTCAGTTGCCTCACAGACTATGATCAAAACTTTGTTTATGTAATGCTCAAAAGAAACTAACGAATGTATGATTCAAAGTTAACATTACCTGACTCATGTAGAGAGGATGGGAGGAGCAGGGAAGTATGGAGAAGAGGTCTGTGTCAGACATGCTTTAATGTTTTCTTTTATTGGTTTCCAAAATGCTTAATCCTTAGAGGTGTCATTTTGCTTCAGAGTTGTTTGAAGGGAAAGAATTATGGGACTTTGAGACTTGACAAGGAACTGAGAAGCCATTCTTGGAGCTTTAATAAGCTACTGTTTTCCTTCAGTTTACATTTTACTAGAACAGAAAAAACCCACTAAATGTTCTTGTTTATGAACACTAATTCATAAGAGGGAGATAATGCATTAAAATTTCATTTTCAAGCTGATATTAAAAACGGCTGCTTTAACATTAACCAAAAATTGCTGCATGAAGTATTCCTTCAGAGGATAAACATTCCTGTTTTATAACTATCAATTTAGTTTGGTTGGTCAGAGCAGTGGTTCTCAAATTTTTTCAGTCCACAAACTATTTTAAAGCAAAAACCCAAGGACCACCGGTTTGTACTCATGACTATGAAAAAAATCCCCCAAACATTATGGAACTGTTATTTTAGATCATGGCTGTTATTGTGGCTATATTTTTGTTTTTTTTTTTAAGATTTTATTTATTTATTTGACAGAGAGAAATCACAAGTAGATGGAGAGGCAGGCAGAGAGAGAGGAAGGGAAGCAGGCTCCCTGCTGAGCAGAGAGCCTGATGCGGGACTCAATCCCAGGACCCTGAGATCACGACCTGAGCCGAAGGCAGCAGCTTAACCCACTGAGCCACCCAGGCGCCCCAATATTTTTAAAATAAAAGCTTATATTTGTGTTTTTGAATGTATATTTGAGTCTGTAACTAGAAAAGATACTTTAAAAAATATTCTGACTTTTTTATTTTTATTTTTATTTTTTTTTTCTTTTTTTTTTTTTATTTTTTAAAGATGTATTTATTTATTTATTTGACAGAGAGAGAGATCACAAGTAGGCAGAGAGGCAGGCAGAGAGAGAGGAGGAAGCAGGCTCCCCGCTGAGCAGAGAGCCCGATGCGGGACTCGATCCCAGGACTCCGAGATCATGACCTGAGCCGTAGGCAGCGGCTCAACCCACTGAGCCACCCAGGCGCCCCTATTCTGACTTTTTTAGTGACTTGGATGTCAGACTAGCCCTACAACAGGACCTCAGCTGGGGAAGTGACTTGGAGGAAAACTATGGAATTAAATGGAACTCTATTCTTCGACCACCAACTGAGCTCCAAACTATATTCTTTGGAAATATGCAGCTTTAATCACAAAACCTGAATGAATGAAGGAGTGTCAAATCGAGTCTGTTGTAGAAAAAACTGGCTGTAGATTAATAATGCCATACTTGTATGAAGTATATTTTTATCAAACAACACACTGATTATGACTTCAGTAGCTTATTTTTAAGTGATGTTAACTAGTAAATAAAATAGATACTTTGGGGGCATATAAATATTAAGGAATCCCTTTATTAAAAAAGAAATTGGTACAATTTCAAAAAAAAATTAAATTTAAATAACTTATACTTGTCTACTAAATAAAGGATGAATTCTATAGATTAAATGAAGTTTAAAGAAACTCTACCTAATGAAACTATATGAAAATGTTGAGTTCAAGTAGTGTTCACAGTTTTGGACACGCTACTGTCTTATATATTTTTTTAAAGATTTATTTATTTTAGAGAGGGAGAGAGAGAGCGAGCGAGAGAGCCAGTGAGCAGGAGGAAGGGGAGAGGGAGGAGAGAAAAGCTCCAGCAGACCCCCCACTGAGCTTGGAGCAGAGTTCAGGGACTCAGGACTGGGGACTCAACCCCAGGACCCTGAGATCATGACCTGAGCTAAAATCAAGAGTCAGTTGCTCAACTGATTGAGCCACCCAGAAGCCTGGATACTTTGCCATCTTATATAATGATGGTGATGTTGACAGTAAAGCTAGACTTTTATTGCATACATACTATGTGTCAGGCACTATTATAAGTGGTTCACATGTATTAACTTCTTTAATACTCATTGCAATTCTAAGAATACTAAATATATATTTTAATAGCAGCTAGCAGCTATTGCAAACTGTTAAATTGTTTACATACATTATCTTGTTTTGTTCTAACAATAGATACTGTTAGCAAAAATTAGTGTATCAATTTGATGAAGACTGCATGTTTTGTACTATAATTTTTTTCAGAAAATGTTTGGGGAAAATGTGCCATAAAATACAAGTATATAACTACTTAGAAGGATCTTTATTAAATACATTTGCGTGTCATATCGCTTTCTTATTCTTTTTTTTTTTCCACCTTGCTAGAGACAGCAAGGTTCTGTGAATGTCATTTTGAAAAAAATGAAACTAAGTTTCAGTTTTTCCAAAGAGTAATCAGTAAAATGCTTTTGAAATAATGCTAAAGGAGATAATTTTCAAATAAAAACTTTTCTTTCATAATTCAGCATGGGTCTTTAGACCACTCTACTGGCTTGAATTGTGTCCCCCAACAATGATATATTGAAGTCCTAACACCCAATACCTCAGAATGTGACCTTATTTGGAAATGGGATTGTTGTAGATATAATTAGTTGAGATGAGGTCACTTGAATACAGTGGGCTCCTAAGCAATGTGAGTGGTGACTTTATAAGAAGATATCCCTGTGAAGACAGAGACACAGGGAGAATGTCATGTAAAGACAGAGGATTGGAATGATACATCTATAAGCCAAGAAACACCAAAGATTGTTGGCAAACCACTGGAAGCTAGGAAGAGGCAAGGAAGGATTCCCCTAGAGCTTCCAGAGGGAGCATGACCTTGCTGCCACCTTGATTTTGGACTTATAGCCCCTAGAACTCTGGGCAATAAAGTTTTACTGTTTTAAGCACACTTCCCCCTCCCCCAGTTTGTGGTATTCATTATGGCAGCCCTAGCAAACCAAGACAGCCACTGAGAGGATTTTTGCTTATACACTTGCATAGTATTTTTCACTTCTGAAAACATTATACCTACTATTGAGGATTTCTTAAAATCATAGGTACATCTTTGTAAGCAATAGGGAAAAAGTGATAGATTGGAATTTGGAACATGTTTTCAAATGGATTAGGAATAGAGCCTGGAATTTAATTTCTTTGGGTTCAACTCTTAATGCTAACCAAATAACCCCTAATTTTTATTTATAGATCACTGGAATTCAGATTATTCTATATCAGCAATTTTCCCCAAGTATAGTATAGTATACACTCACTATTATTTGTTAGATTCAAGTGAAAAGAATTATGCTGCAGCTTCATAAATCATCCCTTCTGTCCAGGAGGTCTGTGTTTGGGCTGATTTCATTTTTCATTTGGAAACTAACTTCTCTCTACTTCTCTCCCTGCATTTCTCAAGGTGGTTTGTGGCACGACCAGCTACTTAGTTCACCAAATTATAAATCTAGAGTTCATCCTGTAACCCTACCATACTGTCTCTCGCCCTGCCCACCACATTATTTGACAGCTATACTTTGTTGATTTTGCTTTCTAATCTGGAATGTGTCAAACTCTCCTACTCTACCACCCCCACTAGAGTTCAGGTCCTTACCATCTCTGGCCTGTATTATGACTGGCTCCCTCTAGAATCTTCTGACTTTTAACCCTTTCTCCACACTAGACTCCACACTAAAGGGTGCTTCCTGAAACGAAAATCTCATTTTGTTGATCCCTTGCTTAAAACTCACAATGGCTTTCCATAGCTCAGGAAAAAATCCCCAAAGCTTTGCATAGATGAAAGACACCTGCATTTCTCTCCAGCCATTAATGGCAATTAAGAGAAGTAATTAAGGATTTATCATGCCTTGTCTTGTATAAACTGCATTTCAGACCAACCATAAAAATTAGTTGATGAATGTTCTTTATAGAAGAAATTTGGCTTGTAAATAAATGTAGACAGGGCGAAAGATTTAGAAAAGCACTATTTTGAAATCCATAATGAAATAACTGATTTAGGCAAAAATTGTAAGTGAATGGAGCCCTTAGTTAAAAACTGGATGGGGAACTTGAACTAGCAGGCTATCACCACTTGAACTCACTGATCAGTCTTAACAACACAAAAGGAGGCAGAACCAAACCCTCTAAGCCTCTTGTGTTATGCAATGGGAAGCATATAGTACTACCTATTAAGTGTTATTTCTAAGAACTTGAAGTGGAATTCAATTAAGCATCTAGAGCTGTGCTGTCCATTGTGGTAGCCACTTGCCACATACGGCTATTTAAATTTAAGTAAAATAAAATAAAAATTTAAAATTAATCTCCTCAATTCCACTAACCACATTTCAAGTGTCAGTCTTCACCTCTGGCTAGTGGCTATGGTATCAGTGCGCATCATAAGACAGTTCCACTCTGGCAGAGAGTTCCACTGAACTGTGCTGCTCTAGAGCTAAATTTTGTTTTCAGGAAAAAGGGGACTAAAAAAAGAAATTAAACGATACCAGAAGCAAAAAATAGACAAATACACAAAGCAATATTGGGAAAGATGAGCAAAGTTGAAAGTATCACGATCCCAAATTTCAAGATATACTAGTAGTAGTAGTTAAAACAGTAGTTAAAACAGTACACCGCTGGCACAGAAAATAGACACATAGATCAAAAGAACAGAATAGAGAGGCCAGAAATAAGTCCATACTTATATAATCAATTAATTTATGATAAAGGAGGCAAGAATATACAACGGGGAAGAGGTAGTTACCTAAAAGATGCTGGACGGCCATATGTGAAGGACTGAAACCTGACCACTTTATTACACCATACAGAAAAATTAACTCAGAATGGATTAACAATTGTGAGACTTGAGACCAGTAAACTCCTAGAAGGAAACACAGGTGGTAACTTCTTTGACATGAGCCTTCTCAACACTTTCCTAGACATGTCCCCTAAGGCAAGGGAAACAAAAGCATTGGGACTATACCAAACTTAAAAGCTTTTGCAGAGTGAAGGAAAGCATCAACAAATGAAAAGGCAAGTTGCTGAATGGGAGAGGATCATTATAAATGATACGACCAATAAGGGGTTGATATTCACAATATGTAAAGAATTTTCACAACTCAACACCAAAACCCCCACAAATAACTTGATTGAAAAGTGGACAGAGGACCTGAATAGACATTTTTCCAAAGACTACAGATGGCCAACAAACACATGAAAAGATGCTCAACATCACTCATGATCAGGGAAGTGCAAATCAAAACCACAATGAGATATCGCCTCACATCAGTCAGAATGGCTAGCATCAAAAACACAGAAACAACAAGTGTTGATGAGGAAGTAGGGAAAAGGGAACTCCCCACATTGGTGGGAATGCAAATTGGTGCAACCATTGTGGAAAACAGTTATGGAGATTTCTCAAAAGATTAGAAATAGATATACCATATGATCCAGTAATTTCACAACTGTATTATTTACCCAAAGAAAACAAAAGGTGATTCAAAAAGATATACACACCCCCATTTTTATTGCAGCACTGTTTACAATATCCGAGGACGGCAGCAACTTAAGTGTCCATCGATAGGTGAATGGACAAAGAAGACGAGGGATATATGTATAATGGAATATTACTCAGTGATGATAAAGAATGAAATCTTGCTATTGGCGATAACACGGATGAATCTAAAGGATATTAAGCTAAGTGAAATAAGGCAGACAGATAAAGACAAATGCCAAATTATTTCACTTATATGTGGAATCTAAAAAACAAAGTCAAACAGAAAAGCAGAAACAGACCCATAAATATGGAGGACTGGTGGTTGCCAGAGGGGAGGGAGGTTGGGGGATGATCAAAATAGGTGAAGGGGAGTGGAGCTTTCAGTTACAGAATGAGTAAGTTACAGGGATGAAAGGCACAGCATAGTGAATATAATCAATGGTGTTGTAACAGCACTGTATGGTGACAGATGGGATCTACACTTGTGGCGATCACAGCATAGTAATAAAGAGTTGTCGAATCACCACATCGTGTACCTGAAGCTAATGTAATGTTGTGTGTCAATTACACTTCAATTAAAAAGTAAAGTATCACTATTAAATCATGAACTTTAACAAAACAAAAAAAGTAGGCTAATACAAAGAATGTGATATAGTCTTTAGGTTTAGTTAGTCGGGTACCGTAACAAGTCAATGGAATGAATAAAAAGAGGGTAGGGAGTAATGCTTTATATTAAAAGGAACAACCAGATGTAATGCATGGACCTTGTCCAGATCTTGATTTGAACACACAAACTGTAAATGTGTTTTTTGAGACAGTCATGACATTTTGATTATAAATAGAATTTTGGTGGTTTTAACATTTTTACTAAACTTTGGTATCCCATTTGACTGTTAGGATGGATCCTCACCTCCCTGACTTTACCATCTGCAGCAGCTTCAAGTGAGAAGGAGGACTCCAGGTCTGGCCATAAGACATCCTGACTGTAGTGAGTGAGCAAGCAGGGAACAAGGCAGAACCAAGCAAATATGTCCATCTGTGATAGCAGGAGAGTTGTCCCTTCTGTGTCAGTGAAAGGATAGCCCAGTACAATCAAATCCCTGAGTGCAGCAGAACTTTAGAACCATTCTAAGGTATGTATCACTGTCCCAGAGATGTCTGCTCTCTGGGAACAAGATGGGGATGTGGTTCTGGGAGGCAGTGGAGGCCGACTATGTCGTTTACAGGAAATAGTCAATTTGATGTGAAGCCAAGAGAACAGAATTGAGGTCCAGAACTAGGAGATGGGGCTGGCAGGAATGAGAAAAGAAGGTGGATCTGGGGTAGGAAATTTCCACCATGATATTATAGGCCTGGATGATTGGAGAAATCATGTGAATTCTAGAATCCTGGAGGCAAGAGTCCCCGATGAGCAGATTGCTCTCACAACTGTATATTCCTTGACTGAGGAAAGGCTCAATTCCAGAATCCTTTATCTTACAGGGGTCCTTTAAAGACAGAAGGGTAGAGAACCATTTTCAAATTCCACTTGCTAGACTGGTTTCCACTAGTTCCGGACTGGGCACAGTTTGCTTCCTTTGGTTCTTCTTTTCCTCCTCTCCCCCAGATACGGGTCATATCCAAAGTTCTATCTTTTAACAGGTATTTTATTTTTAACTGTGGTAACAAACACATCATGTAAAATTAACCATCTTATCCACTTAAGGGTATAGGTCAGTAGCGTTAAGTATATTTACACTATTGTGCAATGGATCTTCAGAACTTTTTCGTCTTGCAAAACTGAAACTCTGTACTAGTTAAACAACTTCCATTTCCCCCTCCCCTCTCGGGCCACCACCATTCTACGTTCTGTTTCTATGAATTTCACTATTTTAAATGCTTCATGTAAGTGGAATCATACGGTTTTTATCTTTTTGGTGACTGGCTTATTTCACTCAGCATAATGTCTGCAGGGTCCATCCATGTGTAGCATGTGCACATTTCCTTCCTTTTTAAGGCTGAATAATATTCCACTGCACAAATATACCACAATTTATCTGTTCTTCTGTTGATGGACACTTAGGGTTGCTTCCACCTCTTGGCTATTGGGAATAATGCTTTTATGAACATGGGTGTGCAAATTCAAAGTCCTTTGACTACGTTGGTAGATAGCAAAATGGCCAGGGATTATTCCCCTTTCTGTATCCATGCCCCTTTGTGATGTGACTTTGCAATTTCTCCCATTAGAGTGTGGAGTTTACTTCCCTAGTGCCTGAATCTGGGACAGCCTGATGACTAGTTTTAGCCAGCAGAATGAGATGGAAGCAGTGTGTTGCTGGTTCCAAGTCCGAACCTTAAAAGGTTTTGCACACTTCTGCTTGCTCTCTTGGAATTCATGTGAACAAGCCCAGGTTAGATTACAAGAGGATGAGAGTGCATATGGAGCAGAGATGAACCATCCCAGATGAGGTCTGAAAGATGTGCTTTCCACATAATGGATAGGTAGCAATTACAGAGTCATATTCATAAAGTTTGAGTGGTGAGTTTTTATCAATATCCATTTCAACCTAATTCTAACAGCTGTCAGCAAACCTGACCTGGCAGCTCCTGGCGGATACATAAGTGAGCCTGTAAGAGACCAGTATAAATATCCAGCTGAACCCAACCCAATTGCTACCCCACAGAATTATGAGCTAAACAAATGGCCATTGTTTTAAGTATTTTTGATTTGCTATGCAGCAATTGTAGTAAATACTACATATTACTTGTCTTTTAACTATATGCATTCTTCCTTGAAAAATTAATCCAACTTTTTAGCGACTTCAATGATCACTTCTTTTTTAAATGACGCTAAATCACTCTCCGTGGCCTTGATTCTGACCTTTTGCACAGCTTTACCTGAACTTGGAACTCTATGTTGCATACTCCAACTGGATCTTGTTAACACTTCAAGCTCAATGCTTTGAAAGCTGAAATTGTCATCTAATATCTAAGCTTTACATCCTCTATAGGTGTTTCTATTTCTGCCGGTGGTGTTATCATTCTTTCAGTCAGCCATACTTGAAACCTCCATGTTGTCTTTGATTCCTCACTTCATCTCATAGTCAGATGATATTGTTCAAAGTAATTTTTTTGCCATTTTTCCTATCTTTATATCCATAGAACTGCTCACTCATCAAAGCTTCCTTACTGTTCTCCCATCTCTGGCACCTGCATCTTCAAATTAATCTCATACACCAATTTAAGTTCTACTTTTCTAAGATACAGAGGAATGAGTTCATTCCTCAGCTTTATCCACCTCAAGCATATTTTCTTTATGTCTGCTTATTTCAACATCTGGGTCATCTCCATTGATTTTCTCCATTGATTGTTTTTTCTCTTGAGTATAGGTCATGTTTTTCTATTTCTTCATATGTCCAATAATTTTGAATTGTATCCTGGATATTGTAAATGACATGTTTTAGAGATTCTGGATTCTGTTCTGTTCCTCCAAAGGAACTTTTTGTTTGTTTTTGTAGGCGGTTAACTTGGCTGAGCTCAAATTCCAAACTGTCTCCCCCATGGTGGGCAGTAGCTAAAATCTCAGTGTTTTTTTTTTAACCTTACCTGGACTTCTTGGATTCTGCCCTCTAGTTGTGTACTTCCAGGATCAGCCAGAGATTTAGGCAAAGTTTCAACACAGACTTTAAGTACTCCCTTCCTGGGGACGCCTAGCTGGCTCAGTCAGAAGAGCGGGACTTTTGATCTCAGGGTGAGCCCCATGGTTGGGGTAGAGATTACTTAAATAAATGAAACTTAAAAAAAAAAAAGTACTCCCTTTCTGCCTCTCTCGGTTCAGATTTCTAGCCCGTCCCCCACCTCAGTCTCAACTCTGTCCTTGGGTTTGTCAAACCAAGAAAACAGGGTTTAGCTGCCCTGGCAGGTGAAGAGTGGGACTTGCCTTGAGGCAAGAGGCTGTAAAATAAATATGGGAAATTTACAAAGAGCGGCTGCTGTTCTTCAAGTGCTGACCCCTCCGTTATCTGCCTGCTTTTGTTTGGCTAGGCAATTGCCTTCGGGCGGGATTTAAAAAACAATCTTGTCAAGGGTTTCTAGCTCTTATCTAAAGAAGGGTGGTCAGAAAGAAGTTACTCGGACTTTATCAGGGGCAGAATCACTCCACTGACTTGAAAACCTTCCATGATTTCCATTAAAGTCTAGACCAAATCTAGGACTTGGTATGTATTATAGACTCTCCCATGGATTAGTCGTGTTCCCCTACTTCTGCTCAGCAGTTTGCTGTCCCTGATATTTTGTTCATTTTGTTCCTTCCGATTAAACACCTCTCTGATCTCTGCCTATCAGAATGTTATCCATCTCTCAAGTGCCCCAGGGCTTGGTCCTAGGTCACTGTCCTAGTTTATCAACACTTTCTCCCTGCTGATCTTATCCAGGTCCACTACTTTAAAGACCATCTATATGCTAATGAGTCACAAATCTATATCTTCAGCCCTTTTGTCTCCAAAGATCTCCAGATCTGTGTATGTGTCTACTTATCTCCCTGTGGAGGTCCAAAAGCTATCTCAAAAATAACGTGGTGAAATTAGGATTTTCGTTTACCTCTTCTCTCCGCCTTACTCCCACTGCAGGCCTTCTCGAATTCCATAAATGTCATCACCGTTTATGAGCAGAAATCCTAAGAGTCACCTTTAATTCTGTTTTTAAGATTTTATTTATTTGTTTATTTATTTGTCAGAGAGAGAGACAGACAGAGACAGAGAGCACAAGCAGGCAGAGTGGCAGGCAGAGGCAGAGAAAGAAGCAGGCTCCCCGCTGAGCAAGGAGTTGCGGTGCTGATGCAGGACGCAATCCCAGGACCCTGGGATCGTGACTGAACCACCCAGGTATCCCCAGTCACCTTTTTTTTTTTTTAAAGATTTTATTTATTTGTGAGAGAGAGGGAGAGAGAGCGAGCACAGGCAGACAGAGGCAGAGGGAGAAGCAGGCTCCCTGCTGAGCAAGGAGCCCAACGTGGGACTCGATCCCACGACACTAGGATCATAACCTGAGCTGAAGGCAGCTGCCCAACCAACTGAGCCACCCAGGCGTCCCAAACCAGTCATCTTTAATTCCTCTACTTCCTTTACACTTCACAAGGCTCCAGCAGGAAGTCTTTGGGCTCTCTCTATCTTCCGAACAGATCTTGAATCTAGCCTCTTCTCTCTCTGGTTGCCAGCGGACTTTAAGTCACCATGAACTCTCACCGGGACTTTTTCATTTGCTTACTCAGAGGTGTTCTTGCTCCTAATCTTACTTCCCTACAATCCCTCCTCCATCCTGCAACCACAGGGATCTTTTAAAAAACGCAAACCAGATCATGTTACCTTCCTGCTCAACCCTTCAGGGGTTTCCCAAAGCACTTAGAATAAACTCCAAACTCCTTCCTATAGCCTACATGGTCTTACCTGATGTGAGCCCCACCTACCCCTATGACATGATCTCCTATCATTCTCCCCTTTCCTTATTACACTCTGCTCACACTGACCCTATTTTCTTTTCTTTCTTCTTTTTTTTGAGAGAGAGAGAGAGCCGAAGTGTGTGCATGAGCTGGTGGGGGAGGGGCAGAGGGAGAGTGAGAATCCTAAGAGAATCCTGGCACGGGTCTCTGTCTAACGACCGAGATCACAACCTGAGCCGAAATCAAGAGTTGGATGCTTAACCAACTGAGGTGCCCCCTTACTGGTATTTCTTGATTTCTCTAAACTCTCTCCCTTTCCCTGGAGCACTCCACTTTCAAATCACTAACTTCTTTTTTTTTTTTTTAACTTATTTATTTGACAGACAGAGATCACAAGTAGGCAGAGAGGCAGGCAGAGAGGTGGGGGGGAGAAGCAGGCTCCCCGCTGAGCAGAGAGCTCGACGAGGCGCTTGATCCCGGGACCCCAGGATCATGACCTGAGCTGAAGGCAGAGGCTTTAACCCACTGAGCCATCCGGACACCCCTCAAATCACTACCTTCTTGTCAGCTGTCTTCCCCATTGGATTGTACTTTCTGTGAAGGCTAGTACCTTCCCAGTAAATTTTTCTTTTTTTTTTTTTAATTTATTCATTTGACAGACAGAGATCACAAGTAGGCAGAGAGGCAGGCAGAGATGAGGGGAAAGCAGGCTCCCTGCTAAGCAGAGAGCTCCACGCGGGGGCTCCATCTCAGGACCCTGGGATCATGACCTGAGCTGAAGGCAGGTGCTTTAACCCACTGAGCCACCCAGGCGCCCCTCCAGTAGATTTTTCTTGAAAGAAGAAATGAATTCAGCATTGATGCATTTCTCCACAAAGCCTTTCTTGTACTTCTCCTATGGCAATATTCTCTCACTGTCCTTGAATTTTATGTCCACATCTCCTTTAGTATTTACTACTTCCTACCTCTTATTACAGCCGTTTGTGTATGTGTTTTATGTTGCCAAATTAACTGTTGATATCAGAATGAGCAGAATCCCTGTCTGATTCATCTAAATATTCCCCATGTGGCATACTACAGGGCTTTGCATGGAGCGATGCTGATAAATGTTGACTGAATGAATAAATAGCCAAATCACTATTTATTTCTCTTGAAGGGGAGTATCATTAACATTAAAAACAGCACTAACAACATTCTTAGGCTATTGCTAAATTCCTTTGAAATTAATGAAACAAAATTTACTAAAAGCCCATTTTTTGGTGAAGTGTTTTAAGTGGTTTGTCATGTTTTAGTGCTGATTAGAAATGGCAGAAGCGACTGAAGTATTCTGATTGAGGTACATTTGGACAACGCTGCCTGAAATGTTCAAGCATATATCTAAATGTTCTAAAAACATTCCAATGAGTCAGGACTAATTCAGCCAACAGAATTCTGTGGGTACATTCTATATAATGGATAGGTAGCAATTATGGGGTCGTACTCAAAGTTTGAATGATGAGTTTTATCAAAATCCATTTCAACATAATTCCAGTCCCTGAAATGGAAAAATTTTCACTTTGATTATACAAATCTTAGAGCTGAACCTCAAATAGACTGCTTTTTATGATCTCATCTTCCTTAGCTCCATTTTACTTTTTCTTTCTAGTTTTTCAGCCTTTGCAACTGAACTATGGTTTTCCCTGGTACTATTTCAAGCTCCTATTCAGTATCTACACTCATTCACCAAGCCCATTAATGTCACGCCACCTTCCCCTCAGAAAGAAATACTTTTAAATATATTTTTTTTCCATCTCATAGGACTATTTGCAAGTTTTATTGTCATTGGTTGCTGGTCATCTTCAGCTCTTTTTTTTTTTCTTTTTTACTTGCTTTATTAACTTTTTGTATAGAAAAATCAATACTTTAGATTGTGGACTATTTATTTGGGGGTGATTGTTTACTTTTCAATATTCTCTGCTTTTGCATTTTACATGGATTCTGCTGCAGTTTGCTCAGGTTCAACAAAGAAGAGTTTTAATAAGTTGAAAAGAGAAATTGAAGCATAGCCAACATGAAAAAAACAGATGATTGAAGACTATGTGACTAAGGTAAATGAAATGCAAAGTTAAGAGGCTTCTAATCTTGAACTGCAAAAGATATTGCCCATAAATGACACTGTGGAACAAAGTATTAAATAATTCAAGACCACTGATGTCATTGTTATCTGCACAAAAACATTTAACTGAAGACAGTCTTTTCTGTCTCCAGGTTATCTTGTATAAGAGAGTTCCCCTTCATATACAAGGTTTTGATTCTAGTCATCTTTTTATCCCAGTGGCTAAGCTTTTAGAGTAATGCACACAAGTCTAGTTAACATGTAATGAAGCTAAAGTATTGGCCTTTTGTATTTATATCAGAAGTGGCTTATCAGTTAGGATGTTTTGGACGGCAATGAGCTGAAGACCCAACTGAAAGAAGCTTAAGGAATAAGAAATTGTTATCTTATTTAACAAGAAAACTGAGGATAGAATGGTTGCAAGGTTATGTAATTCAGAGGCTTGATAATGTCATTAAAAGCTGGGGCTTTTTTCTTATTTTTCTCTGCCATTCTCAGAGAATTGGTTTGGTCCTCAGGCTTGTCCCATCACAGCTGTAAGATGTTTACAACAGCTTCTGCTGTCATGTGCAGACAACAGAAATGTATTCTCTTATAGTTCTGTTGGCTCTAAGTTCAAAATCAGTTGTCAACAGAGTTGGTTCCTTCTGGGGGTTCTGAGGGAGAATCTGCTTCATGCTTCTCCCCTAGTTTTTGCTAGTTGCCAACAATCCTTGGCATTCTTTGGCTTGTAGATGGATTCCTCCAATATATGTCTCTGTCTTAACATGGAGCTCTCCTCTGTTTGTCTCTGTGTCCTTGCCTGGCTTTCTTATAAGGACACCAGGTACTGGTTTAGGGGCCTACTTAATCCAGTATGATCTCATCTTAACTAATTACATCTGTAAAGACCCCATTTCCAAGTAAAGTCACATTCTGAGGATCCAGGTGGACATGAATTTTGGGGGGATACTATTCAACCCAGGACAGCAGTGAAATGCTTTCTAGATCCTTGTGACCCTTGATAACTTGATGGGAAAGAAAGAAGAGGTTTTCCAAAGGAAAAATCAGTAGCCTGTGTGAAGGAAAGTGATATGAAGAGCTGTGTAACGAACTTCTCTCATTATTAAACAATTATACTCCCATGTGTAAGTGTTTACCACATTCCTATACATACACCTCTAAAAACTACTATTTTATTTTTGAAGGGCTCCTTCTCTATTCTCTGAATACATTATAGGTATTAAGCAACTCTTTCTATAACATTCATGCAAAGATATGTATACATGTACAAGACCACGTGAATACTATAGGTAGCAGACAGCTTGCTTTGTAGTGAATGATTAATGGTAAATACACGTTTGATGAGGTTTCAAGAGAATTAAAATAAAGCAAAAACAGAAACAACAAACGCTGATTGGATAGTATTTAACAAAGAAAGATTCTCAATATACTTTCCCCAAGTATGTCCAATCAGTTGTAAAGTTCTTGATGTTATCTTTCCCAAGACTTCTTCCTTTCATAAGTAGAAATTCAAAGAAACTCATTCTTTCTTTCTTTCTTTCTTTCTTTATTTTAACTTAATTAAATTTTTTTTATTTGACAGACAGAGATCACAAGTAGACAGAGAGGCAGGCAGAGAGAGAAAGAGGAGGAAGCAGGCTCCCCACTGAGCAGAGAGCCCAATGTGGGGCTTGATCCCAGGACCCTGGGATCATGACCCAAGCCGAAGGCAGAGGCTTTAACCCACTGAGCCACCCAGGCACCCCAAAGAAACTCATTCTTAAATATCTCTGGCACTATTATTGCTCTACCCTTAGATGTTAATGTAAATGTAGATTTTAACATTCTGGGCCCTCAGGGTAAAAACTGGCCAGAATTTATCAGAGTACCATAGAAAATTAGTGAACTCAGACCACTTAGCAGCACTGCTAGAAAGAGCAGGAAAGAAGACAGGATCTGGTATCTTAAACTTCTTTTTGGTTTTTGAGAAAAATATGGGTAATAGATATCATGTTCTTCCCTTGTCCAGGTAGTCTAGAGGAATTGGTGGATAAATTGTCACAAATGTAAGCACACCTCATTCTTTCTTTTATGTAACAATTATCACACTTAGTATTTCTTAGTTCTGATCACCCCTATTCTAATATAAGCCCCACGAGAAGAAGGATTAAGCCTGTCTTATATATATTTTTGTGTCCCTAGGGCTTGCTTGGCACAGTGACTAGCAAAGGGGAAACAACGAAATATTTGTTGAAGTAAGTTGAAATAGAAATGGGCTTAATGCCTTACGGATAAGGATAACTCTACTGCTGAACACTGGATGAGATGTCCTGGTACCCTATTAGAAGTATTGATTTTTTACTGTCACCTTGGCTGACACTGCAAGGTGCTCCCCAGTAACCATTCTTTTCATCCTTCGTTGGGAACATGGCCACCCAAAATGAGGACTATGTTTCCCAGTTTCCCTTGCAACTCAGTGTGGCTAATGGGATATTAACAGAAACGATGTGTGACAGTTTCCAAGAATCTTCCTTAAAAGATGGCCAATGTGTGCTTTTGGTTTCTAACCTTATTTCCCCCTTTTCATCTTGCTGTCCAAGGCACAGGTATGAAGACTAGAGCTCTAGCTACTATTTTAGACCACAAGGACAAGGGCCACACCCTAGGGTTGTAAGGAGCTTGGGTTCTTGAGGACTTTGTGAAGAAGGGCTACTACACCAGCCCCGGATTGCTTACTTCTTTAGTGTCCCCTAACCCACCACAAGGTTTTATGTGAGAGAAAAGTAAATTTGTATCTCTTTAAGGCGGCAGTTGTTTTGGGTCTTGCTATCGGCTACCAAATCTAACCCAAGTGATAGATGGAAACAAGATTTCAGGATGCTACTGTTGGAAGATGGCTTGGTTGGAGCTCACCACTCTCATTTGACAGTTGATGACCAAAGAGGTTAAATCATATACTCAGGTCACAAAAGTGGAATGGAGGTAAAGCCAGATCTAAAATCCAGTTCACTTCAGATCACTTTTTCCTACTCCATGTTGCCTATTTGATGAGACATACCTGTTTAAAAAATAGTCTGTAACTTCATTCTTATTTTTACATTGACTTTAGTTAAAATATTATGGTATAACCAGTCACAAGTAAATAATCTTTCAGTGAATTGATTTGAATATTTTGGTGGAAAAGATGGGGTTTCTTTCATATCTACTAATCCCTCAGCTATCTGCTTGAAACTCTCAGAATTTTGTCTATTTATGAGGATATTAAATTAGGCTAATGTAGCTGGATTATAAGATAATGCTTCACAACTGGTGAACAATGTACAACATGATCTACCCTAACTTGAATATTCTTTGGACAAAATTTTAGCTTGATAAAAAAAAATGCCTAGTTATTTTATCAAGTCTTTATGCCATGTTTATCAATAAGATATCCTTTTTTTGTGGACTATATAATAAAAGCTGAATAAAGAGATCATGAATGTTAATGCAGTTTCCAGAAGTTATTACCTTTCAAAGAAGCTTAGGTGCTGGGAGAAATCCTTAACTATAAAATATATTAAGAGTAACCAAGGCCAGAGGCAGGGACTTCTCTGGCTGAGCTCTGGTTCTCAGTCTTAAATAGTTCATTTTCCTTTTTTTTCTAGTATAAATCTTGAAACTATCATTGTCAGACATTAATCAAAGATCACATATTTAATGGTGATTTTTTTTTTTTCTAACCGAAGACATGACTGGTGCTTTCCATTACAGTAAACTGAACAACATATAACTCGAAAAACAACCAAACATTGCTAAGAGATTGACTGTAGAATCTTTCTGTCATGATAAAGTTAGTTTGATTCCAATAATTTAGCATTTGTGGTAATTTTATTGCATTTACTTTGTACAATCCTTAAAAATTTTTAAGTAGTAATGTAATACAGGAACACTGAAGGGAGTATATATTTATCTGCCCTACTGTGTGAGAATGTTAAAGGACATAAGTTGCACTAAGGCAGTAGTTCATAAATATTTTGAGGTCATAATCCCTTAATAATTTGATGCAATTTATGGATCTAGCCCAAGAAAATACTTATATTCAGGATAGCAGACTTAATTGGGATTATCGCCCTAACACCTTTCTTCAAGGAACTGCCTTTAGAAAATTTTGAAAATTTTCTTAGCCACCTAGTTATCATAGGAGATAACTATGTTATGGCTAGATAACTAACCACTTAGTTATCATAGGAGACCCAACACTGGTACAAGATGAGCTCAGCCCTGCCTACATCTCATTGGTCAGTATATGACCACCTGACTCAAGTCAAGCCAATCAGAGTCTGAGCCCAAGACTTTAGAACAAAAAGAGGAGAAAGATGGCCAATCTGTCATCAGATACTTTAAAAAGTGAGAGTAAAAGCTCTTAAGTATTTGCTAGTCATGTTTTCCATCCCCTGGAAAAAGTCAGTTTTCACCAAGGGAAGAAGAATAAAGCCAGTGTGCAGACAGAAGTATGATAGAGTTCATCAACTGTGTCTTATTCTAGTGGTTTTGAGGGCTCAGCCAATCATATTTATGACTTGGTATTCTGTGAGAAATCTTTATACTAACTTCCTCTTTCTCCTGAAACAAGTTTAGTTTGAGTATTTTTTACTTGCAAAAGAGAGAGTACTACCTATAGCACACAGATGTACATGAAACTGTCCCTTCAGTATTAGGGGATTTGCGAGGGGTTAAGAACTCCATGGTATTAGTGTGATTACTCACAATCAAATGGATTTTGCTAATTAGACATGAATCACCTATTAAATAAATTCAACATGTCTTATATTTACAAAAGTCTGTTTGCAGTTTATTGTCCATATGTATGAAACAAATTTTGTTTCATTAGCAGTGTCCTACAATATGTACTTTCCCTTATTTCAGACATCTCCATCCATACTCTCAAGATTTAAAAAAAATTTTAAGTGCTTTTAACATTATTGTATTGATTTTCCTTTTGAATATAAAACGAGAGAAGAAAAACAACAGCACGCCACTTTATTTTATCCTGTTTGAGGAAGCAATCAGGACCCAATAAACCATAAAAATGAAATTTATAGGAGTTCAGTTGGTGAATCAGAATGAAAATTTTATTAATTTATATATAGGGGTATAGACTTTCCTAGTGATTTGAACCACAGAGTCTTTTCTCTAAGGTACCCCCTTCATGATATACCTAGAAACCATTCTATTTATTGGAAGGTCATGCTGAGGAAGATGGAATTGGAGAGAGAAGAAATCAGATGATAAGAGATATAGTATCCAGGCTTTGCATAATCCTAATGAACTACTCTTCTGAAAAACAGAATTGTAGTCAGTTGGAAAGTTATAGATATCTTTCTCATCGCACTGACAATTATTTTTTGGCATCTGTTCTGCTGGATGGATCCTGGGTATCTTGAATTTTTAAAATTTTCATCAGAGACATTACCTTCTCTCTGACTTTTGATTGATTCACTGTTTATGTAGCTCCTGGCTTTTGCCTCTACTTCTTGGACCAGGAGCTCTTTATTATTAACAGGCCCAGCAGATTTGACCAGGAGAAGGTCTATAGAAAGTTGGGCACTGAGAGCAATTCCACTTCTAATCATAAGAATAAACTTAATAAAACTAAAAGAAAAACATGGAACAACAACTTATGCAAATTATAGGGTCACACAGCCTGAGAATAAATTTTCTCTGAAAGGAGAGACTAAGCTTTTGGAAGATGGAATAATTCTCTTCAGCTAAATCTGCTCCCATTTCATTTACATGAGGCCTCCATGATGAGAGATATTGCCTTTTATTATATAGAGTAAGAGCTACACACAGTATTTCATCAAAGAGTGTCAAAATCTAGAGGCTCTCCATATTTCCTGCTTTAAAAAATTCATGATTCCTTTCTTATGTCCTTTTGATCTCATAAATGCTATTGTGTTTCCAAAGGGGAACACTTACAGGCTTTAGAAATGTACATGGGTTATGACATTTGTAGCCAGGCTCTGACATTTAGATGGGTTCATATTCAAAACACATCCTTCAAAAGTAGCATATAAAACAGGGACATAAAATCAGATAAAAGTAACTATGTATCCCCTTCAGGGTTTTACTTCAGGTCTTAAGTAGGAATTGAACTGATTGAAATAAAAAAATGTCTGCAGCACTGTTCTTGTGAGTAAACCATCTTAAAGTGGATCTTCCAGCCCCAATCAAGCCTTCAGATGACTGTAACTGTGATGAACAGCTTGACTGCAACCTCAAGAGAGGCCAGGAGCAAGGACCTCCTGGCTTAATGACTGACAAATCCCCGACTCACAGAGATTATAAAATAATACATGTTTATTGTTCCTTTAAGTTTTAATTTTGAGGTCATTTGTTATAAAGCAATGATAATTGATAAAGCCTATAAGGTACTATGTAATCTTGCCCAAGGCTACTGTTCTGATTCCATCTTCTACCACTGTTCCTATTGTCACTCCCTCCAACTACAGTGACTGTTTTACTAGGTATTGACTCATTAAGTATGTCCGGGTCTCAGAGCTTGTGTTATTACTGTTACTCCTATTTGGAGGGCTCCTTCCACATATCTCTACATAATTCACTCCTTCAAATAACTCATGTGGAAACAAGAAGATATGTATTTTAAAAATCAATAGTTTTTCTCTTTTCTAGCAATAAATGCCAGAAAAGAAAATTGAAAACATCTATTCCATTCATAATATTGGGGGAAAAAACACATGAGGTTCATAAAAGAAAGCTAATAAGAAAGGTTCAGAACTGCCATGAAAAGGCTTATAAACTCAAACTGAAGGTTATAAAACAAAATCTTACCAAATGTAAAGACATTTCGAATCTTGGAGAGACAACATAACAAGCTCAATTCTCTCCAAATTAATATATTAGTCCAATTAAGTCTAGTTAGAATGCCAATAGGTGAATTTATTTATTTATTTATTCATTCATTCATTCATTTATTTATTTTTAAAGAGCCTATTTGTTCATTTTAGAAAGAGAGACAGCATGCATAGGCAGGGGGACCACCAGACAGAGGAAGAGGGAGAGGCGGGTTTCCCCACTGAGTGAAGAAACTAATGTGGGGCTGATCCCAGAATCCTGGGATCGTGACCTGAGTCAAAGGCAGATGTTTAACCGACTGAACCACCCAGGCGCCCTGAATTTTTGTGTCTTTAAAAAAACTTAATAAAATATTCTTTTTTTTTATTAGACAAGAAAATAAAGGTCTGAGAAGAGTCAGGCATTTTTTCTCTTGAAGTATTAGAATAGCAGAACAATATTTTCCAAAATGAGAGAGCACATTATAAGGCCTGATCAATATAGTAACAGATAAGTATAAACAAATAGTTCAGTGGGAAAACATGGAGTCCAGAAAATTTTCAACATATATAAGAATTTAGTAATGACAAATAATTGTGGGAGAGAGAGAATTGTGGGAGAGAACTGAGAACTGCAAGAGAAACAAAAATTATGTGAGAATTTTGAGAACATAGAATTACAGGAATTGTGGGAAAGGACATAGAATTGAGGAGAGGCAAGAAGAGACACAATTGTGGCGAAATTGTGAGAGCAACAAAAACTGTGGGAAGCATAAGGAATTTGGAAGAGTCAAAAAATTGTGGGAAAACCTAGAGAATTATGGGAGCGCATGGAGAAATGTGGGAGCCACAGGGAACTGTACGAGAGAATGGGGGATTTGGAGAGAATGGAGATTGTGGGAGAAATAAGGAACTGTGTGAGAATTGTGCGACGTAAAGAACTGTGGGCCACATAAGGAATTGTGAGAGAGACAAAGAATTGTGGAAGAAATCTGAGAACTGGGGGAGAATTAAGGAATTATGGAAGAAACCAGAAAATTGTGGGAAAGACAAGGAATTCGGGGAGAAAATGAAGAATTATGGGAGAATGGAGATTTTGGGGAAATATAAGGAATTGTGGGAGAGAGGTAACTGTGGTATAGACAGAAGGAACTGTAGGAGACATAAGGAACCATAAGGAAACTAGGGAAGTGTAGGGGACAATTGAGAATTACAGCAAAGACAGAAAGTTCTAAGAGAGAGAGACAGAATTGCGTGAGAGACAAGGAATTGTGAGTGAGAATGAAAATTGTAGGAGAGGCAAGGAATTGTGGAAGACATCAGAGAAGTGGGGGAGAAATAAGGAATTGTGGAAGAAACCAGAGAATTGTGACAGAAACTAGAGAATTTTGGGAGAGACAGGGAATTGTGGGAGATAAGGGAGAATTGTAAGAGAAGGGAGCAGTGTGGGATAAAGATGGACTATTTATTTTTTTATTTATTTTTATTTTTAAAAGATTTTATTTATTTACTTGAGAGAGCGCACAAGCAGGGGGAGAAGAGGGAGAGGGAGAAGCAGGCTCCCCACTGAGCAGGGAGCTTGATGTGAGGCTCAATCCCAGGACCTCGGGATCATGACCCAAGCTGAAGGCACACACTTAACCTCTGAGCTACCCAGGCACCCCAAGATGGACTATTTAATGCATAGGGTAGACATAACTAACAAGGAAAACAAAATTGGACCTTATACATACAAATACATTTAGATGGATTAAACACTTACATGTTAAAAATGAAATAATAAGCACCTTGTTAGAAAATCTAGGAAACTACACATAGCAGGTGGAGTAACTTAGACTTTTGTAACCAAAACTGAGCCAGGCTATATATGCCTTTATAAAATTACAAAAATGTCCATAACTTTTTTTTTTAAGATTTTATTTATTTATTTGTCACAGAGAGAGCACAAGCGGCAGAGAGGCAGGCAGAGGCACAGGGAGAAGCAGGCTCCCCACTGGACAAGGAGCCTGATGTGGGACTTGATCCCAGGACCCCGGGATCATGACCTGAGGCGAAGGAAGCGGCCTAACCGACTGAGCCACCCAGGCGTCCCAAATGTCCATAACATTAATCAATGAACAATATTCTTGAAAAAACTTAAACAACAGGGGTGTCTGGGTGGCTCAGCGGGTTAAAGCCTCTGCCTTCAGCTCACGTCATGATCTCAGGGTCCTGGGATCGAGCCTCGCCTCGCATCAGGCTCTCTGCTCCCTCCTCTCTCCCTGCCTGCCTCTCTGCCTACTTGTGATCTCTGTCAAATAAATAAATAAAATCTTTAAAAAAAACAAAAAACAAAACAAAAAAAGCACTTAAGCAACAGCAGGTAGACATTACATATTTTATAAGAAAAAAATTTTAGGGTGCCTGGGTGGCTCAGTTGGGTAAGTGACTGCCTTCACCTCAGGTCATAATCCTGGAGTCCTAGGATCGAGTCCTGCATCAGGGCTCCCTGCTTAGCAGGGAGTCTGCTTCTCCCTCTGACCCTTCCCCTTCTCATGCTCTCTCTTTCTCTCATTCTCTCTCTCTCTCTCTCGCTCGCTCTCAAATAAATAAATAAATAAATAAAATCTTTTTAACCCCCCCCCCCAAAAGAACTTTTTAACTCAGGGTAAAAATGGGCAAAAGATTTAAAGAGGCAATTATTTCAAAACTCCCTCTTGAAAATATTTTTTCAATCTAAGTTCTTAAAAGAGAACGCATTTTTATTGAACAACTGAAAAACATTTAAAAATCTATATCAGGGGCTACTGGGTGGCTCAGGTGGTTAAGCATCAGACTCTTGGTTTCTGTTCCGACATGATCTCACGGTGTGGGATCAAGTCCTGTGTCAGGCTCTGCACTTAGTGCGGAGTCTGCTTGAGAGACCCTTCCCCTCTGCTTCTCCCCATGCTCACGCTCTCTCATTCTCTGTAAAACACATACATACATACATACATACATACATACAAGGTCTTAATAAGCTTCCTACATGTGAAAAGATGCTCTTAGCAAAGGGAAATGCATACCTTAATTTGCATTGAGGTAACGGTAAGACATTGCCCAAGAAACAGGCATAAAATGTAAAAGGATCTATAACTTTTTCCTGGTTGGAGGCACGGCAAAATGTACTCTAATTCATTGCCGGATAATATCTGACCTGCTACAGCTTTTTGCAAGACAACTTGGCAGCACCTTTTAAAACTAAAAATCTCCAGGCCACTTGACCCACTTATCCCTTTTCAGGGTATCCGAGTCTTAGAAATTAAAAACAACAATAATGAACGCACACACACACATACACTGCTTGTAGTGGCAGAAGATGGTTATCAAAGTAAATGACTATCAATAGGGAATAGTTAATCAATTCAGGGTATACAAGTTTACTTGGAAATTTTCAAATGGTATTTCTCTCTCTTTTTTTAAAGATTTTAATCTAGTTATCTGTCAGAGAGAGAGCGAGAGCGAGCGTGCACACAAGCAGGTTGATCGCGGCAGGCAGAGGCTGAGGGAGAAGCAGTATCCCCACCAAACAGGGAGCCAGATGTGGGGCTCGATCCCAGCACCCTGGAATCATGACCTGATCCGAAGGCAGATGCTTAACCGACTAAGCCACCCAGGCTTTCCTCTAAATGGTATTTCTTATGGAGAAAAGGTGCAAATAAGCATGTACAGTATAATCTTATTTTTCTAAAATAAGACCAAAATAACCCCTTAACTGTATATGTACAGAGGTGTGTGTGTGTGTGTACAAAATATGAGCTTGGAGAAAATATGTATGAATAGAGATGAAATTGCTGTCATGGATTATGTGGAAGGGGGATATATGCCAGAGAGGGAGGCAAGAAGGGGAGAGGGAAGCCAAGCTGAACAGGAAGAGAATTAAAAAAGACTGCACCCAAACTCCAAATGTGTATGATATGATCACATGTATGCATTTTTGTAAAATTATATTTGTGAGTAGAAATGTAAAAAGGAAAAAATTTTGAACGCAAATACCAGATTTTTTTTTAAAGAAAAGTAAGTGCTCTGAACCCAGGGCATAATTTGAAAACATTTTTGTAAGGTGAATTCTTGCCACAAAATTCTTTTCATTTTTCTCCTTTCCTTTTCCTTTTTCACTATGAGCCAAAGACCAGAAAAGAAGTGGTAATGCACAAGTTCTAATTGAGTTCTGGTTATCATAAATTTTCCCTACAGAAAGAGAATTACATTTGCTAGCATGGCCCCAAATTTTCTGTGGAGATGCGTTTTAGCAGAAAACAGTAAATTTATCTTTTGCGTTTTTCTCTTTAATACATCCATGCTTGTGATGATATAAAAATATTTAAATACTTTAGCCCAAGTATTTAATATCCTGTCTGACTAGCAGGTAGGGTCCTTCCTGGAAACAGAGGGCACACCCAAACTGGGTACCAGAAGAGGATTTGACAGAGGGAGTACTTACAAAAGCACCAGCAGGGGTTAGGGGGTCAGGAAGGGAGACTGCATTACTCTGGAAGTAGTAATATTGAGAAGCTGTTGCCATGCCTGGGCCTGCTGGAGCAAGGGGAGGGGGTGGCTCTTGGGACCCAGCTGTGTGGAGTGGACTGTCTGAGAGTCGCTGTGGATCCTGTGGAAACAGAACTGAAGGACTCAATTTCCTAGCCTCCTGCTCTTCCCACCCTCTGACCCGTTGATGCTCCCCATTCTTCGTACACAACTGGAGGTCAGAAGACAAAGGAGCCTTGATGCAATACAAATAACTCACCTTCCAGGAGCACAGAGCTGGGTAGAGGAGGATGGAGAGTGGATCTGAAGGGGCAAAGATTTCATCACTCTTTTTTACAACCAGTTTCTTTAGATAGCTTGATGGTTGGTAGAGATCAATCATGATATTTAATCCATGGCTTCAGTTTTCTCATGACCTTGGCCTTATACTAATGGGAAGCCATACTTGAAAATCTTAGCATGGAGCCTTATGACACTAGGTATCATATGATATAGTTAAAGTAGTTAGATGCCACCCAAAACACAGAAGGGAAGCTCCTGAGTTTAAGACCAAGAACAAGTAAACTCTGATGGGAGCTGGGAAGGAGAAGAGAGAATGAAAAATTTAGGTTTTCTCAAGGAGGAAGGAAAATCTCAGGATATAAGGGATGAAGTTCAGAAAATAAATTTCACTAATGTAACCATTTTGTCTAAAGTTGGTTAGGTTCAGGGGTGCCTGGGTGGCTCAGTGGGTTAAGCCTCTGCCTTTGGCTCAGGTCATGATCCCAGGGTCCTGGGATCGAGCCCTGCATCGGGCTCTCTGCTCCTCAGGGAGCCTGCTTCCTCCCCTCTCTCTCTCTGCCTGCCTCTCCAACTACTTGTGTTTTTCTCTCTGTCAAATAAATAAAGTTGGTTAGGTTCAGACGTATGTACTCTACATGCAGATCAAAGATCATTTGTCTAGGTGTTAGGATATCTGGGTTTGGATCTCTGCTACTACTTGGTTCTGTCATTTTCGGTAAATCATTTCTCCTCTCTGAGCTTGTTTCCTTCTCCACATAAAAGGGTAGGGCTAAAGATCTAAGCTTCCATCCAGTTCTATGTTCTATGATGCTTTTCACTCAAACAGATATTTTTCTAAAGGTTTTATTTTTTTAAAAAGATTTTACTTATTTATTTATTTGTCAGAGAGAGAGAGAGCAAGAGTGCACCAGCAGGCAGAGTGGCAGGCAGAGGCAGAGAGAGAAGCAGGCTCACAGCTGAGCAAGGAGCCTGATGTGGGACTCGATCCCAGTACCCTGGGATCATGACCTGAGCCGAAGACAGCGGCTTAGCCACCAAAGTGTACCTTAAAGGTTTTATTTTTATGCGATCTCCACAACCAATGTGGGGTTCAAACTCACACCCCAAGATCAAGAGTCGCAGGCTCCACTGACTGAGCCAGCCAGATGCCCCTCAAACAGAAATCTTAAGAATGACTTGATTAAAACCTTAAAGTTGAGTAAAAAGAAATAGTTCAGAGTCTTTAGGACAAGAGTCTAATTAAAATTATGATTTCAAGCAACTTCTAATTTTACCCTAATTTTCCTCATTATAGAATTCAGCAGGCCACAAAGAGACAATAAACCTCCCTGTTCAATGAACACCAAGTTCAAAGAATTATATTCATATGGAACACTATTATTGGGTAATGGCAATAGAGTACTTTAGGAAGAGATAGTAAAAATCAGGAGATAATCTTTTTTTAAAAATTTTAGTTTTTTTAAAAATATTTTGCTCATTTATGTGACAGAGAGAGACAGCAAGAGAGGGAACACAGGCAGGTGGAGTGGGAGAGGGAGAAACAGGCTTCCTGCCGAGCAGGGAGCCCGATGCGGGGCTCGATCCTAGGACCCTGGGATCACAAACCCAAGCCTCCGAAGGCAGACGCCTAACAATTGAGCCACCCAGGCATCCAGAGAGATAATCTGGTTTTAGTAGATTGAATTACAGATGAAAATCACTGAAGCATCTACAGTCTACTTCTTGTAGTATCATACAGAAATCTCAGAAAAACAATACTGTTAAGAATGTAAAAGAAATGGGAAAAGTGCAAAGATGGAATCATGTACACTATGGCCTATTGTATCCCTTTCTGTTTAGCAAAGAGAGTACCTATGTTAAGGCTACCTCAGAATTACATGAATGGGTATGAAAACAGTCACTTTGCTGTGGTATGCCAAGAAAGCAGCAATGGAAGTTACAGTTTGACTCTTTCTTTACTCTCTATTTTCATATATATCAAATGTTCTTGGATCATTTTTTTTAAAGATTTTATTTATTTATTTGACAGAGAGAGATCACAAGTAGACAGAGAGGCAGGCAGAGAGAGAGGGAAGCAGGCTCCCCGCTGAGCAGAGAGCCCGATGTGGGACTCGATCCCAGGACCCTGAGATCATGACCTGAGCCGAAGGCAGCGGCTCAACTCACTGAGCCACCCAGGCGCCCCATCTTGGATCATTTTTATAAACTGATTCTCTCTCTGTCATGACTGGAGGACAAAACCAGTGATATCTATAAAGATCTTTTGATGATGGTACTTGCTACTAGAGACTCTCTTAATTTTATTATTTATTATTATTATTTTTTTAAAGATTCTATTTATTTATTTATTTGAGAGAGAGGCAGTGAGAGAGAGCATGAGAGGGGAGAAAGTCAGAAGGAGAAGCAGACTCCCCAGGGAGCTGGGAGCCCAATGTAGGACTCGATCCCTGGACTCTGGGACCATGACCTGGGCCAAAGGCAGTCGCCCAACCAACTGAGCCATCCAGGCACCCACAGAGTCTCTCTTAATTTTAGAGCAACATTGGTTTAGGTCTACTTGATTAATTCATATTAACAATAAAGAAAGGAGAGAGTCCCTCGAACAGGGCAAAGGTGGAAGTGACTTGTAATTTGTCAGTATCTAAGTGTGAATAACTTTAGAGATAAAAGGCTCTGGTAGTAGGCAGTATTAGCTGAAAGACTAGAAAGCAACTGTTCTATGCCAATTAGTCAATGTTGCCTAGAGGAAGATGTTCTATGATAGAATATGGTGTAGGCTGTTAGTCAGTGTTGTATGGGGAAAGATCAAGTTGGGATGTGGCCCATCTGCTAGGGTCAGGGCAGTGGGTGTTAGGAAAAGAGGGGTTGAATTTAGCAGGTAAAATACAGCATTCACAGGGGGTGGTAAAACCTTGTTGTAATTTCAGGTAAACAACAAGCACGGGAAGTTTAGAGGTTCTGGGAATTGTAATAAAGAGGCTGAATGCATTTTGAAGGAACCTGGGGAGGGGAGATGGGTGAATGCCGGTAGACAGGCAGCGGAAACAGGTGCTCTGGCAGCCTGCTGGAGCTTAGGAGCAGAGCTGGATGAGTTCGCTCTAACAAAGCACCGCAGACTGGGGGGCTTAAGCAACACAGACTTATTGTTTCACAGTTCTGGAGGCTAGAAGTCCAAGATCAAGATGGCAGCAGGGTTCTTCCTGAGGGCTCTGAGGGAAAAATTAATTCCAGGCTTATCTCTGAGGCTTGAAGCTGGTTGTCATCTTCCTGTGCCTTCATATCATCTTCCCTCTATGGGTGTCTCTGTGCCCCAATTTCCCCTTTTCATAAGGACACCAGTCAGATGGGAATAGGGCCTGCTCTAATGATCTTATTTACCTTGATTATCTCTGTAAAGACCTATATCCCAAATAATGTCACATTCTGAGGTACCGAGGGTTAGGACTTCAACATAAAAATTTAAAAAAAAAGATTTATTTGTTTTAGAGAAGGAGAGAGAGGATGAGAGCATGAGTTGGGGGAAGAGAGACAGAGGGAGAGAGAATCCTGAAACAGACTTCCTGCTCAGCGCCAAGCCATGGGGGGGCAGAGGCTCCATCTCACGCCTCCCCCTCCCCCACTGAGATCTTGATCTGAGCCAAAATCAAGAGTCAGACTCAACTGATTGAGCCACCCAGGCACCCCTCAACATGAATTTTTGGGTGGGTGTGTGTGGCTGGGGTGGGGCACGATTCAACCCATAAGGATTGAGGAACTCAAGATGAAACCCTAGTGCTGTGAGGGGACTCGGGAATGAGACACAGAAACCAAGACAGAACTTGGATTATTTGAGCTGGGGCAGATGGTGGGCCAAACCTTGGAAATAACATAATTACCAGAACTGGAGTCTGGAGCCAAGGCTGATGGATGCTCAGGTACCTGAATTGACGTACAAGAACTGATGAAAGCTGGGCTAGATTCAGCTCTCTAAGCCTGTGGGCACAGTCAAGAAGAGGTCTCAACTTCTGGGAGAGAGAGGCCAGCAAAGACTGAGACTCCACGGGACTCCATGAAGAACCGGAAAATTGCACATGAAATGGAAAACCGAAGTGGGAGGCATTGACTCAGTATGCTCCTTAGAGAAGCCTGTATAGAAAGTTTTGCCAAGATTGCCTGCTCCTGTTCCCTGCCCAAATGGGTATAGCCAGAAGCCAATTATCTTTGCTCCCTATTTCCTTAAACCTGGAGTGGTACAACCCTAGGTTCTGAAAGGCACATCAGGGATGGGTGCTTGTAGCCACCAGATAAATATAGTCCATATTCCTAGAGCACACTTTTACGTGGAGATTATAATGGAATTGGATGCAAAGTTTGTGAATTTTTATGATCAATTGTAAGACTTGAGAGAAATTTCATGCTTGTAGAGTTCAGTCAGCTATTTGGGCCCCACCCATGTCCCTTTGACACTCATCATTCATTTATAAGCCAACTGGTGTCGTAGTGCAAACACCTGCAACTCTCTGCCTGAGGGCTTTCTATTGGTTTGAGGAGTAGACAGCTAATAACCCAGGGATTTGTCCTCAGTCAATAATGAATGAGAGCTGGAATTTAAATACTCCAGCTTCCTTGACATTGGGTGTGGCGGGGGGGGGGGGGAAGGAAACTTTGATTTATGTTCCATAGTATCTCCCAAAAGTCCCCAGTGGGATTAAGCCCCATGGCCACAGAGGTAACCTGTTCACTGAAGCACCCTGGATTGGCTTCCTTATCTTTCTTTTAAAAAAAGATTTTATTTATTTATTTGAGATCTAGAATGAGAGAGAGAGCGAGCAAGCATGAGTAGGGGGAAGAGGTAGAGCGAGACGGAGAGAGACAAGTGGCCTCTCTGCTGAGCATGGAGCCTGATGCAGGACTCGATCCTGAGATCATGACCTGAGCTAAAGGCAGACGCGTAATTGACTGAGCCACACTGGCACTCTTGACTTCCTTACCTTTTTGGCTCACTTCCCCCACTCTCCTATGGGTGCTTCTTAGGATTACCTCTCAAATAAGCCACTCAACTTCTAGTCTCTAGGTCTGCTTTTGGGGGGCAACTTGGCCAAACCCCTGAGTCTGGTCTGAACCAAGCCCCCAGACTCTATGGTTGGTGGGATGATGGTGGAACTTTAGGGGTTTATATCCTCCGCCTTTATTTTTATTTATTTATTTACGTAGTTAACCCTATTTATTATAGGCTAGCAGTGTTTCAAATGCCAAGATTTGCCAAGGAGGAAGAGCTTCTACTGGTCTTTCAACTCCTTTAGTCTTCTGATGGCAAACTTTACTATGATGGCAGAAATGGTGTTGTAGGTCCAGGTACCGCCAGCAATGGTTTTCATGCTGGAGCCACAATGCCAGATTCCCACAGCTTGTCTTTTCACTTGGTTTTGCCACAGGAGGAGCAGGTGTCCTTGGCGTGCTGGCTTATCTCAACCTTCTTCACCATTTTCCTGAGGGAGGCTCCATAAAAGGGCCCATATTTACCCACACCGCTGCAGACTAGGTCTGAGCCCAGAGAATATATCCTCTGCCTTTATTGTTTTTAAAGATTTTATCTATTTATTTCACAGAGATCAGAAGTAGGCAGAGAGGCAGGCAGAGAGAGAGGAAGGGAAACAGGTTCTCCGCTGAGCAGAGAGCCCGATGTGGGACTTGATTCCAGGACCCTGGGATCATGGTCTGAGTCCAAGGCAGAGACTTGAACCCACTGAACCACCCAGGTGCCCTTCCTCTGCCTTTTAAATAACATTGCTGGTCAGTTAAGAAACACTGGTTTAGGGGCACCTGGGTGGCTCAGTGGGTTGAAGCCTCTGCCTTTGGCTCGGGTCGTGATCCCGGGATGCAGGGATGGAGCCCTGAGTAGAGCTCTCTGCTCAGCATGGACCCTGCTTCTTCCTCTCTCTCTCTGTCTGCCTCTCTGCCTACTTGTGGTCTCTGTCTGTCAAATAAATAAATAAAATCTTAAGAAAAAAAGAAAGAAACACTGGTTTAAGAGACTGAATCATATTGCACTTGGAACTGTTTTAACTGGTAGCCTTCCACCTTTTTCTTCCCCTTACTTAACGGTGAGGTACTGTATATTATCTTCAATGATTCAGGGGAAGTCTGACAAAAAGCACTTTAGGTTATACTCTCTTTATTACCCTCCAAATACAGGTACCTAAAAAGTAGCAGAGACCCGAGAACAACACGCCAGCTCACAGAGAAGCTCAGCGCCCTCGGCGAGCGCCGTGGGTTGTGGAGGAATCGCCATGATTCCCCCAGAATGAGCTTCTTTCCCTGGAGTGTGATTTACCTTTTTTAAAAAGACGCATATACTTAAAAAGTACCAGTGGATTTCTCAGTTCTTAGAAATGGTTTTCTTTTCTTTCTTTCCTTTTTTTTTTTTTTTTTTTTTTACGATTTATTTATTTGACTGCGATCACAAGTAGGCAGAGAGGCAGGCAGAGAGAGAGAGGAGGAAGCAGGCTCCCCGCTGAGCAGAGAGCCCGATGCGGGACTCGATCCTAGGACCCTGGGATCATGACCTGAGCCGAAGGCAGAGGCTTTAACCCACTGAGCCACCCAGGCGCCCCAGAAATGGTTCTTTTTCCTTGCCTCTTCTTTAAAAATGAGAATGTTGCTTAATAAAACACGTTTAGTGGCAGTGATGCCCCTTGACTTGAGGTCCACCAACATGAAGTGGAAAGTGTAAATGATTCCCTCATCCTTCACCTGCTCATGCTCTATGACTTAACGCAGCTTTGCACGGAGAGCCCGAGAAATGCTTACAGTGTCATGCTAAAGAGGTAGCACAGCAGCCGAATGTGGTACCTCTTCCGCATGCATGATTCTGTATATTCAGTTGTTGTTGTTCCTATAAATATTGCTCCGTGATCTATGCACTTAATTTTTATTTCAGTCTTTTCCCATTATTTCTGTAGACAAATTTTGGTAGCAAATAAAGGAATACAATCAATAAATAAACCAATAAGCAACATGCTCTTGGGGTAAACTGAATGCTACTGAAGGCACGTTATCATTGATAATTTAACTAAAATGTTTATAGTTTACCATCATTCTTTATTAAAAAGCACAGGGGTTATTAAACTGTACCAATTTAGTCTTCTAGCCCCTCTTTGCAGGACCCCTTGAGATAAACAAGCAGGTATGTTGGAAAAGGATTTTAAATAAAAGAAGCAGAATTGCTAAGAAAGATAGATCCAAAATGAATCTACTGGGATGCTGGAATGTTCTCTATTTAATTCTGTTTGCTTTTGCTCACATTTCTACGCAAGAATGTGGAATAATAATTAAGGTATTTCTAAGGAAATGAGCACAATTATTGAATCGCAATGTTATTTATGGAGAAGCCACTAGCAAGATGCATTTATGCCTAGCGTTTACTTTGTCCTGATTAGAAAGTAACCTCAAGAAATTTATGCTATTATAAATGGATTATTCACCTTACTTTGTTTACTGAAACACTGAGTTCTTTTGTGGATCTGGACCTGAAGGCAATGGTAGGACCTCTTATTTTTCTCCAGGTTTAGAGACTTATCCTAGTTTTAATGATATTTTATTTTCCTGAAATAATTGAGTCTCTTGGCCCTGTGCTTCCATTTTACTTGCCCTTGGAAAAGCAATATGTATATATTATGAGGTAATTTTAGTAATACATTTATTATTTATAATCTTTAAAATATAGTTATCTGTTCATGAGGGTTTATAGTGATTTTCTCTTGCAACTTGATCCACGCTCTGCGATCATGCAAAATAGCAGAAATTCTCTGTATTCTGGGATTACAAATATGGCATTTGTAATAAGTAGGATGCATGTGACATTAAAACCACAGGACTATAATTGTCCTACTATGGCCACTTTAATTTATTTAGGGTATTTATTAAAGGTCAGACAGATGGCCACTTCTAGGTGTCAAGAGAACCAATGTTGGCTTGAAATTTGAAAGAAATTTGAATGTTGCAATGATATTCTATCCTCTCTGCAGTTAAATTGGTGCTGTCTCCTTCTTCCCTACCCTGTCCTCAATGTTGATTGTAAAAACAGAATTGTAAAATCTAAGAGTATCAAGAGAAAGAAACAAAATTTCTAGTAGGACCAGTACGTTTTTATTTGTTGCCTTCTATTCTTTGCCCATAGGCATTTATATTTTTAAGCATAGTAGCAATCATATATGTGCGCAATATTGTATTCTGCTTTTTTATTGTCAACTCTCTTTTGAAGAGAGATCTGGAATTTTAGAAGGAGATCGCAAAACACAACTAAGGAAGCTATGCCACTCTAGCTGAAAAAAAAAAAAAGAAAAAAAGGAGGAAACGTGTTGATTGTATGGGTTTCAAGCTTTTTAAAAAATGGTGCAACATTTACCTTAGATTTTCTTCATCAGAGATTTGAACCCAATCATCTTGGGTTGGAAAAGGGTATGGAATGTAATCAAACTCAAATTTGTGAATGAAAGTAGAGCAGCATTTGCTTTCTGCCAGATTGCTAATTAAATGCCAAGGAAGACTTTGCGTATTTAATTTTAGTCATATAAAGAATGTGCAATAGTTGGTAGGCAAGAGTTTTGGCCAGGAAAGAAATGGCTATATTTTTAGATCATTTTGCTACCTCTGTAAATTTATTATCCTTTGATGTAGCCAAAGTGTAGAAATGGAAAAGTTCCTTCATTTGATCCAGAATTACAGTTTTGCCAGGTTAAAGGGCAAGGTACTTGAGGGTATTGGCAAAAGAATGGTTGAAATTATGTGCCATGAATTCTAGATAGAAGAGGCAAGGAGACAGAGACAGGGGAAAGCTGACAGATGAAGACAGAGTAGGAGATATGGAGGGGCTGGAGATCTCTGTAATAAGAACAGACATAATGGTAAAAATAGAGCAAGAGAACTGGAAGAATAGAGGGTTGTGTTGAGCAGATTTATTAAAACTGAAATAAAGTCTGAAATGCAAGCGAGTTGGCCTATTTAAAAAGTTCTTCTTTGTGTTGGTTTCGTTTTTATATTGTAAAACATTAGGCCCAGAACAGAGAACAATGCATTCAACAAATACCTTGCTAAGCCCCTCCTATTTAGGTACTATTTTAGGGGCTGGGAATACAGCAGTGAATGAGGCAGAAATTTTTAAAGAAGATATTGTCAGGGAGAGAGAGAGAGAAAGAGATAGAGCACGCAGAAAAGCAGGGGGAGTGAGTCAGAAATTTTTTTTGATGGTTTGGAGTTTATACTCTAATGGAGGAGTCAGACACTTAAATAAAATACCAAATGATGGTAAGATAAAAATTACAGCAAGGGCATAGAAGCACAAGGGGTGGGGGGCTCTTTCAAACATGGCGGTCAGAGAAGTGAGGAGGGGAGATGGGAAGGGGAACATGAAAGAAACGGAGGAGGAAGACAAGCAGATAGCTGGGGAAAGATGTTCTAAGCATAAAAACAGCAAGTGTGAAGGCAAGCCTGTCCCTAACATTTGTACAGCCCAGGGCAAAAGCACAAATGGGGCCCTTGATCTTTATTTTAGATGGTAAAAGTTATAAAACATATTCTGCCATCCAAACTTGAATAAGATACCTCGATATTGGCCCAGCAGGTCAGGTTTAGTTTTAGTACTCTTGGACTGCTCAGGGTTTTGCAATGGAACCTGGTGGCTACAGCAAGGGCCTGGTCCCAGCCAGAGGTCAAGACCCCTTTCTCGTCCACCCCATGATCCTCCCATCATGAAGGATCTTGCACAGTGCAGGTGGCCACCGCTGCCTCTATGTCCAAGTTCTGTCCACACTGCCCCAGAAAGCTACCCTCTGATGGCTCTTTGAATGAGGTATGTGCACACTTGTGGGCCAGTCAGCTCTTGGGAAGATGAACCAGGCAAGGGGTCCATGCTGGCTCTGGAAACCAGCTCTTGGCCCCTTGGGAAGTGTATTCTGGGGTTCTGGGTCCAGAATGTGGTCTAGATGGGGCACAGGCTCTGGATGGGTGCTGCGTGTTGACCTCACTGAATCTGCCCTGTGGGGAAGGTAAGGCTAGGGGAGGCTCAGAGCAAATCGGGGGCCCGAGAGCAGTGGTCTGTTCTGCCAGGACTCAAGGGTGGTACATACCTTGACTTGTTGTGCTTATGGAAGAACAAGGAGGCTATTCCCTATAGACTTAGGGTTTGAACTGCAGTGAGGGAGGAGATAGAACATTTCTGTTCTGTAGATGGTCTATAAAAAGTAAAGGAAGGAAGAAAAGGAATCCTTGAAGGGAAGCGTTATGAAGTTCTTGGCAGTTTCACTGGAACGAACCATAGAGCTAATACGACCCTGCCACCTTACAGATTAGGAAACTGATACACACCAGTTGTGAGGTGGTAGGTTTTCACAGCTAAAGAATGCCAGACTAGTACCCAAACCAGGCTTTCTGATGTCCATTCTAGAATTCTCTTGACCACACCACGTAGTTTCCATGCCCCTGAAGGAGATCAAAGATGAAGGAAGAAACAAGAAAAATGTGATGTGCAGGCAGGAGGAAGGAAAAACTTCATAAAAACAAGACAAAAATGTGGTATTTTAAGGAAGAGGTTTGCCCTTCATATGAATGATTCTTGGATTTTGGTGTATATTTTTGGTAGCAGTATGCGGTGAGTCAGTAACAAAGAGCTTAAGACAGATGAGTTAACATAAATGGACCAAAATAAGCTGTGGTCTCTAGGCTGAGCAGCTGTTGGACAAACCTGCCAATATTTTATTTCCCAGAGACACTTGCAGCAGATGAAAGTGAGCAGGCGGTGAGTGCCACATTAGAAAACTGCATACCGTTCAGCGTTCCCTGTGCCTGAGGTGTGGCTCTCCAGGGGAAAGGGCACCCCCCCCCCCCCAGCTATTTGTTGAAGCTCCACTTCTTGGAAGAGGGTAGGCGGGGCCGCAAGCTGCAGCAGGGTGACCCAGTGAAAGGATAACACAGAGGCACAGGCATCTGAGGTTTTTGGCCCTGATTGGGCCACTAGCAGTGTAACCAAGGGGGCCTCCATCAGCTTCTCTGGGGTTCTTTTTTCATCTTCCGAAAGGGGGGCTTGGATTGAATGATATCCTAAGCACGTTCCAGTTTCAAAATGTAGAGTCCACATTCATTGAGCGCCTACCTCGTGGCAGGCAACTCGAGGAGCACATGACACATGGATAGTTCTCTTCTTTTCCATCTTCAAGGTGGTTTCAACAGTAGACCCATTTTGCAGATTAAGAAACTGAGGCTCAAAGACCATAAGAGACCTGCCTCAAGTCACACAGCGAGCGAAGGTAGAGCCTGGACTCAGATCAGACGATGTCTCAGAAACGTGACTTTGGGCACCTGCTTGGCTCAGTCAGTTAAGCATCTGCCTTCAGCTCAGGTCATGACCTTGGAGTCCCTGGATCAACTGTGCATCGGGCCCCTTGCTTAGCAGATAGCCTGCTTCTCCCTCTGCCCCTCACCCCGTTCGTGCTCTCTCGCTCTCTTGCGCTCTCTCTCAAATAAATAAAAAAAAAATAAAATCTTTGAAAAAAAAGAAAACAAGAAACCTGGCTTCTTAACCACCCCTCCACGTTATCACTCCTCCCTAAGCAGGAAGGATCACATTCTTCCCCCCCTCTCCACAGCTATGTATCTGTTTCAAACCCTTACGCTTCCATTGCACTGTACTGGATTTTCAGACCCTAACTGGAGCCCTTCACTGCATCTACACACTACGCTGTGGGTGAATGGCATTAAAGATAGTAAATCAAATTCAGGACACACACCTCACACAGGCCAGAAATAGTGTCCAGCAGGGCACAGCAGGGCCATTTGATTCACAGGATCACTGGCATCTTGAATATTTTGTATGTCTCTCCAGTGAACACTCTGTACTTCATGTTCCCGCTGATGTCACCGGCAGACATGTCTCATGAGGAGACACCCTGTTTGAAAAGCCAATTCAGTAACCTCCTCTCTCCTGATTTAATATGATATGGCCATGGCAACGGCAGTAATAGTGGCGGCTCCTTTGTTCGCCTTCATAAATTACCCACACTTTAAGCACCTTCTTGTGCTGCTTCTCTTCTGGAGAAGACATCAGATGTAGGAGGAGCATTCCTCTCTCTAACACAAAATAAACTAAACTGTGAGGTTGCAGGTGATTTCTCTAACTTCTGCTCAAAACTGATCTTTAGTCAGTGACCGATAATCCTGTTTTTAAAGTCTATAGGGATATTTATGACTGAGATCACACTTTCTGTGGTTCTTTCTCTGATGGTTACATATATAGAAATGGAGAACTGAAGCAATATCTAATAATTCCAGCCAAAAAAAAAAAAACACCCACTGCTGCTTATATTTATTTGGATGTCTTATGACACAAAGACAAGAAAGAAAGGGAAAGGAAACACCCAGACTGCTAGGTCAAAAGGCAGACAGTAAAATATGGTGGATTACATTAATGACCTTGATTCTTTACCTCTTCCTATAGCCACAACCTTTCCCATGTGACCCTGTGATTTCTTTCACTAAAGGGTCAGAATTTATTCTCCCTCCCTTTCAATCTGAGTTGGCCTTGTGACTTTCGGCCAGTAGAATGCAGTGGAAGTGATGGTGGGTCAGTTCCAAGTCTAGACTTCAAGGAACCTGGAGTGTTTTCATTTGCTTGTTCTTTTCCTGTGTTTGCCAGGAGAACACAGCCTGGTTATCCTGCCAGCAGACGTGATGTGAAGAACAGAGCTGAGCTGCACCTGACAGAAAGACCCCTTAGTGAGTCCAAGTGAGATCAGAAGCACGATCTAGTCTAAATTGCTGACCCACAGGTTTATGACCTAAATAAACGCTTATTGTTTAAAGACATTGAGCCTTGGGGTGTTTTGTTGCCCAGTAGTACGTGTCAATGGTAGCTGATACAGAAAATGAGAATTTAGTTGTCAGAAAAACATTCAAGAAGTACCAAGAATCAGGGCACCTGGGTGGCTCAGTGGGTTAAGCCTCTGTCTTCGGCTCAGGTCATGATCTCAGGGTCCTGGGATCGAGCCCCACATCGGGCTCTCTGCTCAGCAGGGACCCTGCTCCCCGCCCCCCCTGCCTACTTGTGATTTCTCTCTCTGTCAAATAAATAAATAAAATCTTAAAAAAAAGAAATACCAAGAATCAAACTGAGATTTAATGTATATTTGAAGTCTTTCCAAATCAGCATGGTTTTGGATTCTCTGCCCCACCCCACACAGTTATTCCACACACACAAAGTGAGTCTATTATTGGTAAGACCCTATGCTAAATGGAATGCCCAGTGACTGGGAGCCTAAGAGAAGCATAAGTAAATGATAAACATGATCCAGAGATGCTGGCCATGGGAAAGGAGTTGGTCAAATGGCAGATGATATTTAGGGTGGTAGAGAAGGGTGAATTGAAGGAACTGGCTGTGGGGCCAAGGATCAAAGAGAAAAACAATGGGATGAAGTTAAAAGCTGAGATAAAGAGGAAGGTATTGAATGTCAGTTATGAAGGAAATACCTATATTAGAGGTGTCTATGTGTGATTAAGTATTTAAATAGAAAATAGGTCAAATTAACATAAGAAAGCACAGCAAAGCCATCAGTACATCCCCCCACCCCACCACTCTCCAGTCTAATGGGTTCTGGACTATTTTCAGCTGCCACTATCTCCCTGCTTCCCTATATTCAAAGGCTTTTTCCAGAATTGTGGAAGGTCATTTTACAGGCCAGAAATGTTGGGTAACTGACATCTATGCTCCCCCGACAACATATCAGCAGCAATCCTCAGCCAACGACTATGGCAGTTGGCATATAAATACCCCGGCTCTCTCAGCTCATGGGTGGGAGAGTTTTGAAGCAGGTATTTTATACTTTCTCCATCATTTGCCCACAGAACTAAGCTCCAGTCACCTATTGTGGCAGCTGGCTTAACAACATGCCCTTTATTCTCTGCTTTCCTGTCCCTTCCCTGTCTCACTTCTCCACTCACTCCAAGGCCCCTGGCCTCCCTTCCGCTCCCCTTCCTGCCCCAAAGCCCTTGTGGTTGCTGTGTGGTTGCTGTTCTCTCTGCCTGAACTACTCTTCCCCTGACATGTGCATGACCGCTGGCTTCTGGTCCTGTAGGTCTCAGGTTAAATCTCACCTTGTTGAGGAAACCGAGCCTGGCCAGCAGATCAAATGGAGCTTCCCCATCTGATGTTAATTCTCAGTGTCACTTCTTTTACTATCAGATGTTTTTCTCACTTATTTGTTTGTTTTCATATGTTTATTGGTAAAAGCCCAAGTCTGTAAAAACCCTTTAAGGAAGGTCGTTCGACAGGGTGTACTAAAGCCACCTATGACTCAGCAATTGCATCCCTAGGTACATATGTCAGGACATTCGTCACAGCTTTATTCGTAACAGCCCCAAACTGAAACCAAACCAAAAGCCTCTCAATAGGAGAATGGATTAATAAATTGTGGGACAGTAAATGGAATGTTCTACAGTGGCATAGTATACAGCAATAAAAAGAACAAGCTGCTGCTTCACATACCACATGGTTGAATCTCACAGAAATCACAATGAACAAGAGAAGCCAGGCACAAAAGAGAACCCATTTCTATGTTCTGGGATGAAATGGAACATATTTCCATTTCTATGACATTCATGAACGGGCAAAACTAATATATGGGGGTAGGTGGTAGACTAGTGCTTACCTCTGGGCAGGAGGATATTGACTGAGAGGGAGGCTGAGGTGCTGGAAATATTCCCTTTCTTGATGTGGCTGGTAGTTACATGGGTATGTCCATATGTAAAAGGTCAGTGAGGTGCATACTTAATATTTGTACACGCTCTATGTACATTACACGTGAATGAAATGAAAAATTAAAAAATAGTTTCCATGACAGCAAGAGCATTTTTTTTACTTACACACTTACTGCCTGACACAGTATGCCAGCAGTAAGTACTTCTTGACTGAGCAAGTGAATGAAAGAATGTGGATTTGCAGGGGTGCCTGGGTGGCTCAGTGGATTGGGCCGTTACCCCGGGTCATGATCCCGGGGTCCTGGGATCGAGCCCCGCATCGGGCTCTCTGCTCAGCAGGGAGCCTGCTTCCTTCTCTCTCTCTCTGCCTGCCTCTCTGCCTATTTGTGATCTCTCTCTGTCAAATAAATAAATAAAATCTTAAAAAAAAAAAAAAGAATGTGGATTTGCCTTATTTAAAAAAAAACTTTAAACTAAACATCAAGTCCGGTCTTAGCGAGTATCTATTCCACATGCTGTAGATAGTAGAGGAACCAGCAATGAGTTGGCCAAATGCGAAATACACAATTGATTATACAAAATGGCAGCATATAATAAATACTATAAAAATAGATGCCAAACAAAGTGTTAGTGGGGCTAGAAAGAGAAAGGTATTTCAGTTGTAGCTTTGGGGAAATGAGATTTGATCTGGCCCTGGAAATGTTTCTGCAGGTAGGGCTAAGTGGGAGAGGAAACAAGGAAGGGGGAGGGTATGAGTGGCAGGGAACAAAGACTCCGAGACAGGAAGCCCAGGGAAATGGTGAAACCTGCAGTCAGAGGTGGGGGGTCATGGGGGAGGGAAAGATGAACGGCTGTCCACGCTGCATGGGGCCCTGCTCAGAAAGGGCCTGCACTACTTTGTAAGGAGCTTGGCTTTTACTCCATTCATAGGGATAAAGTTTCAAAGGTTCTAAATCAAAAGAGTGATTTTGAAGGGAGAATTGTTATCCTCTCTAAATTAATGTTAAAAAAAAATAAGTTCACTTACAGAAGAATCTGAAAAGCCATTTCGACGCAAAGGACAAAAATCTGATAGAATCAGTCCTGTGGCTTTCACGTGGCAACTCTGAGAGACTTGAGAAATCTGAGATATGGTATACATACCATAAGATTTACCATTTGAAGTGTACAGTTCAGTGGCTTTTAGTATATTCATAAGGTTTTGCCACCATCACCATTAATTCCAGAACATTTTCATCACTTCAAAAAGAAACTCCCAAACTCACTGTACTCATCCTCTCTATTTTCCTTTCCTCCCAACCCCTGGGCAACACTTATTCTACGTTCTATCTCTGTGGATATTCCCAGAGATATTTTTCTATGTGTATATGTGCAAATATATACATACATATATATGTATATATATGTGTGTGTGTGTGTGTGTGTGTGTGTGTGTGTATATATATATATATATATATAAATATATATATATATTTTTTGCTTCTCCCTCCATTCACACAGTAACCTGTGTTGACTCTCGAATGTGAAAAGAGCTTGCTAGCCCAAGATCACACTCTTTCTCTCTGGCAGCTTACATGCAAAGATTGGTCGATGCTGGGGGCTGGGGTGGTTATAAAGGGTCAGACACCTTCCCCAGTTTGGGCCATCCCAGCTCCAGAGCTCCCTAAAAGCTGAGGCTTTTATTGTGATGCAGTATTTCCACCCATTTCTTCCCGCTGCCCCATCTCGCCCTTCACTCCTCCACAGGTACTGTTCCTAACAAATGTCCTGTGCTCCTATCTCGGTCTCAGAGTCCGTTTCCCAGGAGACCTGGCCTGTGGCAAACAGTGAGGATGGAAACGGAGCTGGCATACGTCCATGTCTTTGTGGAGCAATTGAGTGGACAGAACTTGGTGATCATTTCAAGATGTGGCATGGGAATTGTGGGAGAGTTAAAGAAAAGGAGCGAAACAAACATTTATCTACCTATCTATATTAAATTTATACATTAAATTGATATAGACACTGAGACACGTTGTTTCTATATATGTAAATATGTAAGACAGCCTCTGGCACTGACTCGGTGTCTACTTGGTACCAGAAACAGTTCTGCAAACAGAAGGTGCAAGATGAATTAGATCTGGGGCTTTTGTTCAGTGAATCTACCATGTTTTGGGTCAGACAGAGAGTAAGTGACGAATTCTAATACAGTTTGTTGCAAACCATGGTAAGTGGCAGGGAAAAGCGGTGTGGAAATATAATGGGAGGGAAGATGCTGCCAAGGCTTGAAGCCGAGGTGTCTTGAAAGATGCACGTGACACGCAGAATGGAAATGAAAGTAGAACATCCTTGAATGACTTAGAGACAGGGATTTGGAACTCCTGAGAGAGGTCATGGATAGACACCTCTGTTTGGGTGGAGTCTATATAGAAATGATAGTTAATGCTTCTAGAGTAGATGAGATTGTCAAGGGAGAGCACGTAAGATGTGAACTTGAGAAAGAGCTGCACAGAGCTGACTCATTTCTGAACCTAGTCTGCTACTCCCTATGCCAACACCCATGGCAGACATAGCTCACTGAACATACGGCCTCAAAATTCTAAACACATGGCGTCAGGCAGCCATTACCAGCAAATGTACATACCATTCCTGGTTTCTTCTCAAAGTCTGGGCATGGTGAACAGGACCAGATGTGGGTCTTGAAGGACTAGTGAGCTGCTCTGATGCTTAGGTACAGAGAGAACCCCCAAGAAGGCAGGAGTAGCAGGGGAGTGCAGGCGGTAGGGTCCCAGAAGGAAGAAGAATGTTTCACGAAGGAACTAAATAACATTTGTCAAGTGACTGAGTAAGTTGAGGACTTGAGGGGACAATGGGATATGAGTGGGAGGCCCGTGGTGACCCTCTGGGAAGTGCTTTCACTAGCGGTTCACAAGAGAAGTGAGATGAAGAAAGTTTGTGTACAGAATGGGAGGTATTTCCAAATGCTGGTCTGTAAATGGCTTGCCTCAGACCCCTTGAGAGCCATTGCCGCTGGCTATACTCTGGCCTCCCTGGAGCACTTCTCTCAGGATTCTCTGTGTAGCAGAGAGAGGCTGGACGCTACGGGTAGGTGCTCAGTGTGGCAGACGCTACTGATGTCCCTTTCCCATGCCACTCAGTACACACTGTTGGTGTCATACACAGTATATCGGACTCTCTGCCTGAGGACTTTCTCTGGCCACTGGAGCATGCTTGCCTGCTTGCCAGAAATGTCAAAAAATTCATTTCCCAGGGGGCAGCCCTCAACCTTTGAAGGACAGAAGTTGGTTGATAAATATTTCAGCTTCCTCGCCTCTCAGGGGGAACAATATGGGAGGGGCAGTTTTATCCAGTCTCTCAGTAGTCCCCAGTAGGATGTAGTCTGAGGTGCCCAGAGCACTTCATTAACATACTCTGTGTTTGGCTTCCTTCCCTGTGTCTCACTTCCCTACTTCTCCATTGGTATTCCAAGCTCACCTTTCACCTACACTATTAGTACCCATTTCTTGGTCTCAGAGGTGGCTCCTGGGCGAATCCAAAGCTCACCATCTCCTTTCATCTTCATAGGCACACAGAAAAACTACATACTCCAGTGGCCCTCGCAGTCTGGTTGAGCCCATGGGACTAGGCTCTGACCCATGGGCAGAAGTGGTACGCATCCACTTCCGGCCACGCATCCAGGTCTGGCCACAAAACACATGGTTGGTCGTCCCTCTCAATCTTTCCTGCCATGGTGACTTCAGAGGCCATGCATTTAAGATGGCAGCACCACGAGGTGGAAGTGACCTGGATTCCTGGGTCATCGTTTGGAGGGAACCTACTCAGGAGAGCTGTCCCTCCTGTACCAAACTGTGACATGAATGAATGAAAAATAGAACTTCCCTATGCCAAATCGCTGAGATTTGTTTGTTACAAAAGCTAGCACTAATTACCCTGACTCACATACCTGCTCTCTCAGACTTGCTTTATTCAATTCTCCAAAATGACTGCTTTCCACCCTCCTTTAAAGATGTCCATTCCCTCAGTGTGGCTGACAACATAGCGGAAAAGAGCCATGTGTTAAAGGCAAGGCATACGATTATCTGATTAAAGTGCACTCAATTATGAACAATAAGAACCAAATTAGCTACTGAAAGATAGTTCTGTTTTCAAATGGATTCCTGTTTTGTAGGGTCTACGAGGGCAATTTTCCTAAATATCGGGACCCTCTTGAGGTCTTTGTGTGATTGTTGGCTCTACTGGTGTTGTTCAGAAGAAAGAGGGGTCAACCATTTCTAAGAAATTGCTGGCCTCTGACCCCTGGGATAAAGTCCAGAGTCGTTAATCTGGCATTTCCTGGTGTCCCAAGTGACCCTAACCTACATTCCTCCCCTGATCTTTGCCCTCCTTCCTATGAAACCTCTCAAGTCCTACTACTCAGGACAGAGTGTGCTTTTCCACCTGCGCACCTTGGTTCCAGTCTACCCTCCGCCTGGAGTGTCATTTCCTTTCCTCTGTTTCTTTCCAGTCCTAGCCCCCATGCATAGGCCTGACTCAAATTTTGCCTCCTCTTTAGAGCCCTGAAATCCCATTTTTCCTTCTCTCGCTGCTATTCATTTGGCCCTCAGCATTCGCTACTTACTATTATTTCTCTTTTCATGTGTTTATGTCCTCTCTTCTGAGCTACAAATGAACCATTTAAAGGACAAATTATGCTTATTTCTTTTTAATCCCTATAGCTATTAACATAGTGCCAGGAACATGATTACTGAGGATAGATAGATAACAAATTGAACTTCATAAATATCACAGATGCAAAGTCTTGTTCACACATAATTTTTTTTGAGAGAGAGAGAGTGTGTACACAAGCAGAGAGAGGGGCAGTGGGAGAGGGAGAGAGAGAATCCCAAACAGACTCCACATTCAGCACGGGGCTCGACTCTACGACCCTGGGATCATGACCTGAGCCAAAATCAACAGTCGGATGCTTAACCAACTGAGCCATCCAGGGGCCCCTTGTTCACAGGTAATTTTAAAAAACATATTCAAACCATATCTCACAAAACAAACTGAGGGTTGCTGGGGGGAGGGGGTTTGGGAGAAGGGGGTGGGATTATGGACATTGGGGAGGGTATGTGCTTTGGTGAGTGCTGTGAAGTGTGTAAACCTGGTGATTCACAGACCTGTACCCCTGGGGATAAAAATATATGTTTATAAAAAAAAAATTAAAAAAAACAAAACAAAACAAAAAAAACAACGTATTCAGGGGCACCTGGCTGGCTCAGTCAGTACAGCATGCAACTCTTGATCTTGGGGTTGTAAGTTCCAGCCTCACACTGGGTGTAGAGATTACTTAAAAATAAAATCTTTTTAAAAGAAAATCTAAAAATCCTATTCAGAAATCATTTTGAACTTACAGAAAAGTGGCAGGAATAAAAATAGTGTAAATAATATCTGCAAATGCTTTGCCTAGATTCACTTGTTCACTATAAATATTTTACCTCATTTCCTCTATCATGATTTTCTCTTTATTTGTACACACACACACACATACACACACACACGCATGCATGCACATGCATACACACATACACGTACGATGATTTCCTGAGCCACTGGAAGGTAACTTACTTATGCCCTGAGCCTTTACCCTCAAATACTTCAGTGTGTGTTTCCTAAGAATGGAGATAGTCTGTTACCTAACCACAAAAAAGTGATCAACTTCAGCCAATTTAATACTGATACAACATATTTGAATCAGTAATTTGTTCTCATCCCACTTTTGTCAACTGACCCAATAATGTCCTTAATGGCCTTTTCCTCTCACCTACAGGATCCAATATAGGGTCAGATACCGCATTTAGTTGTCATGTCACCTTAGACTCCTTTAATCTGGGAACATTTCTGTATCTTTCTTTGTCTTTTAAGGCACTGCTATTTTTCAAGCTAACCCTTCTCCCCCTTTTTAAAGAACGTCAGAATCTGAAAACATTTAGGTTTTATAGATGGGTGTGTGCTTCCTGAGTGCCAGAAATCACTGCAAGCAAGACTGCAGACTTGAGCCTCCTCGTCTTCCCATTTTGAATTTATAATCAATGACAATATTTTTCATTCTGCTATATAGGAACCTTTGACTTATTCTATTTACAGTACCTTTCTCCTTAAGTGGAGTCGGAGTGCAAGAGGAAATGGCAAAGCTCTTTCTCCTCCAGCTTCCGCCAGCCTGCAGTCTGCCAGGGAGGAAAAGTCAATAGAGGAAGAGAGAGAGCAAAGTGAGAAGTTGAATCTAAGTGGTGGGCTGTTGAGTCTTGCCTGTGGTGTATCTCTCTTCTGAACTCAAAGCGTTTTTACAGACAACATTCAACCATAGTTCAATAAAATCCCTATGCTGTAGAAAGGGAAGGCCTTAGTAATTTCCGTTTGTCTATGAGTGGAAACAGAGACAATGACAGGTGCGATGGCTTTTCTACTTTGAGTCTGAGAGGCAGCGAGGAATCATGGAAAGAGCTGATAAAGGAGTGAATCTGTTCAGGAAATTTGAATCTATTTATTACCATGGCCGCCAAGTAGTTACGTAGCTCAGTAAGTTATATCCTCCCTGAGTCCTGATATCATTATCTGTGAAATGAGGGTTTGGAGTGGACCCGACTGGCTCTAAGTTCCCATCCGTGCGTCTACCATTCCGTGATGAGGAACTCCAGCGTGCTTCACCGCACATCTATGGTGCGCCTACTGTGTGCCGGGCGTTGGCTAGGATCAATGAAGTGAGGGCAGTGAAGCTGGAGCTGCGGTAGGGCAGAGCCCAATCTTGGAGCACCGCTTGGCCAGGCAGAGAGGACTTCGAGGGGTGGGGCGGGGCTCCGGGCAATTGGAGAATTGGAGAATTGGAGACTCTTTTGGAGAAGATAAAGGATTGAGAGATGCAGGGGACACAAAGCAGCAGAGCAGTTGGAGGCATGTTTAGGGGAAAGACCGAGAAGGTTTACCAGCTGAGAGTGGGGCTGAGGGAGAGGGTGGGCTGTAATGGGACTCCTGTGTTTCTAACTTGGGCAATGGACTGGACTGTGGTGCTAAATGCAGCTGGAAGTCCAGAAGGAGGAGCAGGTTTGGAGATGTATAATAAGGTCAAGTTAGGATATGTTGGTCTGAAGGTGCGTATGGGCCACTCAAGTGGAAGTTTGCAGCAGGCGGTTGTCTACACAGATCTGAAGCTCAGGGGAAGTCTGGGCTGGAGGCGGATTTGATGGTTAACGTGTTAGAGGTGTGAAGGCCATCGCCCAGGGAGAGTGTGACTTTAGGAAAGGACCATGATTGATTGAAGAACAGGAGTTCTATTGTCTCATTAAGTCTCATTCTTCATCTGCTGAGATCTTCTTAGCCATGTGAAGACAAGAGACTTGCCAAGTGGGCAAGTAACTTTGAACCTGTTTCTTTATTTTTAACAATGGCCCCGATTCGTAGACTTATGAGAATCTGAGATTTAAAGAAATCCAATCTATGAAACTCTTAAGAGGAGCAAGAAGGACGCTGCAGGAAACACTACTGCGCCATTTACAAAGCTCCCCTCACCCTTACTGCCTTGCTTGCCACAGTAGTTTGCAACCAGCTGCTGAATTTCTCTGAGCCTTGGCTCTGCCCTCTGTGACACCGAGACAGTGAAACTGTTCTGGTTATCTCAGAGAATTCTTTCGAAAATCCAGTGAGATAAAGCTTTATGTGAACACTTCCATGTAAATGTTAGTTATGATGAAAATGAATGGAACAAAGAGACATGACCAATTTGTCAGTGTTTTCTGTGCTGTTACCACCGTGGAGTGTCGGTCAGTATCAACAACAGAGGGATGTTCTAAACAGTCAGTGGCAGAACTGGAATAAAACTGAAATTCTCCAACTCCTGATCACAGATAGGCTAACTACTGTGTGAGGCTATTTTGCTGACCTGGGTTTTCCCCCGGTGTGGCGGAGCAGAAAGGAGTAGAACTGTGAGTAGAAGTCGTGAGACTACCAGGGGCTTGAGGTCTCTTGTCATCACTACTTGTCCACTCTGCTGTGCCCCCAGGGAGGAAGTGTAAAGATCAACTCTGCCCTTAATGGTGTGATCGTAACACCTCCTAGAACTTTCCATTCTCAACTCCAGGTGGGAAAGAGAATAGAAGCATTACCGCAATAACAGGTAGAGCACGCCAGCACCCAGAAGGTTCTGGATAAATTAGCTAACTGGGCAGGCCAGATTTTCGACATAGAAGAAGACAGAAGTATTTACTGGGTAGGGCCACCCCAGGTCTAAACTAGCCCATGATTACAGAGGCCCTGGGCCAGATTCTGCTCTGGGTGGCAGAGATGGGTGAGATTGATGACCTGAGCTCATATCAAAGTTGCTTTAACTTGTTTTTTTTTTTTCCCCCAAAGCAGCTAAAAAGCTGTGCAAACGATATATATAAGATAAGAAGGCAGGGACATAGATGCAGCTCCCTGTCACTTGTCTTCCTTTCTTTTTTTTTTTTAGTGATCCCGGAAGCCTGAAAACAGAGAGATGTCCCCTAGGCCAGAGGTGCCAAGAGTTGTAAGCCCATTGCTGTTGGAACTCCAGCCATAGAACCATGCAGAAACTTGTACAACCATATAAGGCAGTAGTCTGGTACTCAGCAAGCCCCTTCACTCAAGCCTAAAGTCTGGGTTTGGTCCCCCAAATTCTTGCTGGAGCACCACAGGAGCAACTGCCTCTTAGCTTTGCCTAGGAGTTTTTCACTGATGGTTCTTTCCAGGTTTTCTGTGGCAGGCCTGCCTGTGGCTTACATTACAGAGTTAAACCCTGTATCTTCTCTTCCCTTTCCTTTCCTTTCCTTTCCTTTCCTTTCCTTTCCTTTCCTTTCCTTTCCTTTCCTTTCCTTTCCTTTCCTTCCTTCTTTCCTTCCCTTCTTTTCTCCCTCCCTTCTTTCCTGTTCGCTCTCTGTTTTTAATAGATTGTATGTTTTTGAACACCTTTTATTGCAGAGAAAGTGATCAGATAGTACAGATACACAGATAGTTCCCACATACCTCCCTGGCCCCACTACCTTGCACAATTTCCCCTATTGTTAACACCTCACATTAGCACGACACGTTTGTTAACATTCACAAACCAAAATGGATACATTTTTATTGACTAAAGCCCATATTTTCTTCAGATTTCTTTAGTTTACCCCTAATGGCCCTTTTTCCAGGATCTCATCCAGGATACTACATGACATTTCATTGTTACACCTCCTTAGGCTCCTCTTGGCTGGGACAGTTTCTCAGATCATCCTTGTTTCTTGACCACCTTGACATGCTTGAGTGGTACTGGCCAGGTACTTTATAGGATGCCCCACTACTGGGGTTTGTCTGATGTTTTTTTCTCACAATTGAACTGGGATTGTGGGTTTGGGGAGGAAGGCCACAGAGGCGAAGTGCCATTTTCATCACATATCAAGGGTACATGCTATCAACATGACTGATGACTTCTGATGTTAATCTCGGTCAAGATAGTGTCTGTCGGGGCACCTGGGTGGCTCAGTGGGTTAAAGCCTCTGCCTTCGGCTCAGGTCATGATCCTGGGGTTCTGGGATCGAGCCCCGCATCGGGCTGTCTGCTCCGCGGACAGCCTGCTTCCTCCTCTCTCTCTGCCTACTTGTGATCTCTGTCTGTCAAATGGGTGAATGAAATCTTTAAAAAAAAAAAAAAAAGATAGTGTCTGTCAGGTCTCTCCCCTGCAAGGTTACTCTGTCCCTTTTCCCATACTGCCCTCTTTGAATGCAAGTCACTCTACGCAGCTCACATTTAAAGCATGGGAAGCTATGGTCCGTTTCCTTGAGGGTGGAGTGTTTACAAAATTTAATTTCAATGCTTCTGCATGGAAGATTTCTTTCTTCTCCCCATTTACTAATTCGTTCAATCATTCATTTGTGTCAGTATGGACTCGTAGATATTTATTTTGTATTTTGACTTATAATCCGGTACTATTTTATTTATTGTGTTTTTCACATTGTTCCAGCTTTGGGCACTGGGAGCTCGTTCAGTTCTTCCTTCCTTCCCCCATCCCTCCCTTCCTCCTTCTTCTCTTCTCTTGCTTTCTTTTTCCCTTTCTCTCTCTCTTTCCCTCTCTTCTCTTTTTTCTTCTTTTCTCTTGGCACTTCCTTACTTTCTGGCATTACTAGTCTCTTTTGAAAAAGAATTCTTGCTCAGATATTCATCCAACCAAAATGCAGTCTGAGCTGCCGGTATACCAGGCAGAGAGAATTCCAGAATGAGCAGATCTTAGATCTGCCCTCCAGGAACTCTCAAGGGTAAGGTGGGGAAGTGGGCAGAAGGAAGGAGAAACAGGTAAGAAAAGAGAGTACGGAGAGTGCTTTGGCAGAGGGTGGAAACTCAGGATACTCGGGCCAGATATATGGACTCACTTCTCTGCCTCTCCTGAGCATTTCTGGTTGATTCTCTTCAGCTCCACACCCTGAGCTAGTTTTTCTTTCTTCCCTTGGTCTCTGCTCAACTGTTGCACTTTTTCAGGCAGAGGAGTATTACAGCAAGAGCAGAGCAGCTCCCACAGATAAGTGATAATGGTGATCTACATTGATGTTTATGGTACATAACATGGCTCCTGACCGTAGTGAAGAAGGACTATGACAGCCTTCTATTAGCGCTTTGCAACTCCTGTGGATGTGGGATAGCTTGAGATTATGGATAAAAGGGAAAGTGAGTGAGAACTTCAGGAGCAGGAATTTGATTTTCTTCCCTCCCAACCTGCAGTCTTGTCGAAGATCGAAGACTGGTGTCCCAAGAACCTACTCTCTCAATCTCTAGCTTCGCATTTCCAAAGTCCGGCTAATGGCCAACCCTTGGTTAATCGACATCTGAGCAGTAATTATTTTTAGATTGCCTACTATATGTCCTGCCACTCAGTGTTATGTGAGCATGTAATGAAATCCATGCCCTAGTGCATTAACTAACCTTTAGAAAAAAACCTTTCAATAGCATCTCCCCCTGCTTCCCCCTTCACAAAGAGCTGGCAAAAAGCCCCTGGACTTGAGTGCTAAATGTCGAACCATTAAAAACTCTGGTGAAAGCCATGAAGTCATCAAGTATTGACCTGAGAGAACATTTAGCACCATCTGATTTCTCCATCCTGACATCAACATGAAATGGACCTTACATGCCAATGAATCACTTTCTCTATTTAAGTTCACAGGGTTTGTCTAAAATAGCTCCCTTGGTACAAAATGGAAATTTAGCCCAGGGATTATAATGGTGAGTGGTAGACTCAAATTTTGTGCTTTCATCATAAGAAAAAGAAGGCTTACTAAAATTAGATTTTTTTTTTTTTTTTTTTTTTTGCTGGAGGAGGGATGAGAGGGTAGAAGTGTCTTCTTATTCACAGAAACCATTAAGAAATTAGAAATCCAGTTCCACTTATACATTTTCTTAACATCCTGTGTTCTCCAAATGTAGTGTGAGGATTTTATTCAAGATGTAGATTCTAGTACCCCACACAGACATGTTGATTTAGTTGGTATAGCAGATGATGTCGGGCCCCTGTTCATTTTTTTCAACCCTTATCATTATGGTGTACCCCAACCTGACCATCAACTCCTGGGAACTTCATCTTTTTGCCACAGGGCTCTGATTTTTGCAGATCGAAAGTGTCAGGGAATTAAGGCCACCCAAGCGTAGCTTCAGTTGATGACTGAGGAGAAGTGATGTCCAAACAGAACTCCCTCTCTTCCTCAGTGGCCTAATTCTGAGATGCATGTACTATACTGTTCCCAAAGTTCCCTCGTGGGATCAAGTTCGAGTTGCTCACAGTGGTAAGTGGCATGTCTTCCCTTCCCTGTCTCACTTCCCCACTCTCCTCTACTTGTGTTTCAACTTTTGGCAATTGAATCCTCGTCCTAGGGTCTGCCTCTGGGGGAACTCAAACTAAGACAGTTGGTCTGGAGTTGAGCCCAGCAATCGGCAATTTTTTTTTTAAAGATCTTATTTATTTATTTGACAGACAGAGATTACAAGTAGGCAGAGAGGCAGGCAGAGAGAGAGAGGAGGGGAAGCAGGCTCCCCGCCGAGCAGAGAGCCCCATGCGGGGCTCCATCCCAGGACCCTGGGATCACGACCCAAGCTGAAGGCAGAGGCTTTAACCCACTGAGCCGCCCTGGAGCCCCAGCAATCTGCATTTTTAATAAGCACCCTAAGATGACTTGGTGCACACAGCACAACATCCAAAGTTTTGAGAAGTTCTGTTCTGAGAATCTAATGGTAATTAAATGAAAGGTTATACCATACTTTTTAAAATTTTTCTACCATTTTCTAGAGACTTTTCATTGCCCTCAAGTCTTATGACTATTGCGTGGGGAGAGAGATGGAGAATGAGACCTTTCCTCCAGGGTCCAGCAGGGATGTGGGGTGGGAAGCCAGGTGGTGCCCAGCTAGGTCTCCCTTGGAAGTCAGGGTGGGTATGAAGGGGATTTGGAGGCATTGAAGGGGCCCATTCCTGAAAAAGCTGTCTCAAGAGAGTACCATGAGTGGAGAAATAAAAGTCAAGGAATGAAATTGGACCAGTGAGTGTTGAGCCACAGTTGCTGGGTCACAAACTAGAAGTGTGGAAGTAAAGTCAGAGAGGTGAAGGAACAGGCTGAGGGCATGATGAGAGGGGGTAATGAGACTGAAGGCCCGTTCAGGGTTAATTGCATGATTGCCCGTGGTTTGTGCCAGATTTTTTAATCTCATGCCCTTGACATTCTCTGTAGAGCTGGGGACAGGCCAGTATACACGACCCCTGAGGCAGATGAAACATGAAATTATGGTGTGTGCACACACACACATACCCGTACACACACACACACACACACACACACACTCATTTTGGGGAGGATTTGGATATTGAGACAACTTTGAAGAAGAAATAATGGGTAGAGCAGAACTTTGTTCTTTATACTTATTTTTCTGTTATCATTATTTTTCACTTTAGTGTTCTTTTTACTCTACATTAGATGTCTTTTCAGAGTATAGAGCCTTTAATGGTTTTAAATTGGACTTGGAACACACCCTTCAAAGAGCTCAGCAGATAGCAGCCACATACCCATTGAACTGATGCTCTTTGTTCCGAATCCAATCCAGAGTGTCCATTCTAGCTAGTTGTTGTTCCTACTACAGAAGTTCCCAGGTGAACAGCAGCCCATCTGACCAAGAAAGACCCTACTCCTTGGAAGCCCTCATCAGGTCCCCTTTTGTGAAGGAGTGGGACTTTGTCCCTTGTGCTTCCAGCTCCCAGCTGAGATTGGATTCCTCCTAGATCCCACTGAAATCAAGACATTGCCACTCTTAGTTATCTTGCCCAGAGATTTCTGCTCTTGGGTTCCTGCCCACTAGATTATCAGGTAACTGACTCTTGGAGCCAGCTGTACAGGTCCTGGAACACGGTAATATAGATTACTGGTCATGCTCCTTGGGACCAGCCTTACTGGACCACTTAGAATATTTAGCCAAGCTCTACTGAACCCTGTTATTTTCTCCTAGATCCCAGCATTCTTTGCAGCTGAACCTGCATGGTTAATTGAAAAGAAGCTTTAAAAAGTAACAATTACAAATGTAAGCTCCACCAACAATATCCATCTGTGTTTTCCAAGGCCTTTGAACAGTGCCTGGCGCAGTAGGCATTCAATCAAATTGGTGAATAGATGAATGATATGATGTTGACAAGGAAGAAAAGGAATATGGCATGTCACATAGAGAGCTTTTCAATTAGCTCAAATATGTATGTATTATAAGTGGAAGGGGGACTAGACATAACTGTTTAATGAAGAGTTTCAACTCAGTGGGGATAGAAACATGAAAGTGTTTTATTTAGCTTTAATCTCTGCTTCCAACTGTGCTCTGTCTTATTGCCCTTCCTGTTTTCTTAATAACATCTTGGGCAAATTCCATAACTTTCTGGTCACTTCTGATTTTTAGAAGTCCAGTCCATTTTAAAATTTCAATCTCAACTTTGATCTCAATCTCGTTTCCTCTCCGCGTCCAAACCTATGGTTGAGCTGTGTTGGAGTGGTCTGGTCAAGCTGTAAAATGTATCCTCCCCTCTCTTCAAGGCCTAGCTCACCGAATATGTTGGCTAAGGGGTGGTGGAAGAAAAGGAAACAAGGGTCTCTTTACTAAATGGGCTATGATTGTTGCTCTTTCTCTTGGTTGCTGTGGCTTCTTTGGTACCCACTGCTGGGTTTCTGTAACCTCTGGTGGCAGCCTTCCAAATGCTGACATTTTATGGGACACATAGTGAATTTCTTTTAGGGTAGTGGTTCTCAGAGACCCTTTCTTTGGCCTACAAGATCAAAACTGTTTTAATACTAATACTGAGATCTAATTTGTCTTTTTTCACTGTGTTGGTATTTATAATGATAGTTCACAAGCAATGTTTGGTAAAACTTCCTGAGCCTTAGCATGGACCAAAACAGTAGCACCAAACTGTACTAACAGCTGTGCTATTGTTTTAAAAAGATTTTATTTATTTTTGCTCACACGTGCATGAGAGACAGAGGGAGAGAGCAAGAGAGTGTGAGCATGAGTGGGGGAAAGGGCAGAGGGGGAAGTGGTCTCCCCACTGAGCAGGGAGTCTGATGCAGGACTTGATCCCAGAACCCTGGGCTCATGACCCAAGCCAAAGATAGACACTTAACTTATTGAGCCACCCAGGCACCCCAGCCATAGTATTCTTCATTGCTGTCACTTTTGGTAACAAAACAAAATGGAATCCAATCTAAGATTGGCCTTGATGGGACAGTAAAAATTACTAATTATGTTAGGTCTTGACCTTTGAGTATATGCCTTTTTAATATTCTGTGTGATAAAATGGTAAGTATGCATAAAGCACTTCTGCTGCACACTGAAATATGATGATTGTTTTGAGAAAAATTATGTGTCTGAGTTGCGAGCTCAACTAGCTGTGGAAAATTTTCATGGAAAATCATTTTCACTTAGAATAGTTCCTGACAGACACACTAGGATTATTTAGCACCATTTTCTTGTGAATGATTGAAGGAAGCCTGCCATTAAAACTGTTACAAAAACAAAACAGAACAAAACAACAAACTATTGTCAATGATAAAACTTGACGTTACAAGCAAAAAATGAAAGTTCTGTAAAACTTGTATTCACCATTGTGAGCATGAAAGCTTCTGAGTTTTTGAAAACTCTTCTGGTGTGCTGATTGGTGAGATCAGTGGTGATATTAACACCCGACTTTTTGAAATTATACAACAAAATGTGTGAACATTTGGAACATCTGTATAATTCAATGAACCAATATTTCGGAATTGTCAATACGTGATTTTGTAACATTGTGTATGGGGAAAAGATCTATGAAAAGTACAAGGTGGACCAATGGGTTTTAATGTGACAGAATATAAAAATTTAGTTGTTATGACTTGGAATTTCACATTGTGACAAACCTTTAAGAAAATATCTATCAAGTTTAGTGTAGTATCAAAGAAAAGCATTTATAATAACCTGAGAAGGTCATTAAAAGCTCATCCCTTTTTTTAAAAAAAATTAGTTTATAATTAAAAAAAATTTCTTTAAAGATTTTATTTATTTATTTGACACAGAGAGAGAGATCACAAGTAGGCAGAGAGGCAGGCAGAGAGAGGGGGAAGCAGGCTCCCCGCTGAGCAGAGCCCGATGCAGGATTCAATCCCAGGACCCTGAGATCATGACCTGAGCCAAAGGCAGCGGCTTAACCCACTGAGCCAGCCAGGCACCCCTAATTTAAAAAATTTTGAACTTAAATTCAATTTAGTTAACATATAGTGTATTATTGGTTTCAGAGATAGAATTTAGTGATTCATCAGTTGCATGTAACACCCAGTGCTCACTACATCACGTGCCCTCCTTAATGCCCATCCCCCAGTTACCCCATCCCCCCACTGACCTCTCCTCCAGCAACCCTCAGTTTGTTTCCTACAGCAGCAATTGCACTACTAGGTATTTATCCACAGGATATAAAAACTCACCCCTTTTCTAACTACATATCTGCATGAGACAACAAAGTGAATGCCAAGGCTGATATGAGGACCCAGTTGTCTTCTGTCAAGTCAGAGATTTGCAAAAATTAAAAACAATGCCAGTCACTTTTTTTTTTTGGAAGGTAGAGCTAATTTTTATTAAAAAATGTGTTATTTATGCAAGCATGTAATGGGCTTTAATGTTACTTTTAAGTGAATCTGTAAATAAATATAAAAAATTCTCAGTTTCAAATTGGAGTACAGTAATTCTCAATAACTATAACTCATATGAACAAAATCTCTCTGGGATCTCAAAAAATTTTAAGAGTGTGAAAGGATCCTGAGACCAAAGAATCTGAGAACTAGAGATTAAGAACTTTGTCACTCCAGGTTGGTCCACAACCAACGTAACCCAAACCACCAGGGATCCTGTTAGAAATGCAAAGCCCCCTTGGGATGCCTGGGTGGTTCAGTGGATTAAGCACCTGCCTTGGGCTCAGGTCATGATCCCAAGGTCCTGGGATCAAGTCCCACATCAGGCTCCTTGCTCAGCAGGGAGCCTGCATTTCCCTCTGCCTGCCACCCACCTTGTGCTCTCTCTCTCTGTCTGACAAATAAATAAATCTTAAAAAAAAAAAAAGAATAAAAAAGAAAAAGAAAGGCAGAGCCCTATCCCAGACTCGCTGAATCAGAACTTTCGTACTAATGCTCAGATGACCCACAAGGGCACAGTGAGGCTGAGAAGTACTGCAGTAGAGAGCCCCACAGGCCTCCCCACTATATAGGTCCCCAATGGGGGAGCGCTGGCTCAGCTTCTTTTCCCTCCCTCTCTCTTGGCTGCTACTTAGGTGCATGCCCCACACCTCCTGCTGCTGGGGGTGCCTATGTCTAGCGGGCAGCCCTCTTGAGTGGGTTGCTGGCACGGTTGCTTAAGCCCTGATACCTTCTTCCTCAGTGTCTCCTGGGCCTGTAGGAAATACACACATTCTTGCTTTGCCAGATTGTGGCGCGCAGGCACGTCTGCCATAGCCCCCTTTGCTGTCATTCTAGGTGTGCTGTTCAGCGTGGTCCCTGCCTTACCCCTTTCTAAACTGCCAGGCTAGAAGCAGGCACCAGCTTCCCTGTTCGCAGAAGCCCCTGAAGTCCCACCCATTCCTCACCACGCTCTGCTGCGCGCACTAGGATGGGTCTGCAGTTTCTGCCCTTTAGCGAGTATCCAGCTGGAGAAGGGGGGGCGATCCATGCCTCCTCCTCCTTTTCGTCTTCTTTTTTGGTAACAGCTTTACTGAGATACCATACAGTTCTCTCATTTAACGTGTACAATTTAGTGGCTTTTAATATGTTCACAGACTTGGGCAACCATTGCCACACTCAATTTTAGAACGTTTTCATCACCCTAAAAAGCAACCCTATACTGTTTAGCCATCATCTCTCCAGTCCTCCCACCATTCCCTCCCCGCCCCCCCAGCCTCTGGCAGGCACGAATCTGTTTTCTGTCTTTATGCAGTTGCCTTTTCTGGCCATTTCATAGAAATGTAATCACACAATATGTGATCCTTTGTGCCTGGCTTCTTTTACTTAGCATGACGTTTTCAAGTTTATCCATGTTGTAGCAGATGTCAGCACTTCCTTCCTTCTCATGGCCAAACAATATTCCCTTGCATGGGCGTACCACATTGTATTTATCTCATCTGCTGATGGACATTCAGTTTCTTTCTACTTTCTGGCTGCTGTGATTAATGCCGCCATGAGCGTTCACGTATAAGTTTGGTGTGAGCACGTGTTTTCATTTCTCTTGGGTATACACCCAGAGTGGAACTGCTGAGTCATGGGGTAATTCTGTGTTTAATCTTTGCCTTGCCCGGCGGAAGTGAAAGAGAATGCACTTATCACTCCATGATCCCTCACAGGCTGATTGCCCCGTAACTTGTGTGGCTCATTCCCAGTACTCAACAACCCAACTTGGAGGCTGGAGGGACTTGTGCCATGGGAGTGGGGCCCATTTGATGGGCTGACTGGTCTCAGGAGTTCACAGCTTTCTTCAGAATGTGGAGCTACTTCCTACTTCTCTGTCCTCAGCTTTAGGCCCAAGGCTCTACCCAACATTCTCTAGTTTATAAAAGAACAAATACAAACCTGTAAAATGATTATCAGAACTATTTCAACCCCAGATGAATCCAGGTTTGGTCAAGAAAAGCTAACTCTTTTGGGGATCGGTCTTTCAATTTATCCCTGACTCACCAAGAATGCAAATGGAATTAGTCTGGCTGCCTGGGTCTGACAGGGTCATGTTGGTGGGCGATAGAGAGAACACAGAAAGGTCGGAACACATTTGGTTAAGAGGAATTGAAAGCAAAGATAAGTGAGGAGATCATCAGAGAGCCACAAGCTGCTATAAATGGATTTATGTCTTCTGACATAGAAAAATGACGATCCGAGAGGATTTAGACAAATGCAGATGAAATTGCTGAGCAACCGCTGGTAATTCTGAGGAATTATGGGAAGAGGAGAGCTCAAAGACTGGAAAAGGGAAAATGTCCGAATTTCCCAAAAACTCTAACCTCAAACTCGAAATTGAATTCACTCAAACATTCTAGAATGAATTATTAAACTGAGTGGTTTCTGGGTACTTAGGAAAGAAGAGTTGGCCAGCAAGCAGCGTGGAGCCACAGAGTCCCACCGGGTGAGTGCCCTGGCAACTTCAGGCTGTGACGGCCTGGAGGCTTTACAACTGGGTTTTCATCCTCTTTGTCATAAAACTCCCATTTCCTGATAAGATGGGGAATCATGGACAGGATGAAAACCAGTTGGGGATGGTGTCCATATGGAACTGGTTGACCGGCTCTCCTCAAGAGAGTGCTAATGAATGTTAAATCAAAAGCAGATCGCTGGTAATAACACTAGCAATTCTAACAATGAAGAAGGGAACAGTAGCTGTTACTTCCTGAGTTCTTAGTACATGCCAACCATTGTTAGCAATGCTTTCCTCATATTTGCCGATTAAATTCATAGTCACTCCATGAGATAGGAGCTGTTACTAGGGCTGGGTTTACAGATGTGGAAAGTGAGGGCTTGAGCAGTTCAATTATTTGTCTAAGGCCACACAGTAAGTGATGGAGCTAGCACTTGAACCCAGAGCCCGTCCTCTCAGCAAGCATGCTCAGTCCTGCTGAGGATGAGTCAGAAGATAGATAGGTGTTAGAAGATAGATATTACCATATTTAATCCTGAGATTCTGCTATAGAAATCCTGGCTCCAGGAAGTAGTGTTTTTATTTTTTCCATACTAGGTTGCTGTTTTGGGGTATGTGATTCAAAAGGGACTAGAGTGTGAGTTGGCAGGTATGTGACGTAGCCACCTCAGGCCCAACCCCTGGTACCTAATGCTCAGGCCCTTCATTCATCCTTATTTGCCCAGTATGAGCACTTCTTCCCCCTGGGAAGATAAGCCCAGGGGATGGGGACAAACCTGACATATGAAGCCAGAACAAGCAGGTTTTGAGCTGTCTTTTCTTAAAAGTTACCTCTGATTGTGGAGTGAAATGGTATGACCCATATTTAAGATATCTATATGCAAATGGCTGTATTTTGGGGGGGGGGTCTTTCTCTGAGCCCACTGAATTCCTTCCAGAAAGACCCCATCACTGATGCCCAGGTGGGAACTATTTTTCTTCAGCCTTTTGTATCAGTGCTACTCAGACTTTGTTTTCTTTTAAAGATTTATTTATTTATTTTGAGAAAGAGGAGAGAGAGAGAGAGAGAACATGCATCAGCAGGAAGAGGGGGAAGAGGAAGGGGAGGTAGAGAGGAAGAGAATCTTTCAAGAAGGTTCCCTGCCGAGTGAGCAGCCTGATATGGGGCTTGATCCTACAACCTATGACCCCATGATCAAGAGTTGGGTGCTTAAAGGACTGAGTCCCCCAGGAGCCCCAGTGCTTCTCAGACTTTAATGTGCATGGGAATCTCCTGGGGATCTTTTAAAAATTTGGATTCTGATTCAGTAGGTCGGGGAGGGGCCTGACTCTGCATTTCTAACGAGCGCCACCTCTGGTATCAGCATCCACCCCTGGTCAGTGGACCGACTTCAAGTAACAAGATTCCACCTTACTATTCAGGGCTCTGAGCCTATTAGCAGCTTGAGAATGCTTAGTAATTTGTAAACTGATCTGGACATGTCTCTAATTTAAGAACATTAGTCATCGGTTACCAGGTTATGGAAAGCACTATAAAATAGAAGATGGATTTTTTTTGGGGGGGGAGGGGTTGGGGGAAAAGAATACTTTATTTGCAGTTCAGAGCAAGATTTAACTGACCTTCTGACTTTAGTCATTTGAAGGTTCAAAGATGACTGGGCTCACTTGAAGAATCAAAACATTACTATTGTATAGATGGCCAATACAAGGCTTAGTTCTCATGACAAAGATGGGAAGACAAGCAAGCATGGTGGAAATTTACTACTCCCATGATGAGTCAGTGCTGAGGGAAACCCACAGGGCTGATGTCATCAACGCTCTCAATTTATATTTACTATAGAATCTATAGGTTTTCCCCTTCCCAATACTATCTTCTATCTTTTTAAAAAATAAACCTTTCATCAAGACTTTCCTTTCCTCTTTGTCACTCTGGAGGTTATGAAAAATATTCTTGCTTTTTAGCTAAACCTCTTTACAATATGAGATCTAAATTTGGTTTTTCAGATTTTTTTCTTTAGAAAAGTTATAAATATACTCATTTTCTACATTTTTTACAACATTCTTATCCCTTCTAAAATTAGTGAGTCTACCTCTCAACCCCCCCTTAGAGTAAGAAAAATGAAAAGAGCCATGTCAACATTCTAAAGCCTGGGGAAGCACGCCAGAAATGAAGGTCTGCAGAGACTGATGGAAGAGAAAAATGCACAGAAACAACACCCAGTGCAAGTCCATTCTCCATTTCTGTATTTTTAAAAAAGCAAACCCATTTTAGGGAGAAGGTAGGAGGGGGAATTAAAAACGTATAACCAAAGATTATGTTTGAAGCTCTCTCTTGCTGATTTTTTGGGTATGATTTTTGATTTTTATGTTTGTACACTCTGTGTAGTGTGCCAAGAGGATTATTGATAAATATCTAGGTTTTCATTGACCTCACTGACTCGTGTTTCCTACAGTGGTTCTAATGAGTTCACATTTGAATGTTAATTATGATTTTTGGAAAGCAGGAACATCCACAAGCAGCAAAATGCTAGACCTGGATGCAATAGTCCATCCCCAACAAGCTCTGTTATTTAATATCCCTTTGCTTTATGAGATCAAATTTCTGCTCTGGTGTAGAGATTTCTGTAAAAGGTCAGTTCTGATATTGGAAGGGAACATTTAATCAAAAATAGTATGTAGAAAGATAATGCAGAGATTATATCAAATAATAACCTTTATTCTCCCAGACATAAACCAACCATTACCAAGAATATTGAGGCTCAAAGCTGCTGTGTGTTGAGTCATATTTAGAGAATTAATATCAGCTATAAAGTAGCTCTTACACAGAATATTACAATGCAAAACCATTATGTTATATTTATAGAATTAGTATAATCCATGGAAAAAATAACTTTTTATATTATTAAAGTTAGCAGATGTTCTTGTTTCATTCAAGGCAATGCATCATTTAGTTATTATTCATACTGTTGGTAAAACTGTCACTGAATTTTTAAATATATCTCATTTAGGTTCAGCTGCATTATGCTTTTATCTTAGAAGAAAAAAAAGAAACACAAGTACAGTAAACATTTTGTTTCAAATGATAAAATCCTCAAGTATTGTTAATACAAAACCATGCAAAAATTAGTTGTATATGTCTGCTTTTCAACAACTTACTAGGATTATGGAATTAATAATCTAGAATGTACAGCAAAATTCAAGGAATAAGAATGATTTTAGTCTTGGGGCGCCTGGGTGGCTCAGTGGGTTAAGCCGCTGCCTTCGGCTCAGGTCATGATCTCAGGGTCCTGAGATCGAGGCCCGCATCGGGCTCTCTGCTCAGCAAGGAGCCTGCTTCCTCCTCTCTCTCTTGCCTGCTTGTGATCTCTCTCTGTCAAATAAATAAATAAAATCTTTAAAAAAAAAAAAGAGGGCGCCTGGGTGGCTCAGTGGGTTAAGCCGCTGCCTTCGGCTCAGGTCATGATCTCAGGGTCCTAGGATCGAGTCCCGCATCGGGCTCTCTGCTCCGCAGGGAGCCTGCTTCCCTCTCTCTCTCTCTCTCTCTGCCTGCCTCTCCATCTACTTGTGATTTCTCTCTGTCAAATAAATAAATAAATAAATCTTAAAAAAAAAAAAGAATGATTTTAGTCTGAACTAATAGGCACCAGTGTTGTGTGTTGTCTTGGGAATTTTGATATGTTGCAGGATGCCAGTTGGGTAATTCGCACTTGAGTATGTTGTTGTCATGTGCCAGGGAGTCTACAGAGGTCCATCCCCTTCCCCACCCCACGTTGCCCCAAGACCCCTCCTTCCTCAGCTTTTCCAATCAGCCCTTTTTCTTTGTACATGCCCCTCTGGGCCTTCCCCATCCAGGAACACTTGAATCTCCCATTAGCCTTAGCAGTTACCGGCATTTGCTTTGATGGTGGACGCTCTGGGTTCAAATCCCAGCTGTCACTTTCCAGATGTGTTCTCTATACTGGGGCTAACGGACCTCACTGTCAGGGTGGTTGTGCGCTTCAAAGGAGATAAGGTATGGAGAGTGCTTGTGGGTGTGCAGTGGGCCACTCCTTAATGCCACTTCCTGTCACTCTTCTCATTTCTCATTTCTTCTCACTTGCCCTAGTCACGTATATTCTCCGCATCTGGTACTGGCCCCATCTTCTGCCCCCTCTTGGTTTCACAGCAGTTTCCATCAGTGGGTGCAGTGTAATCAGAGCCTGGAAATGGCCTTAACATGGCCTCTACAGAATCCTGCAATTAGGCCTGTGATGGGACATGTGGGTGGTTCAAAGGGTTGCAAGTTCTGGAAGCTTCACAGTGAGTTCTACCAGAGAAGGCGCTGTGTATTCTTCATCCCCAGCACAATCCCTGTGCCTGGCTATAGCAAGCAGGTGCTGAATGAATGTTGATGGAATAAATCCACCGCTGCCTCCTGCCATCAGGGGTTCCAGACCGGGCTGGAGGAGGGAATAGAGGCGTGCATTCCATTGTGCAAATGAGGATTTCTAGGATAATTTACCTCAGGACTGAAAATACTTCACTAGCTAATCATCTCCACAATTTACACTGTACTTTCACATTTGTTACTTGATTTAAGATAAGATTTTACTCCAATCTATTCTCCACAGAGCCTTCAGAGTAATTTTTCTTAAGATGAAACTAAACTTGGCAGTTTCCTGCTTGAAATCTTTCAGGGCTGACTGGCTGACTACAGAAAGAATTTCAACTTCTTCACAGGGCAGGCTTTTTAAAGATTTGTTTATTTATTTGACGAGGGGGCAGAGTGAGAGAATCCTCAAGCAGACTCTCCAACTAGTGCAGAGCCCACTGGCTCAGTCCTTCTACACATAATTTCTGCTCCTCCTTTGGTGATCCCCTGCCCTTTCTTCTCTTTAGACATAGGGAACTTTCTAGACATATAGACCCCCTCCGCCTGTTCCTCTCCCATCTACCTAGACCACAACATCCATCTATCAGTCAAACTCAGAATAATTTATGGGGCTATGATATTGGTAATGGAGTGGTGAGGCCCAACTGGCCGAGGTTATAGGGATAAGAGATGTGTTTAGAGCATCTATATCCAGAATATGGGGAAGCCATGGAAATAGCTGGACTTAGGGTCAACTAGGAACTTGGTAGTCAAGGTGGAAGCAGTTTGTTTGAGGCCTGGGGAATTTTATTTTTCCTTTTTTAAAAAAGATCTATTTATTTGAGAGAGAGTGCACACACGTGAGTGAGTAGCAGGGGAGCGGCATAGAGAGACTCAAGCAGACTCCACTGAGCATGGAGCCTAACACGGGGCTCTATCTCACAACCCTGAGATCATGACCTGAGCCGAAACCAAGAGACAGACACTTAACTGACTGTGCCACCCAGGTGCCCCCAAGAGAATGTTTTTTTTAATAGAACTTCTTCTTCACACCCGAGGCTGACAGTCCCAACAAGGAAGTCTAGTTGGAATGAGGGGATGACACACACATGTTGTCTTAGTTTGGGGTCCCTCAAAAGCATACTTTGAATCAAGAATTGGAGTGCAAGTAGTTTGCATGGGAGGCGATCCTAGGAAGCACTGGTAGGGAAGTACTAAGAAAGGCAGCAAAGGAAAAGAAGCCTATACAGGAGATGTTACTGAACAGCATACTGCTGTGGGCAACTCGGGCTCAATCCACCTGGGAGACAATGGGAGATAATGCAGAACACGCTTCATAGTCTACCAAAGAGGTAAGGGAGTTGGGGAGTTTATCCACCAATTCCCATCTGGCACTGGTTGAGGGTTGTTTCTGGGTGTGCTGGGGGAGGGAAGCATCAACTCCGTACATAGAGGCTGAGAGAACTCCAGCGGTTCTTGTAGTTGGGAATTGCTGGATCAGCGCATAGAGGAATGGTAAATTCCAAGGAGATATAGGCAAGCCTCCGATCACATGCGCTACACGCTTGTACATGGTGGTAGGAGATAAGACAGGTAGAACGAAGGGGACACCAACCTCAAAGACAGCAGGCCCAAGAAAGTTCAGACAAACAACAAGGAGCCACTGAGTCAGGTCGGTAATGGGAGTTCTGGGTCCGACTCCCTTCTCTATTACGTTCTTTCTCTGAGTCCCTGGCCACATTTTTGGACCTCTCTGTACCTCGGTTTCCTCACAAGTGAAATCTACCTTATGTGCTTATTTGTGATTTATGTGATTGTAGAGAGGAGCCAGTGAAATTATTTTTAAGAAGCTCTTAGAAACCTGTGCAACATCATAGAATCGTCAAAGGGAACAAGATGGTGAGGAACAAATTGGGAAGAAGTTTAATTCTAAAACAATTTTTCTGTCTCTAGCAAAGGGGCTTCGCATGACTTCCATGAAGGCAAAAGCCAATGTCAGGTAACCAACCAAGTTTGAACACTGGGTTATAAACATCTGACTGTTGTAGAAGGTGTGTAGAAAGGACAAACAGCAGTTGTTTCTGGCAGCAAGGAACAGATGGTTAGTACTCCCACTGAGACCAACAAAGGCCATCCTGAGCAACACTGTTGGACAGGTGACACCGGTCACCTGGAGAGAGGGTGCTGGGCTGAGGTGGGAGATGACAATTTCAGATTTTTTTTTTAAATGGGGACTTGCATAGTAAAAGGAGTGAATACAATCCAAGCACTGTTTTCATTTACATTCCACAAATCAGTCATCCCAATACAGTTCTTTAATCTGGTATCAACTGGATATGAAGTTTCCCCAAAAGTAGAGGTCTGATTTTTTTGTTGCCAGAGGAGATATGAGGGTAGAACTAATCAGTCACCCTTGTACACAAACTGAGATAATCCTCACAGTGGCTCTTGCTGAGTAGAAATGCTCCTGGAATCAACGTGACTTGTCACAAAGGGGAAGTAAGAGGGTTGTCTCAGCATCTGGAAGACGGCTGCCGTTTTCACCAGGATGTCTAATATCATTTTCCTCAAGGGAGCTTGATTGATAATGGTGTACTTTTTGGTGAACACTGTTTAATGGAAGGCATTTTGTGAGAGTCTTGCAAAATAGAAAGGCTTGACTTCATGGTTCAGCCCATACACTGGAATTTTCCAAATGTGGGGCAATAGTGTTGTTAAAAAAAAAAACAAAACAGTGAATGAACTAATGATGGAGGATGTTGCTTGTGATAACATAGAATGTAATAACACCATTTTATTGGAGTCAAGTAAGATAAAAATATCATAGTGGGTCTATCTGGGAAGCCCCAAATTCTGGGAACAGGAAGGACATATCTAATATTTTACAAATAGTCTCTTTAAGTAGAATTACCCTGACTTCAGCAGATTTCTTGCCTTATGCAAAATTCTGTTACACCTCACTTTCTATTTGCTGGTTATTTTTCCATCATTTACTAGTTTCCCCCACTCCATTCCTGACTGGTAAATTACCATTGCCATTTGGATTATTCTCAGAGATGAGGAGAAGGTATTGGAGTTTGCCAAATGAGGATGCAGTAACTCGTGTAATCAAAAGTTGGAACTCGGGGCGCCTGGGTGGCTCAGGGGGTTAAGCCTCTGCCTTCGGCTCAGGTCATGATCTCAGGGTCCTGGGATTGAGCCCCGCATGGGCTCTCTGCTCAGCCGGGAGCCTGCTTCCCCCTCTCTCTCTGCCTGCCTACTATCTCTCCCTCTCTCTCTGAAATAAATAAAATCTTAAAAAAAAAAAAGTTGGAACTTTAGGTACCTGTCCTGGGCTTATAAGTAAGAGCTTCCCAACAACAAGATTTTACTTGGTGAAAACTACCTTTTCTATTATTTAGCACTGCCTATACATCTCCGGGAGTGTAGGGAAGCAAGTCTGTGTTGATTTACACAAATTTCCTAACTTCCTGTCAAGCAATTCTAGCTTATTTTAAGCACTTTCCTCCTCTAATTTCCCAGTTGGGTACCTATAGGAATGCCTGGGTTTAGCAAACCTGCTTGGAACTTCTCCTCCCCATCATTCCCTAAATGCATGGAAGGGTCCTCATGGCATTCTTTTATGTCGTTAGCTTAGGCATTTCCTCACAAAGTCATGGAATTTTCCCTGGAGGTTTCTTCCTCTTTACATTAAATAATATATCCTTACTTCGCTTATCTTGGTCACGTACTCATTATCTGTTTCTGGAACTTCTCTCTGAAGTTACATCAACTTCTCCAAGACTCTCTTATCAATTTATTTGGCCAAAAAGCATAATCAGTAGTTGAGGAGGAATAATCACCATGGATACGACAAGCGTATTCGGTGCCTTTCTCACTGCACTCTCTGGAGGCTGGTGGTGTTGGAGTTCGCAGTTACTAAAGCAAAACCTACCAGACTTCATCCCTTCCTCTGACCTCTGCCTCTCTCCCCAGTCTCTTCTGTTGCTCCAGTTCCCTTTGCTCTCTGCTCTTCAGCTTAATGAACCATCTTCAGTGTCCTGAATTTGCCACAACCTGTTTCAGCTCTGCTGCAAACAAGAGAACCCAACTGTATCATTAGGGAAATACTGGCTGCTGTAACAGATACACTCCAACATCTCGGCGGATTAACATAAGAGAAACCCAAGGGAGGCTCGGAAAGCAAGGTGGGGTAAGGGAACCTAACACAAGAATTCCCCGAATATAAGGAAGTTGTTCAGAAGATGCCAGGAAGAACATATGTCCACCACTCTCTTAGTTTGGGTTCCCGTAAAGGCAGACCCTGAAAAACGGACTTGGATTCAAGCAGCTTATTTAGAAGATGGTTCTAGGAAGAAGGAAGAACCAGTTATACGGTTATCCCTGTGAGCAGAGGCCCAATGCCTCTGAGGACCCTTTGAAGAATGATACAGAACGTATTCAGAAATGTCTTCCCAGTGTCGGGGGATGCCGGAACGTTTATCTACTCTCATTCCCCATTGGTTGAGTGTTTTCTTGAGGACAGTGACTCCATCTGCCCCACCCTAGTTGTGCTTCTGGACTGCCCTTGGAGCCCTGGAAAAAGTTTTGGAAAAACTTTGGAAAAAGTCCTGAGACAAAAGAGCAGAAGGACGAGGCACCTGGGTGGCTTAGTCAGTTAAGCTTCTCCCTTCGGCTTAGATCATGATCTCGGAGTCCTGGGATTGATCCCCACATTGGGCTCCCTGCTCAGCGGGGAGCCTGCTTCTCCCTCTGCCCCTCCCCGCAACTCGGACATGCTCTCTCTCTCTCAAAAATAAAATAAAATAAAATAAAATAAAATAAAATAAAATAAAATAAAATCTTTAAAAAAGAGAGGCAGATGGACACGGAAGGTCATGAGGCGGTATGCTTGTAGCATGCATGGTAAATGTCCACACAGCTGAAGTGGAAATCAGAGGTGGACCGAGGAGACGTGGTACAGAGCACAAAAAGGGTCTGCCACAGCCACCTCTTCTTAGCCCCTTGGTTTTTGATTGTTGTTGCCTGCTATGCACCAGACTCTGCGACAGGCTCTGGATATACAATAAAGAACAAAATTCTCTAGTCCTACCTCTCATGAAACTTAGAGCCGCTGAAGGAAGCAAATGTTAAACAAATACTGAGCACATTGAATTACAAATTATGGCATTGCCATAAGGAATGCGACTGACGCGATGGGGAGTGAGGGCAAGATGATAAAGGCCAATCATGCAGGGCTTTGCAGAGAGCATTAAAATTTTTGCTTTTTTCCCCTAAGCATATTGGCATCCGCTGAAAGAGTTTTAATCAGGGGAACAACACGCAGTCCTCATTATTCATAGGTTCCATGTTTCCTAATTCCAATAGGGTCCAAAATGTATTTGTAATCCCCAGATCAGGACTCTCAGCACTAACAGCTCCTTCGTGCGTTTGTGCAGAGTGGCAAAAAGAGTGAGTTGCCCGTTGTGTTCTCAGCTAAGGTTAAATAAGGCAACTTATTTGTTCCTTCTTGTTCCAGCTCTCATACTGCAAACAAGTGACTTTTTGCGGTGTATTTAGTGCCGTGTTTTTCCACATTTTTGTGATTTTGTTTTTTGGTTGATGATTTTTTTTTGTTTAAAATAGCTCCCAAGCTGGTCCTGAGGTGTTGTCCATTGTCCGTAAGTGCAAAAAGGCTGTGATATGTTTTATGATGAAAATATGTGTGTCAGATAAGCTTCATTCAGGCATGAGTTATAGTGCTGTTGGCTGTGAGATTAATGTTAACGGATGAGCAATATATATTAAACAAGATGTCTTTCAACATAAACAAACATAAAACAAGATTATGTATTGCTTCGTTGATGGAAATGGCACCAGAGGCTCACAGGAACCTAAGTCTATATTTCTCCTAGGAGCAATGCTTCTGTATTTGCCAACCCAGGGTTCAAGCAACTTTTAAAACATAACTACTGTGTGGGGCACCAAGGTGGCACAGTCAGTTAAGCACCTGACTCTTGATTTTGACTCAGGTCATGATCCCAGGATTGTGGAATCTGCACTGGGTGTGGAGCCTGCTTAAGATTCTCTCTCTCCTTTTGCTCTGTCCCTCTTCCCCACCCCCCCTCTCTTAAAAAGGATTTATCTCTCTCCCTCTCTGCTTTCCCCCCCACCCCCCAAAAAAGGACATAACAGCTGTGAAGAACAACAATCCACTGTAACTGGATATGCTTTAAAGGAGTTTCCTCTGGTTGCTCTGTGGAGAACAGATGGGAAACACGCAAGAGTATAAAAGTAGAGATAAGTTGTAAGTTCACTGCAATCATCCAGGTGAAAGATGATGGTTATGTGAGTCAAAATAGTGGCAGGGGAAATGGAGAAGAGTGAATTCTTTCTAGGTCCCTAAGTCCATCTTGAAGGTAGATGAGGTATGACTTGGTGATGGACTGGATAGAGAAGTGGACAGGAAGTGGGTGGTGGTAAGGAGAGACATGTGTTAGTGAACAATGACTTCCAGGGGGGCGCCTGGGTGGCTCAGCGGGTTAGAGCCTCTGCCGTTGGCTCCGGTCATGATCCCAGGATCGTGGGATTGAGCCCCTCATCAGGCTCTCTGCTTGGCAGGGAGCCTGCTCTGCCCCCCACCTCTCTGCCTGCCTCTCTGCCTACTTGTGATCTCTGTCAAATAAATAAATAAATAAATAAATAAATAAATAAATAAATAAATAAAATCTTTAAAAAAAATTTAAAAATGACTTTCAGGTTTTCAGTTTGAGCCAGAACTTTTTGCTAAAAGAGCAAAGTTTGGGAAAGTTTGGAATTACACTAGATTTGGGAGGGCAGATTCAAGTGACCTTTTTGGCTATGCCATGAACTTCTAGGCACTTAGAGGGGGAAGAGAAACTAAGGTTTATGGGAGAGAGTATCAAATAAATCAATACTTTCAAGCTAAGTGTTACAAGCTAGTAGGGAGTGCACAGGTATGTCTGATGGCAGAGAGAACAGGCACCTGATCCAGGCAGTGGTCAGAGATGGCTTCCTGGGAGATCTGGCATCTGAGCTGAGACTTGGAGGATGAATTCTAGCTGTTCAGCTGAGTGTGGGAAGGAGGTTCCAGATGTAGTAGGTTTATGTGTATTGCTGTAATGCCCTCCCAACTGGTCTTCTTGGATTTTCTTCTTCTTAATTCATTCTACACTCCATTAGCTGATAAAAGCACAGCTATAGTCCTACTACGCCTCTGTCGGGAAAATTCCGAAATCGATTCCTGACATTCACAGTGCTCTCAGGCCTGGTGTCACAGACCTTTCTAGCCTTCCTTCTTGTGAGCAGTATATGAAGGGACAGCATGGCCTTCATAGAATTGTTGGTAATTATAAAGCAAACAAGAAGGGCAGCAGTGTTGCAGAAATCTGATCAGAAGCCTGGTGTCCAGGAGGGGCACTGGCCATGGGTACATCAGGCTAGTGCACCTTGATGGGACCACCTCTCAGATCATCTTCCAGACTTCCTCTCTCTGGACGAATAAACCAAAAACTCTGGATGACTGAAGTGGGAGAAGGTTGAATAAAAAGATTTGGGGTGGTTCATGACACCTCTCCAGGACAGCTGGACTCAAGTTCAGTGAACCCTGGACGCCACGGCTCAGGCCACTGTTGTCGCTGCTGTTGCGGCCACCACCACCAAGATGGATTCTCCATTGTCCCTGCTTCTTTCTTTTGCTATCTCTCAACTGCAAGTCTGGGAAGAGCATGAGCAATTGTTAAAGTACTCTCAGACTGGCAGGTAATGTGAAATAATAAGCGTAAAAAGACATTATCCACCTTGAGGCGTCTTTTCCCCATTGCCAAACATTTCTTTCAAAAAATAAATTACACAGCTTGGTCTACATAATGTCACATGATCTCTAAGGTCCTTTTTGCCTGGGAGAGGCTATGATTTGCTCATGTTCTATAGCTAACTACATTTTCAGTGGGGGATTTAGTCTCCAGGGCAAGGCTATTACAAAAAATATGGACATCTTTCTTGGTTCATTTACTTCTCAATTTTATGCTACCAATTTTTGTTTCAAACTAGAATGGAAGGGCAGAATCCACATTTCTTCAGAGCAGCAGACTGTATTAACTTAATGTCTCAGTATTACGAGACAGCCAAAGGGCTGTGTCAAAGATATTTAGTTGTTTTTACTCTCATAATTACACTGGTTTTAGCAAGATGGGTGTGACTTCTCAGGCACTCTATTACAGCTGGGAATACGAGACTGCCTTTCAAAATTGCTAAAAACACCTCAGTGTATCTGGAATATGATAATACTAATCCTAGCTTGACATAAATGCTAGTTTTATGGCTGCATATGCTGTAAAAAGTGTATTTTTGCCAGAAGAAAATGCCAGCGTTCAGATAGTTTTGACTTTACTTTGTCTCTCTTGGTCTGTAATAATCATGTTTAATTTTGACACGTTTAGTTAGACATCCTGAAACCCTAAATGCTCTGTTACAGTAAAAGAACTTGGAGCTAAACTGAAATTTCAGTAATTTGTTGAAGAATTGTGTAATCGATGGGGGAAAATTCAGTCCTATGCACCCTGTCACTTCATTATATCAAAATGTAAAAATCACTGTCATATTTCTAGTAGGCCTTCAGTGGAGGATGGAGTAACAGAATTATAAAATCTCTGGTTTGGTAAGGATTGTTCATGTTCATCTTTTGCAGTGTTGCATTGAATTATTATTAGATTTTCCGTGAGAAAAAAGGTGGTTCTGAGGTCAAAGAAGTCTGAGAAATTCTACATTTTGTGTCTCTCTTGGGGGGATTCAAAGAGTGTGTTAATACCTTAAAAGCACCAAGAAGTTTTATGGTAAAGAAAGCTGTTTAACTTTGGAGTGTGCTTCTTAAATTTGATCATGAAATTTATTTTTGTTTGTTTGTTTTTTTTATAAGAACATGTTGACATAATGAGATAATCAAAGGTTCCATATAGTTTGAGGTGCCCGGGTGACTCAGTCGGTTAAGCGTCCGACTCTTGATTTCAACTCATGTCATGGTCTCAGGATTTTGAGATGGAATCCCTAGTCAGTCTCCATGCCTAGCATGGAGTCTGCTTGGGTTTCTCTCTCTCCCTCTGCCCCTCCCCACCCTTGGCTCCTGTTCTCTCTATCTCTATTTTAAAAATAGTTCCAAAAAGTTTAGGAAAGCATCTATCATAGCCTCCTACCCCATTTGTAATATTCTTGCCAGACATATGGTCATCCAGGTTTTGTCTGATGGTTACTTTGGCAAATTCAAAGAAAGCACTAAATAAATAGACCCTGGTGCTGAGGTGAACACAGTGACTCCTTATTACATTGGAACCTTCAAAGAGAAAACTCACCTGAACTGTTAGGTCACAAAGGAATAATTTGATGAGCTAAAACATGATGTTAGCAGTTTATCCATGTAACTTTTTTCTATTTTTAAAAAGATTTTATTTATTTATTTATTTGAGAGAGGGAGAGAGAAGAGAGCGAGAGAGAGAGGGAGAAGAAGACTCCCTGCTGAGCAGAGAGCTCGATGTTGGACTCGATCCCAAGACCCTGGGATCATGACCTGAGCCGAAGGCAGATGTTTAACCGACTAAGCCACCGGCACTGTATCCATATAATTTTCATCAGACTGTCTTACAGTCAAACATTACTGCCCTCAAGCTGTCATCTCATATTAGTTAGTTTGAACCTTCCATTCTTCTGGAATTATGACCGCACTGCCATTAGGGTTGATGCACATCAGTTATGTGTTACAAAACTGTGGTTCTAGTGTCAAAATAGAACATTTCAATATCAGTCAAGAGGCCTTTTCACAGATTTGTAGCCACCGAGTGATGGCTGCCATCATCTGTCACATTTGGAAATGGAAGGTGTGGTGCTACTGTATGGTTTTTGCGTTGCCGCCAACCCTCTACCCAGTTCTGGGAAATGACTCAGGTCTGGCCCGTCAACAAAATCCTTCCCTCTTAACACCGTGGTTGATTCAGCAGCGAGCATGTGACTCAAGGCAAATCAATGAAACTCGATTCTGGAATTCCGTGTTGGGAGACAAGTCTCTATAGGTCTTTCACTTTTCTGCACATCTTGCAAGGGAGGCACTGAGTGCCCTTTATGCCTATCTTCTCAAGTTTTTTTTTTAAGTTTTTATTTAAATTACTAAGTTAACATATACTGTAGTATTAGTTTCAGGAGTACAATACAGTGGTGTTAGGCACTGTTTTTACTTTTGTCAAAATCTTCCTAGCAACCTTAAGAGGTTGGTTTTTTATCCCCACTTTACAGAATAGGAAACTGAATACTGGCAGGCAAGCTACTCTTCAATGTGGGCAGAAAAGAGAAATACGAATACTATTCTCTTTCCTTTTTGTTTAAGCCTTTTTCATAAAAACGTTAAATAGTGTAAACATTAAATGATTTTACTGTAATTATTTTTTATATGTACCAAAGAGTAATTTTCAAAGAAGGACAAATCTTAGGTTCAAATGGCACATTTTTCTAATAGCAAACTACAACCATGATCTGCTCCACTAAAACCTGTGCCTTCCCCTCACCTTAGAACTCTCAGGCTTGGAAGTACAAAGACCCTGGGCAACCAATTTACCATTGTGGGCTTTAGCTGCCTGACCGCCGCAGTGAGGTTTAGGGCGTGGGAAGGGGTAAAGGGAGGAAGGAGGGGGAAGAAGGGGCAGAACTTCGGATTTCAGAGAACCTTGTTCACTGGGAGAATATCCCTCCCACCTCCCAGCTTCCTTTGTTCTTTTTTCTTACTCCCACTCAACAGAGAAAAACAAGCAGAAAATAACTTTATCCATCCTTTTGATAATTTCCCTCAGATCACCATGCTGGGTCCCGGCTCTAGGTTTCTCTTTTCTATGTCATTAGTAGTTACAATTTTGTTATGCTTTGCAGTTTTAGTATCTGTTCAGATACCAACTTTTTTTTTTTTTAAGGAGGCATTACCTCTCCTCCATTCCTGACTTACAAGACTCACAAGAACAGGACAGTTTAAAACGTATTTACACATGGCTTCCTACAGTATAATTCTGACCCTTTAGTAAAATACAAACAAAAAAAAAAAAAAAAGAAAAAGAAAAAAAACATACAAAGCTTAAACAACATGACACAGATACTTTTTTTGACTTTTTTTCTTAAATTGACCCTAAAATATGAAAGTGCATATTTTGCCACTCTTTAATTTATTTCTTAGTAGTTTAATACCAATCCTAGTAGCAGCCACTGATTTGAATGCAAATCTTGCTCAAGTCAGTGTTCCCTTGGCATCAGACCCTTTGGGTTTGGCTTTTTTTTTTTTTTTTCTGTCTCAGCTTTGGATTCTTTTCCAGGAGGGTAGGGGCAGGCTGACAGAGAAAAGGGCTGGGATGAGGACGGGAGGGGCATTCCTGTGGCTCATTCTCATTGCTTGCTGCTCCACTTCCTGGAAAGATGTTCATTTTGCTAATCTACCAGGGAGACAACAGAGCCCTTGTTCTCCTGTTCACGCCAGTTTCATTCTATGAGGGATTTGAGATTATTGTCTCCTTAATGCTGCCACAGACAAGCTGGGAACAATGGGAGAATCTGGGCTGGAACCAGTCTTTCTTATCTAGTGATGGGTATATGTCAGAAACAAGAATGAAAACAAAGGTGAGCAACGCAGTCATTAACACTTAATAACAGAGCTTGGCAGTTTTCCAACTTTTTCATCTCAGGACCCCTTCACACTTAAAAATAACTGAGGACCCCAAAGTGCTATTGTTTTTGTGGGTTATAACTATCAATATTTACCATATAAAATATTAAGACAGATATTTAAAATTAATTCATTCAAAGATAATATAAATAAACCATTGTATGTTATAAATAATATTTTTCAAAATAAAAATAACTATTTTCCAAAAAAAAAAAAAACCCCACTTCATGAGAAAGTAGCACTGTTTTCACAATTTTGCAAAATCTCTTTCGGGTCTGGTTTAAGAGAAGATGCATGGATTATCCTATCTACTTCTGTGATGTCATCATGATGTAGCTTCTGGAAAACTCTAATGCACATTTGGAAGGAATCAAAGTAGGAAAGATAATGTCTTAGTATTATTATGAAAATAGTTTTGACCTCACAGACCCCCTGAAAGGGTCTTGGGGACCCTCAGGGATCTCTGGGCTGCACTCTGAGAATGACTGACATAGACGAACTTATTTTTAAAGTAAACTCAGGCAGTTAAAAATCATAAAGGAACAAAGAGATGGTACTAAAGGCAAAACCAGATTTTGTATAATCAAGGAGGTGATTATCGAGGAAGTGACCTTGAGAAATAAGATTTTGGGTAAGTCAAATATAGGGAAAGCTAGACCAGCACTGTTTGATACAAGTTTCTGCAGTGATGGGCATGTTCATATCTGTGCTGTCCAATACTGTAGTCACAGCCACGAGTGGCTAGTGAGCACTTGGAATGAGGTCAGTGAGATGGAGTAATGGAGTTGTAAATGTTATTGTTTGATTTAAATTTAATCTGAAATAGCACTAGCACACACGACTAGTGGTGACCCTACTGGACGGCGCAGTTCTAGACAAAGGAACTGCCTGAAGGAAGCCACTTCATCAAAGGAGCAAGAAATCTTCCTGTTGGAAAGAGACACCATTTCCTTTGGGAAGAAAAAAGACTCCACTCCCAAGTGACCTTAAGGAAAGGGTCTGGTAGATGAAAATGAGGCTACAGATGGCTCTTCCGGGTGGTGGTAACCACTCTGCTTTCTGCAAGGGAGTTTGTGTTTGTTAGAACACTGTAACTGTTATGGCACAACACTGTCACTTACCAGGGTGCACTCTTCAGTCACAGTCGCATGCACAATGTCACTTGAGATGATGTGACTCTCAGGGACACTGGGATTGGGGCATCTCCAGAGGGTTGTTGTTCCTGCCCTGAAGGTGGTGGATTTGGCACTCTTTTTGCTTCGTCCTAGTCCTGACATTGGCCTTGGTGAGATGATCAAGAGGTAGAACATAGACTAAGCCCGGTGCATTGTCTTGAACACACTAGGGGCTCAAATTGTTTCTTGGGGATGGGGAGCCTGGCGAGCAGGAGGTGGAGCTGGAGCTGGCACACCGGCTGCTGCTGAAGGTCCTAGGCTGTGAAACACCCTCAGCTGCAGGCCTCACTCTGGATCCCAGAACAGGATGTTCCTAGGACAAGGCGATCTGCAGCATGCTAAGGTATATGCCTGGGAGAGGGGCCTCTGTTTGCTCATCTACAAAACGAAAAGCCTGGAGACCAGCGACCCACCCTCATCCAGGTGTGAAAGCTGTTCCTCCCCACCACTGTGCCATCACCCATGAAAACTATTGAACTAGATGATCTCTGTAAGTCCTTCTAGAAAAGAACAGAGTTCGCATGGGGATCGTTGGCAAAGAACTGCAGCAGTTCTTTCACTGTCTGAACACATGGCCAGACTTCTCTGTTCTACTTGTGGACGATTAAAGTGAGCTGGATAATTACCCTGTGGTTTTAATCAGTGAAGACACAGCCAATGAAGGTAATTCACAAAATGACCTGCCATTTTTTTGTCTAGGTAATAATTACCCTTAATCTAGGTCTTGATGGATTAAGGACCTGCACTGGAATGTCAGCAACGGGAATGAAGAGGAAGGACGTTAAGAGAGGATTCAAGGGAAGTAAGAGGGTACTGAGAGCAGCTATAGAGGAAAAGGAGAGGCAAGAGGCAAAAATGAGGTAGGGCCCTGGCTCTTAAAGCAGCATAGCATCACCTGGGAACGTGTGAGAAGTCACTGAGCCCTTCTCTACTTACTCAGTCAGAAACTCTAGGGCTGGGACACATGGAGCCACATGGCCTGAGAGGTTACAACACTCTGCCCCTGACCCCAGGGCCCAGAGCCTGATATTGGGGGTACAAAAAGCTGTCCCTTTAATCTTGAGGTGGGGCAATTTGGGGTGTGATTTATGCTCTGAACTTAACGTGAGGCCCCATCTTTGCTTGTCTCTTTCCCTGCCCTCTTCTGCCCCCTCATTCCCCAACAGGCTTTTGGTTTGAGCCCTTTTTCACTCAACCACAAGCATCTGAATCCCTGTCTCAGGCTCTGCTTCTAGGCAAAGCAGATGGCTCTAATGTTGGGAAGCTGAGAAAAGGCTTCCATGATGGCAATGAATATGTAGAGAATACATGACTTACAATCACCCAGTCCGATGTGGAGTTGAAAAACATCGTTTTTTTCCAAACAGGAATACATTTACACGTTTCACAAATCAAAAGGTATAAAATGACATACAGTAAAAAGTCTCTCTCCTAACCCATGCCCTGTCTGCCCATTCACAGGTCACCACAGTGGTTAATCACTTCCATATTATTCCAGGGACTTAAAAATGTATACCCTGGCAAATACAGATATATATTCTTTCCTTGTCCCTTTGCCACAAAGGATACATTTCTATAAATGGTGCTCTGCATCTTGCCTCTGTCCCATTTACACTATATTTTGAAGGACTTCCCCTATATGTACATAGAGAGTATCCTCATTCAGTTTTCACAGGATTCCATTGTGGGGGCATACCATCGTTTTTGTAATCAGCATCCCTGTTCATAGCCACCTAAGTTATTTTTAATCTTTGGCCTCAGTCTGACTTTTGAGAACTATTGAGCCATATGAAGTTGACTGTGTAAGTGTGATTCTCCACAATGTGGGTGTCCTAGGTTCAGGAGGGATAACACCCCATTCTTAGGGGGCCATGTTTAAGGTATGAGGGGTGTATTATGGAGGAATTTCCCCTTTCCAAAAACTCAATGTATGAAATTATATGGGGAAAAAAGCACATAACTTAAGAGGTGATGATTTTCTTTTAGAAATCCTTCTTTCAATAGGAAGTTTACTCAAGTGTTCCTTTAGATGGAGAGTTGCTAAGTCTTAAAAATACGATTTAATCCTACAAAATTTAAATTACCTTCATCTTTGCAGAAAAATACCTGCTGTATTAAATAAAGCAAGCTGCTCCTGTATTGTTTTATATTTATCACATACTGTACATGGAATTCGCAAAGACCATCTCAGCATTAGTATTCCTGTGCTGAAATTTTGTTACAGTGAATGGATATTGGTTAGGGTTTGGCAATTCCACTGTTGAATAAACATTTTTGTCAAAATTATATTTATTTTTATGAAATTCAATCTGAGATGATAGTTGGGGATCTTGAAAAAGTAGCTCACTTCTTAGAACCCTGCTTTGGAAAACATTTTGGCTTAACAATGTAGATATTTTATCTTTAATCTGAAAGATTTGTAAACTCTCTTTACCAGTTTTCTCCTTCATTTATTAGAATCCTATAGTTAAGACAATAATTAACATTGTCTCCAAGAAAGAAAGGAGGCATTCTGAATATTTAAAAAATTGATTTCCAATGGTTGAGGAAAGCCTAATTAAATTAGAGCTCCTCTTGTGACAAGTAGTTTTCTACACATTTTCTCTCTGTTTTGATATATCAGACCTATATGGCATAAATTACCATTTCATGTTCAAAATTTGTTGTTTTCGTTCACTTAAAGTAACACTTTACTGTTAATTTCCACCAATGTTACACCTAAACAGATTGCAAATACAGAGAAGTGTTACCAATACTGTTTCCACAGAGCAGGAAAGTTGCAAAATGTTAATTGAATGGAAGAATTTGGTCTTTATACATTAACGGGTCTTATCTTGGTTATCTTGAAAATTGGGATTTAAAAATCCTCGGCCCTGAGAATGGATGATTATGCCTTGAGAAAGCGAAATAAAAATAGTAGTTGTTACCGCTTTGGGTATATACAGGTAAGCAGGGCGAGGAGAAGAGAGAGCGGGGACAGAAAGAGAGAGAGAGAGAGAGAGGGCTCTCATTACACTGGGAAGAAATTTGAACTGAAAGGGCACTTTCTAAATTTCCGGATGAGCCCACGGAAATGACAGACAGTGAAGAGTCAAAGACATTTCTGAGCAGGATTCTGTGGCAAAACATGGAAAACAGGGAAAGCATTTCATGTTTTATCCATGTGCTCGGTTGTGCCAATATTGGCTGAATGTTGCATAACAACACAGTAGCTGTGCTTACCGCAGCTGTCGTTTAAGGAATGTGGCAGATTTGCTTGACTTAAAAAATCTTCCAGCAAAAATTCCATTTTTACTTTAGGAATTTTACTAAGGAATTGGGAAGAAGGCTCAGAAGAATGCAGAGTGGAATGTTCTCTGCTACGTACTTGTCCCATCCGTTCCCCACCCCCAAATCTGGGCTAAGGAAGGGCAGAGCTGGGAGGGCAGCGCTAGGGGCTGGACAGGGGTGTGGGGGGGTTTGGGGGGGATGGGGATTACTGTTTCACCCGAGGTTACAGTGTGTGAGGCCAACGCACAAACAGAATCAACTCTGTGGGAGTTGGGGAGGGAGGCACTCGCCCCCAAACAAGACGAAGTACAGAAACAAGACCATCTGCCTAATAAGGACTTAGGAAGCCAGTGGCGGGGAAAGTCATCCTACAGGAATTTGGGATCCCGAGTGTAATTTTTATGCAGTTTCTTGCAGGTTCTCTCCGTTCTCTCCCTTTCTTCACGGGCCCCTTTCACCAGTTGACCTGGTGTGGAACTCTGAAAATCTAAGAGCTCACCCATCTGGAATGTTAAGAGGCAGCATCTAGATAAGAGGGTTTGGATTACATGAGAGAAACAGAGCTGCCTTTTTTTTTTTTTTTTTTTTTTTTAACCTTCGATCCACTTGGTTTTTAAAAAGAAATTGTAAAATACACAGAATGTAAGTCTACCATTTTAACCATTTAAAAGTATATAGTTCTGTGGTTTTAAGAACATTTGCTTTGCTGTGGAACCATCACCATCATGCATTTCCAGAAATTCTTCATCTTCCTAAACGGCAACTCTGTCCGCACGAAACACTAGCTCTCCATGCCTCCAACCCCTGCCAGCACCCTGTCCTTTCTGTTTCTGGGTGCTTCATGTAAGCAGTCATTTTTGGAGAGCATCAAAGTCCTTCATGGCCCTATTTGCTGTGTATTTGCTGGCTGGGGGTCTTTCATTTGAATGTAGACACTGCTGTCTGCCACTACTGAGATGGGGACAGACGTGAGGGTGTCTGTCCAGTCACGCAAATGCTCAGTGAGGACTCATAGCCCAAGGACAACAGGCACACGTGCCCAAGGGGACAGGCGAGGGGGTGTTGTGGGGGAAGGAGGAAGCTGCCATTTTAGATTGGACTTTGGGAGGAGAGTCTCTGTATTTCAGTTACTCACTGGTAGACAGAGGAAGTTGAATTTTAAAAGCTGTTTAATGAGGGAATGGTGAGGGCTGGGCAAACATGATTAGTCACAGAGCTCCGGGCCTAGGTTATTTATTCTCTGGAGAAGCCCAGAGCTTGTGAGTGGAATGGATTGGCAAGTGGGAAGCTGAGTAAATTTGACCAAGAGGCCTAAACCGAGGGGGAGACTGGTCTCTTTCTGAGCTCTGTTGACACTGAATAGAAATGTGGGCTTAATTCCAATTTGTTTCCTAGCAAAATAAATACACAAATATCAAGGGAACTTCCTTGTTTTCAGAAAGAGGAAAGAGTCGAAGTTATAATAAGTATGAAAGGCAAATGAAAAGGAGATGAGTGGTTTTGAGGATACGATAAAAATATCTTGGTAGGCAATTCCACGTAAGTGTAAAAGGATACTCTGAAATCTTTCCTGGCTGCAAGGGCAAGCAGCAGTGGATTACATTACCCAGAAAGGTTGTGGGTGTGATTATATTCAGGGATACACTGGGCTTGGACACCAGACCGAATCACAACATAAACATTAGAAATAACGCCTTTGTTTTTTGCAAAAACCACGACAAACTCCTCTCTCTTAAAATGCCAACATTATGTGAAAATCTAGATCCAAATATGCATGTAAATATTTATGGAGTGGATGAGTGAACAATATAGATACTCAGGAACTATAAAGAGTTCCCAGTTTAAAGACACCCTATGCGTTTTAAGATGCAGCCCCAAATCCCCTGGCCCCACGGTTTTGCTCTCAGCCCTCACCACCGCATTGGCTTTAATTAGGGGCTTAGGACATGGACCCCTTGTTAGGAGCTAAATTGTTGCAAGAAATGTTTTGCGCTCTCGAGCAGAGAACAGTCTGCCCACGGGCAGTGTCTATCTGCTATTCCATATAATAAACCAACTTTTAAAAGTGAACTGAAAACTCAAGGTGGGTCATTTTGATCATTTTAGTATTTATTTAACATTTTCATGTCTCGATTTTAAAAAATAACACATAAGTCTTGTAGAAATCATAGGTATAACAACAAAAAAAATGAACATGACTGGTAATCCCCTATTCAGAGTTAGAATATTGTTCTATTCTGATGTATTTGCTCTAGTCCAGTTTGCTATCTATGTAAAAAATGGAGGTGGGCAGTTTTTCATCTTCCTTTTTCATTTAACATTTAATCCCAAGCATTTTTCTCAGTCATTAAAGATTTTTCAAATGTGGTTATGATAACGGCTGCATCATTTCAGCCTGTGGCCATACTCTTCCCTGGTGTTAGACATTTAGGTTCTTTCAAGCTTTTGTTATCAGAAAGGGCTCTTTGATGGGCTTTTGTTTTCCACTGATCTTTGCCCTTCTCAGGTCAGAATCCCAAGGACAGGGAATGAATACTTTTTAAGCTTCTTAAAACATTGTACTAGTTCCCTCCCCTCAGTTATGCTCTAGCCAGCAAAGCAGGAGAGTGGCTGTTTTGTCTTTAACACAGAGTAAGCACAAGAATGCAAAAACAAATTTTTCCACTTGGGCAGGTGTAAAATGATTATCTTAGGGTTGTTTGAATTTGCATTTCTTTGATAGCTAGTTAGCCTGAAACACTTCAATATGGTGATTGGTTATCTGTGGTCCTCCTGAAAATTGTCTTCCCATTCTTTAACCACTTTTTTTCCCCATTTGTTTGTTTGCCTTATTTATGCTTGATAAGAGGGTTTTTTTTTTTTTTTTTGGTTGCTAAAAATACGTCCTTTGTCACCAGTAGAACCAACGGAGAACTCCGTAAAAAGAGGGATGTTCATACTAGCAGTACAAATGAGAAAACTCCTGGGAGGATTTTATAAAGAAAAGTTTTAAACTTTATTGAAGGATTTGAATACATGGAAAGCTTGCTAACATTTACACTTAGGAGGCCTCAGTAGTCTATAGATGCAAATTCTCCCCACAGTTAAGTTATAAATTCAGTATAATTAACAACAAAAATCTCCACAGGATTATTATGGGAATTCAACAACTGGTTCTGAAATTAATAGGAAACAATGACAGCGCATGTAAGTCTTAAGTAATTTTGAAGAGAACAAAGGATTTTTGGGGGGATGGAGAAACATTCTACCAGATATCAAGACGTATTTCAAATTTTCCAACAATCTGAAACAAATGGTATTCTGACACAGGAAGGGACAAACTAATATAAGAAACAGAGGAGAGACTCCACCCCTCCCCCACCACCAAAAGAGTCAGTGATGTATGAAATGGCCTGCTTCACAAATCAACTGGGAAAAGACTGACTATATTCAATAAACAGAGTTGGGACAATTGGCTCTTCATATGGAAAAATGTTAAAAGTAGATCCCTACATCATATCCCGAAATAAATTTTGCTACATTGAAGTCCTAAAAGTTAAAACAACAGCAACAACAATGAAACAAACACAAACGTGCTCTAAAAGAGAAGAAAATGTAAGAAGAGTGTCCTGATGACCTCTGTGCGTGCAGTCACTAGCTCTTGCCAGGACGATGCTGTCCTTTCCAACTTCTCTCCCTGGTTTCCTCTAGGCCTCTTCCCACCTGTTCTCTGCACTGGAGAACATAGTGACCCCTTCTAAATTGTAGCTAAGATCAGGTCTCTCCTGCCTCTCTGCAGTGGCCCAGGGGTGGCCCCTCCCCTGCCTACCTCTCTCGCTTCATTTCCTACCTCTTGCCCCTGTTCACTGAATTCTAGCCCCATTGATCTGCTGATTGTCCCACAAACATTTCAAAATCCTTATACCCCAGAGCCTCTTCTTTGGCTTTTCCCTTGGTCTGGAATCTTGGTAAAGATTCCTGCTACGTGCATAGCTTATTTCCTCACTCCTCCTGGGTCTCGGCTTAGAGTAGCATCCCCTCGGTAGCGTAGACCCACTCAAACTTGTTTACTTTTCTTCATGTCCCCTTCATTCCCTGACAGTAACTTCCACAGTTATTATGTAAGCTCCACAGGGCAGGGGTCTTGTCTGATTTATTATTTTAAGTAATAATAGAACAAAGAACAAAGCAGACATTTAATAAACATTTGTTCAATGAATGAATGAACAAACAATCTTTGGTTAGATTCCTTCCTTCCTTCCTTCTCTCTTCCACCCTCCACTTTCCCTCCTTTCCTCCCTTCTCTCTTTCAACAAGACATAAAATGCACAAATCATAAAAGAAGAGATTAATAAATTGGTGTAACAAAGTGTACGGCATCTGGGGGTGCCTAGGTTGCTCAATTGGTTAAGCATCCAACTCTTGATTTTGGCTCAGGTCGTGATCTCAGGGTCGTGGGATTGAGTCCCTGTTGGGCTCCAAGCTCAGCAAGGAGTCTCCCTGAGATGAATTCTTTCACCTTGCCCCTCCTACCCTTCAAAATAAGTAAGTAAATAAAATCTCCAAAATGTAAAGTATCTGGCACATGATATCACAGAAATGTTAAAAGCCATATGATGAACAATAGTAGGCATTCAAAACAGAACAGAAAGCCCAGAAATAAACCCATGATTATATGGTCAATTAATCTTCCACAGAGCAGAAAAGAATATTCAATGGGGAAAAGATAGCCTCTTCAACAAATGGTGCTGGGAAAACTGGACAGCTACAGGCAAAAGAATGCAACTGGACCATTTTCTTACACCACACACAAAAATAAATTCAAAACGGATTAAGGAGCTAAATGGGAGACCTGAAACCATAAAAATCCTAGAGGAGAGCACAGGCAGTAATTTTTCTGACATGGGCTGTAGCAACATCTTTCTAGATATGTCTCCTGAAGTAAAGGAAACAAAAGCAAAAATAAACTATTGGGACCACATTAAAATAAAAGGCTTCTGCACAGCAAAAGGAACAGTCCACAAAATGAAAAGACAAACTAATGAATGGGAGATCTTTGCGAATGACATATCTGATAAAGGGTGAGTATCCAAAATATATAAAGAACTTCTACAGCTCAACACCAACCCCCCAAATAATCCAATTAAAAATGGGCAGAGACATAAACAGACATTTCTGCAAAGAAGACACCCAGATGGCCAACAGACATATGAAAAGATGCTCAACATCACTCATCATCAGGGAAATGCAAATCAACACTGCAATGAGGTATCACCTCACACCTGTCAGGATGGCTAAAATCAAATACACAAGAAACGACAAGTGTTGGGGAGGATGTGGAGGAAAAAGAACTCTTGTGCCCTGTTGGTGGGATTGCAAACCGGTGCAGCCACTATGGAAAACAGTATGAAGGTTCCACAAAAAGTTTAAAAAAGAACTACCATATAATCCAGTAATTATACTACTGGGTATTTACCCAAAGAATATGAAAACACTAATTTGAATATATATATATCTATCAACCCTCAACCCTGGCAGCTGGAGTATGACCCAGGGCAGGTGAATGGACTATGAAACTTGAGAGAGTAACATCAAGACTGAGGAATATATATATAGATATCTATATCTATATCTATATCTATATATGATATATATAAATTCTTTTTTTAAAGATTTTATTTATTTGATAGAAAGAGGGATCACAAGTAGGCAGAGAGGCAGGCAGAGGGAGAGGGAGAAGCAGGCTCCCCGCCGAGCAGAGAGTCCAATGCGGGGCTCGATCAAGACCCTGAGATCATGACCTGAACTGAAGGCAGAGGCTTAACCTACTGAGCCACCCAGGCGCCCCATATATATCACTTCTTTACCCATTCATCTGTCGATATATATATAATATATACATTATATATTATACATATATAATGTATATATATCATGGAGTATTACTATTTCATGGAGTATTACTCAGTCATAAAAAAGAATGAAATGTTGCCATTTGCAACAACATGGATAGATCTAGAGAGGATAATGCTAAGTGGAGTAAGCCAGTCCGAGAAAGACAGATACCATATGATACCATATGATTTCATCTTATGTGGAATTTAAGAAACAAAGCAGATGAACAAAGGGGAAAAAAAAGAGATAAGCCAAAAAAAGACTCTTAACTATAGGGAACAAACAGATGTTTACCAGAAGGAAGGTGGGTGGGGAAATGGGTGAAACAGGTGAAGGAGATTACGAGCGCACTCATCTTGGTGAGCACTGAGTAATTCATGGAATCACTGAATCACTCTCCGGTACACCTGAAATTAATAGAACACCGTATGTTTACTACACTGGAATTATAATGAAAACAAAACAAAACAAAACTGATAAAGATTAGTACCCATAATGTACAAAGAGCTCTTATAAGTCAATAAAGGACAAATAATGCAACAGTAATGAATAACCAATATGGCTAGGCAATTTACAGAGGAGGAAAACTGAGGACTACCTCCCCCCCCCCCAGGGATGAAAGAACAAAAGGAAGAGTTTGGAGGTTTAAAAACTGAATGTTTAGGAGAAGAAACCCCATGGGGCTTGGACTTAACACTTCTGAGGAGGTGGGAGCTTATTATAGGCTGATACTGGTGTTTTTGATCTCAAAGAGAGTCTGATAAGCTTGTTCTGGGAGTGCTGGAAAAACTGCAAGCTGGAGTCGACTACTGGCATGAATCACCGCTGCTGGGGTGAAGAAGCATGACTAGATTAATGCTGACAGGCACAGGATGTAAATAGGAAGAAGCACTGACTTTTCCTTCTTCCCCAGACTTGTAGTTTTCTTCTAGAGTGGTCTACTGGCAGGGCCAATATAGGAGCAGTTGACCAAGGAGAAACTTGGTTTACAGTCTCAACCTCCATTTAATAAAGTGGTTCACGGGAGACAGGGCTTGAAGCCGAGAACAAAATAGCTCAATAACTGACACTCCCCAGCTTTGTGAGTCTTTTTGGAAGACGGCACCTTGCATCTGCAAGGGGGTCAGATAAATCTCCTCCTTGACCTGGCAGCTGGAGTGTGACCCAGGCCATGTGAATGGACTATGAATCTTGAGAAAGTGACATCAAAACTGAGGAAGAGTTGAATAATTACTCATGGTTGAAACTGCCACAGGGGGAGTCCAGAGCTGGGGGTGCCTGATGTGTGCCGAAGTGGTAGGACCAGCAGAGGCACTGAGTAACACTGTTCTTGTGCCATAACTTGGCGGTGTTCCCTACTGTCTGGTGCCCTTGTTCTTGCCTATTGTATGAAACTGTCTCCAGACGTTCCTTTTTATACTTTAATGACCCAATGACCAAGATATCCTTTTTCTGCTTACTTGCATTCAAGTACTCAAACTGATAAAAACATCATGCACATGAATTTTTAACAAACGACTAGAAGCAAACATAAACTATCAAGAGTCATTACTCCTGCATGATGGGGACTACAGGAGTTTGTTATAGTTTTATTTGTATTTTTGTGACTTCTAAGTTTCTGAAAAAGAGAAACATTTAAAATTTAAAAATCATGTGAAAATTGAAAATTCATAAAAGGCAGAAACTGGCTAGTCACAGATATACTTTCCTATATTTTAAAAAGATGCATTTAACTCTCAAATATATCTGAAAATTAACTGGTAGATACAAGAAGTGAAGCTTATATCAGGAAATTGATTTTTCCAAATTGTCAATTTTCCTAGTTCCTACTTTCCTAGGCCCATTTGCCAAGTAATACTAACTTGAGTTAGTTTTTTAAAATGTGAATACTTTTTAGGGGTATTTTTCTGGTGTTCCAGAAATCTTTTAGTAATAAATTTGGACAAGCTGTATTAGTACCAGCCAGAGCTAATCACCTTTTTAAACTCTGAATTCCAACTGTTCATTTTTCCCCCCAAACTTTCCTTTGTAGCTTGGGTCGTCCAGGAAGTGGGCTCTGAGACAGAGGTTAGTGGGCAGGATGTTTATTAAATGTGTCCTTGGAGTGAACACCTGTGGAAGGGAAGGGGAGGAAGCAGGAGTGGGCAGAGGGAGAAGCTGACCTGTGAAGCAGGCCCAGTGACGGCTTAGGGCAACCCCTCAGATTGCTGTGTGACTAAAATGGCCCATCAAATTGTCCTGTGTTAGGCTCAAAGGCTTTCCAAGGTGTGGGCCTCTGCAGCTGAGGTGGTCCCTGGGGGGGGGCAACAGCACTCCCTGAAGTGGGGGCAAACAGCCCCTCACTGAAGGCAGCTCTGGGCAGTGCGGCTCCATGTCCACCACAGGGCTGACATTCGAGAAGCACCTTCAAGGCGTCAGGCCTGGGCTAGGGCGCGTTGGCGTTTGTTGTATCACACAATTCTTACAGCACTCTGAAGTACAGGTTGTGTTTTACATTTTACACATGAGGAAACTCGGCCTGTGTTTGCTTTTCCTGATGAAAACCCAGCATGGGGCAACATTTTACAGGTGGCCAACCACTCGGAGAGCAGCCTGCCTGCTTAGGGAGAGAAAGTAAGCCAACTCTTTACCAGGGAGTGTCCAAAGTTTGGGCTTGACGTTCTGGTCTTAACTTCCTTTTATACTCTCAGGTAATCACTCTTCTCTCCTTGCTCGCATTCCCTCTTTCATTCTCGTTTATAATTTTGTAAAGATGTGTAAGTTGAAACAAGACTGGTGGGAGCTAGAAGCAATTCTCATCTCTCTTCCTGTTAAGATGTTTGCAGCTGGGTGCGTTGCGTTGACCTGATTATTTGGTACAAGCATGATTGTACCAAGGGCTCGACGTCTGCTCCTCTGACTTGTTGCCCCGAATTGCTTCCCTGCCCTTCATTGAATTTCTCATTAGTCAGCAACTGGCTGTCCCAGCCACATGGAACACAGAGGTGACTCAATTTGTTATCTGATGATCTGGAAAGTTAACACCAGCAGGGCGGTGCTTCAGTATCATTAAGAGAAGCAAATCGTACCTAGGAGAACTCTGGAAGGCATTTCTTCATGGAAAATGGTGAACACAACTTTCTATGTGAGCATGTTGACAGGGAGAGGGAAGAAAGCCAGATACCAGGAGAAAACCAGTGGGGACGGAGCAGGGGAGAGGACTGGTGTGGACTTCAGGACTGGCTTTCACATTTGACTTGTGAGACCAAAGACAGCTGTTAGGGCTTTGGCTGCTTTTTCTGTCAAGGTTCCTCAAAGCTCTTTGTTTCTAGAGAGTGTCACTTGGAAAGGGAGGCATGGTAATGATCAAGACATGAAATTTTAAACACTGTCCTGGGAATAAAGGGACCGGCATCAGGAATACAGTCAGTGACAACAGCACAGTGTGGTAATAGGTGGTAGCTACCTTGGAGGTGAGCACAACAGAACATAAAAACTTGTCACAACACTGTCATATGCCTGAAACTAACGTCCCATTGTGTATCACCATACTCAAAGAAATTTTCTTAAAAAATTTAAAATTGTATAAAAGCAGAAGAGATGAAGCGCAGGGATTGTATTAGATGTTCCTATCATCTGATTGTTTTAATCAGATGAAATTGTTATAACAGTCAACTTCTTTCACAGTAAGATTTGAAGATCACGTGAACTGATGAGGGGAGGCAGGGTTTCTCAGTACTTCAGAAAATGAAGACTCAGTCAATTTTCTTTTTGTGAGTTATAAAGTTCAGTCTTGGGATGACCATCCTTAGACTTGGAAAGGGTAAAACCGACGCTTTTACAATGAGAGGAAGATTCTGAAGAACTTGGCACATCGCAGAGAAAAGTATAAATTCTTGGATCTAGCAGATCGTGGCTCATGTTTACTAAAAATACTTTGTTGGCCCAAATAAAAATGATGAGAGGAAATAATTCAGATGCACAAATGCACAAGAGGTGGCACTGATTTTAAAAGTATATAGAGATAAAGCCTTAGTAGAGACCCTGCCATAACAACATAAAGGAAATACAGGCTTCTTTCTAGTTTTTCTTTAGTAAGAGGAATGTCACGGAGCTCAAGGACACCCTTGCTTCAGGTTCCAGTTCCCAATTTATTGGCTTCGTGTCTTTGGGAAAACAACTGAAACATCTTCGAGCCTTATTCTGTTCAGCTGTAAAATGGAGATGGTATTCGTGCCTATAGTCGCTGCGGACTAAAGTACCTGTACAGTACATGACACAAAATCGAAGCTCAAAAATATTAGAGGAGTATAAATCTGAAATGAACGTCTTCATTTTTACAAAGGCTCTTCTGAAAATAACACCAATTACGAACGGATAGAGATGTAAACTGAGGACGTCTGCCTAATGTAACTAAAGTCATCTATAAACTCAATCGTGGAGATTTTAGCACAGGGAAGGGAAGCCAAGACTTGAAATTTTATATTCTAGTCATTCTGCTGTTTTTATGCCAGAACTCCAAGGCTTCATTACTATTTCCTGTCGCTTTAAATATTGCACTAATTACTATGTCCTCTGAGAATGAATTAACAAAATTACGTCTAGACTCATGAGTGTAGAAATCATCTTATTTTTTATAAAGATTTTAAATGGTTGCATTGTGAGTAGGTACACATGCAGCAGGATATTCATGTAATTGATTCTCCTCTCTTAGAAAAAAGGTTAATCCAATGCTGTTTGAGAAAGAGATAGAAAACAGCCGGCTTGTGCTTTTTCAACATGCTTTCCTGGCATTATCGGTTGGTTGCCTCAAAATGTGACCTTATGCTGTGGGCAATGAACCAATTCCTTTCTAGCTAACTTGAGAGCTAGCTATATGTGTAGATATATATAAATTACACATATTAAAAATGCATCTGCATATATATATATAATATACATAATTTCCCCCTTAGGGACATTTTGGCTAGTTAACTTTGTAGTAGTCTATGTTGTACCTGTTCTGAATTATCCAGAATGGAATGTTTCTTTTGGCTCCTTCTTTTCTCCTTGTTGCTTAAGTAGTTTGTTGTGTATAAATATGTATGTATGAGTATGTGTATGAACAAAATACTATGATAACACTTCACCTCAAATGAATGCAGTACTGTAGCAACCCAACCTTTCAGGAACTTGGTCGAGAATGAATAAATAAGTAAAACAGGAGTCTGAGTGGCTCAAATTGGTGTATCACTCAGTCCGTGCACAAAAGCTCATGCATTCTAGTATAGGAACCTTCCCAGTTCTTTATTCAGCGCTTTTTATTTTTTTATTTTTTATTTTTTTTAATTATTATTTTTTTAAAGATTTTATTTATTTATTGGACAGAAATCACAAGTAGACGGAGAGGCAGGCAGAGAGAGCGAGAGGGAAGCAGGCTTCCCTGCTGAGCAGAGAGCCCGATGCGGGACTCGATCCCAGGACCCTGAGATCATGACCGGAGCCAAAGGCAGTGGCTTAACCCACTGAACCACCCAGGCGCCCCTATTCAGCGCTTTTTAATTTGTACCTAACACACAATTCTTATCCACATGGCTATCTGCCCTTACTCCTACTCCCCATAGTTTATGACAGATGAGAGGCAGCGAATAAGAAGTGTTGTTTTGGGGGAGCACATTCACGGGGCAGGGGGATAGGACAGGAGTGGGGGAACAAGGTGTGTCACTGCTGAGAACTCAGAGGAAGAAGAGGACAAAAAAAAACTATGAAGCAGCCGCAGGATTAAAAAGAGCCAGCAATCTGGGACTGTTTAGTGTCAGGCTAATAGACTCCAAAGGCATCAATTTTATACAGAAGAGAACGGTTGGGACACCTGAGTGGCTCAGTGGTTAAGCCCCTGCCTTTGGCTCAGGTCATGATCCCAGGGTCCTGGCACTTTGGGGGGGGGGTCCTTGCTCAGCAGGAAGCCTGCTTCTCTCTCTGCTTCTGTCTACTTGTGTGCTCTCTCTCTCCTTCTCTCTCTCTCTCTCTGATAAATAAATAAATAAATAAATAAAATCTTAAAAAAAAAAAAGAGAACAATTGTAAGTTCTTTTCAAATCCCCAATCAATAAAGAAAGGTCAGCTTATTACATTTAGAGGTAGAAAATGTAAGACAGTAGATAGTACGATTTCAAAGTATTTTAACGTGAATTGATGAAAAAAGTGTAGGCATAATTTCCATACGGTGAAACTTATCTTTTTTAGGAGCACAGTTCTGTGACTTTGGAAGAGCGTACACAGCTGTGTCACTGCAGTACGTAGCCCTTCGAGTCTGGCTCCTTCTGCTTGTCAGAATGCTTGAGATGCATCTGTGTGAACTGATTAAAATTTTAAAAATGCTTTGTGCTTAAAACTGGAAAAACTTGCTCATCACCTAAGGTTTTCTGGTAACTGAGATTTGCTCTGCAGATAATATAAAAGTAGGGGTTCTCAAAGAAAATCCAAGCTGTGGGAAAACTTGCAGCCGCATTCACTGTTGGTGGGGAGAGTAAATCCATACAAACTTTCTTATTCTTTCTTAAGTGTTTCCTTCTCTCTTCTTCTTGTCAAACCCACACCCCAGAAAACCTGTGGTGAGCGCCCGGCATATCGCCTGGCACAGAACAGCTATTCAACAATTAGTCATCTCCTTCCCCTTACCATTTCTGTTCTTCTCTGTTTGTATCCCACTTTCTCTTTTTCCCCTCCACACCCACCAATACTCGCGCATCAAGCTGCTTTACACGTCAACCAAGGTGAGTAATTATATTAGGAGTTGCTCATTATTGCCCCAATTTCCTTGACTTCGAAGAGGGGCTGTACAAATTAGTCTTTTTTCCAAGTCTCTGGGATGTAGTCACCTGTTCAGAAGTCATCCAAAGAAAATAGGGCTTACAGTTTTGGCCTTTCATTCTGTATTTATTTATGCATATGTGTCAGGCCCATTTTAGGATGCTAACTGAACTCACCCTTCTTTGAAATCGCCCTTTTGGAAGGGGAGGGCCCACACGGCCGTGTTAGTACTGTGTAATCTTTGGCCTCAGCTGACTAGGCTGGGCGCAGACAACTGATCCCAGAGAGCGAATGATAAGAAGGGCTGGCTTCATCAGACCATCTCTCTTGAGAACTGAAACAGAAAAATCTAGAGGGAGACTCTGTGGTGGCCTCTTGAATTGAAAAGTTATGCACAGCCGGCTCTCAAACGTGGTAGCTCTCAAACGTGCAGACATGCTGAGGGAACTTAGGGGCCCGTGAGAGACCCCCAGAATTAGTCTCTGTCACTGACCTGCCAGTTGTTGCCTCCTCGTGGCCTGAAAAAAATTATACTTCTTTCTTCCTTTTAAAAAAATCCTTTTTGTGTGTCTATCTACATATGGCTGAATAAAACATGGAATAATATAAACTTAGAGATCAATTTAAACAATAGGGCTGCAAATCATTTAGTAAGCATTTATATTCATGAAGCTCCATTAGGTAAAATGCTTACTAAGTGAACACTGCCTTCTCCATGCTTTTCCAGGAAAGCCTCACAACTGATTGGAAAAAAATGTATACTTTGTTTATAGATGAACACTAAATGTATGTGGATTTTCAGAGTTGTTTATTTAAAGAAGAAAGAGGAAGAATATGACAGTTTAGAGATATTCACGATTAAAATGTATGGGCATTTATTGGTCCAGGAACACATGACATTTAAATATCCTTATTATCCAAATGGGTGATATATTCTGAAAAAAAAAAAAAACTAAATAAGATGGTAAACAAAATTACATTCTTGAATATGGAATCTTTTTAGTTTGAAACACTTCTCATGCCTAGGGATATATTAATTCTGGATAAAATGTTTGATGAAGGGAATAATATATGCAAATAATTGCATGTTTAGAACATTTCACTTTACCTCATGTAAGAGCTAACTTTATGAAAGCTGACAAAAAGGCAAAACTTGATAAGTACAAATGCCAAATATGGGCTTTAGAGTTCACTTAAGAAGGTGGCTGAAAATGAACAATGAAGTTATCAAAATCATGAGATGGTAATTAAGCAGATAACAGTATAGGCTTAAAATCCATAGTGAAATTTGGAAAATCCAAGGATTACAGTATGTAGTACCTGATCAATTATGTAGGCCTCTGCCATTCTTTGTCTCTTTCCTATATTGAAAATGAAAAAGTAATGTTGGTATTATTCCTAGTTCTATAGATGGGAAAAATTTGGTTATTTTAGGCAATCAAGGCAGATAAATTAATAAGGCCACTAGAACCTTTATCATAAAAACAGAAATATTAAATAATAAAAATCTGTAAAATGTTGAATTTATTTTCCTGAGGACACTGGTGTACCATATCTAAACCAGAATTGTTGAGTCGCGTGGGTTCAAAACAATATTAATGATCTTGTATATACTCCCTCCTTGAATGTCTGCTTGCCTGTTGTACCCTAACAGTCGATACTTCTCTTATTCCTGAGAATGTGGCTTCCAGTTTCCAACAACCAAACAATGTCTGTTTGAACAATTGCCTTGCAGTGAAGATCTGGTTTTGGTCTTCAGACAGAAATGTGCTTATACATAACGGAAGCTTCATGGAGTATTTCAAAATTGCAGTGTAATGAGAATATTAGTTTCTAGGTGCTGTTATAACAAATCACCACAAATTTAGTAGCTTAAGACAACTTAAATTAATTTTCTTATAACTCTGGAGGTCAGAAATCTGTAATCTGTTTCACGGGGCTAAAGTTGGTAGGGTTGCATTCCTTCTGGAGATTTCAGAAGAGAATCTTTGTCCTTGCCTTTTTCGCATTCTGGAGGTCACCTGCATCTCTTGGCTGTGGACTCCTTCCTTACATCGCTCTAATGTCTTGCTCTGTCATGGTATCTACTTCCATCTCCTTTAACAGTCTTGCTGGCCTCTTATAAGGAACCCTGTAATTATATTTAGGGTCCACTCAGAAAAACCAGGATAATCTCCTCATCTCCAAATCCTTAGTTTAATCACATCTGCAAAGTTCCTCATCATGGAAGATAATATTCATAGGTCCCAGGGATTAGGATGTAGATATATGTGGGGACCATTATTCAGCCTACCACAGTGACGATTTTTTTAGTCTCACAAGGTCAGAGTATATCAGGAGGAAGTGTGTATTACTGAGCGAAGAATGGAGTGTGTGAAGCTGAGTCAAGAACGGAGGAGGGAGTAACGGGCAGCAGACGCAGAGTCTTATAGATTTGGAGTCCCAGAGGCCACGTGGGGGGAAAGGGAAGTATGCTCTTGTGAGGTTCTTATATTATATGTGAAGTGACATATTACTTGAAGGCAGACTGTGCTAAGTTAAAGGTAAGTATATAAACCCTAAAACAAATACTGAAATAATAGAGTGAAGAGTTTTAGTTAATGAGCAAGCAAAAGAGATAGAAGGGAGTCATAAGAAAACTCAGTCCAGAAGAAGGGAGAAAAGAGTAAGAAAGGAACAAAGAACAGATGGGACAAGTAGAAAACAAAGAGCAAGATGGTAGCTTTAAAAACAACTGTATCAATAACAAGATTGAATGCAAATAGTCTAAACACCCCACTGAAAGGCAGAAATGATCAGATTAGATAAAAAAACAAAGCAAGACCCAACCACATCAGAAATATGAAGAAGGCCTGTTAGTTATATTTATTTGATTTTTTGATTATTTATTTGGTTATTTTCATTCAAATATGGTCAAGCATACTAGATATAACCTGAAATCAACATCTTATGTGTTTTGTATTGAAATTTTATTCATCAGTGATGTTTAGAAATCTATTTCTTATTATAAGACTGTAAGATTTGTTAGTTTTAAGTAAATACTTAAGAACTCTAGGATAGCTAAAAAAAAAGAAATAAACGTACAGATAATAGGAATATTAGAAGAATGTCTTAGCTTAACTTCAGGAACTTCATCGTATCCTTTGGGAGTCAACAAATGTTTATGAAAAAATAAATAATAATATAAGGAGAAACTCCCAAGTCACACACAACAGTATTCCTTAGATATCATTAGACTAGATATCATCCTAATCCCTACATAATGAAGAATGTAACAGTATGAAGAGGAAATTGCATTAGAAAAAAATGAGTTACCTGAAAATATCTCACTTTTCCACCAGCCTCAGTCAAAAGATAGCATTTATTGGTTATCCCAAATTACCACGCCATGCCCTAACAACAACTTAAAATTTTTGACTGCTAAAATTTTTATAATAAAATTGTAATTACAATTAAATTTTGCATTAAAGGCTTGATTTCTTGTATCTCAGAAGTTCATTCTGTGATAGTGAGATTTATCAGTTTTAATAGTAGGCCATTTGATATTCAGCCAAAACATGCATTTTGTGTGACCCTTCCATGTGCATGTGTCCATATCCTGTTTTTTAAACCAAACATTATAATAGGAATATGAAAGACTCTGAATTTTCAATATTCTTTTATAAGATGACTTAAAATAACTATAAAATGACATTATTTGACAATATCAGAATCTAATTATTCCCTTTTGTTGGCCATTCAGTTTTTCCAAATTAATGAGTGATCAAAAATGTTCTCAATGTCTGGCATAATATTATCTTTAACTTCATCTCCAAATTTTTTTTCTGAGAAATTCTGTGCTAACTTCCACTCCTACACCTGATGTATAAGAGTGCCATTTTCCTACAGCCTTGCCAATGCTGCCTATTACTTGTTTTATACTTTTTGACAATGTGATAGGGAAAATTGGCATCCTATTGTTAATTTAGTTTACCATCTCTTTGGTTGCCTGGTCCAGTTTCTTGTTTTGTGAAATTTTTAATTTATGTCTTTTCCCTTTTTTTCAATTGATGTATTTCTCATGTTTATTTATAAGAATTCCCTGTTTATATAGTAAGGATATTAACATTAACTTGTTGAAAATGAAAAATTTTGACTTAGGAATGCCTTCCATATTCTCATGTGTTTGTTACTTTGATAGGATCAGATGGAGTAGATGGGGAGGGGATGCGAGGGTGTTTACGGGGCATATTGTTGATGGGGAGCATGTAAGCATGAGCAGAAATGCAGTTCATCCTCTATATGGCTCCAGATTGATTCTCCTAGAATAATACTGTCAACATGCCTTTTTTTAGCTCAAAATCTCCCCAGTTATCTGCATCAGCCCTCTAGCAAAACATAATCTCATCAGCCAGCCATTAACATTTCTCCATATTTTGGCTCTAAATATTTATTCTCAAATTGTGTCCAACCCAGCCCAACTTGATCTAGACTAGTGCAATGTGTAAGTGCTGGAGATACAGAGATGATAAGGTGTCTATCTTCAGGGTGCTCACAGATGAGGTGAAAAGGACAAATAAACAGAAAGACTGCAAATGGTGATGCAGATCTCATGTACAAAGTACATTATGGGGGAGTAGGGGAAGGGTGACCTGACCAGAAGAGGTCAGAGAATCTTACCAAAATAAAGGATGGTTAAAATGCATCTTGATATCTGGCAACAAGATTGAAGCAGTGATCAAAAACCTCCCAAAAAACAAGAGCCCAGGACCTGATGCATTCCCTGGAGAATTCTACCTATCATTCAAAGAAGAAATAATACCTATTCTCCTGAAGATATTCCAAAAAATAAAAACAGAAGGAAAACTTCCAGATTCATTTTATGAAGCCAGCACTACCCTGATCCCCAAACGAGGCAAAGACCCCACCAAAAAGGAGAATTTCAGATCAATATCCCTGATGATGAATACGGATACCAAGATTCTCAATGAGATCCTAGTTAATAGGCTCCAACAATACATTAAAAAGATTATCCACCATGACCAGGTGGATTTATGCATGGGATGCAAGGGTGGCTCAACATTTGCAAATCAGCATGAAAGAACAAATCAATAAGAGAAGAGAGAAGAATCACATGGTCCTCTCAATTGATGCAGAAAAAGCATTTGACAAGATACAGCACCCGTTCCTGATTAAAACGCTTCAAAGTATAAGCATAGAGGGAACATTCCTCAACTTCATAAAATCTATCTTTGAAAAACCTACAGCAAATATCACCCTCAACAGGGAAAAGCTGACAGCCTTCCCTTTGAGATCAGGAACACAACAAGGATGTCCACTTTCACCACTGCTGTTCAACATAGTGCTAGAACTCCTAGCTACAGCAATCAGGCAACAAAAATAAATAAAATGTGTTCAAATTGGCAAAGAGGAAGTCAAACTTTCTCTCTTCACAGATGACACGATACTTTATATGGAAAACCCAAAAGACTCCACCCCCAAACTACTAGAACTCATTCAGCAATTCAGTAATGTGGCAGGATACAAAATCAATGTACAGAAATCAGTGGTTTTCTTATACACTAACAATAAAAATACAGAAAGGGAAATTAGGGAATCAATTCCATTTACTCTAGCACCAAGAACCATAAGATATCTGGGAATAAACCTAACCAAACAGGTAAAGGATCTGTATTCAAGGAACTACAGAACACTCATGAAAGAAACTGAAGAAGACACAAAAAGATGGAAAAGCATTCCATGCTCATGGATCAGAAGAATAAACATTGTTAAAATGTTTATGCTGCCCAGAGCAATCTATACTTTCAACGCCATCCCGATCAAAATTCCACTGGTATTTTTCAAAGAGCTGGAACAAACAATCCTAAAATTTGTATGGAACCAGAAGAGACCCTGAATTGCTAAGGAAATGTTGAGAAAGAAAAACAAAACTGGGGGCATCATGTTGCCTGATTTCAAGCTTTACTACAAAGCTGTGATCACCAAGACAGCATGGTACTGGCACAAAAACAGACACATAGACCAGTGGAACAGATTAGAGAGCCCAGATGCGGACCCTCAGCTCTATGGTGAAATAATCTTTGACAAAGCAGGAAAAAATATCCAGTGGAAAAAAGATAGTCTCTTCAATAAATGGTGCTGGGAAAATTGGACAGTTATATATCGAAGAATGAAACTTGACCATTCTCTTACACCATACACAAAGATAAACTCAAAATGGGTCGTGTGAGGGGTGCCTGGGTGGCTCAGTGGGTTAAAGCCTCTGCTTTTGGCTCAGGTCATGATCTCAGGATCCTGGGATCGAGCCCCACATCGGGCTCTCTGCTCAGCAGGGCGCCTGCTTCCTCCTCTCTCTCTGCCTGCCTCTCTGCCTACTTGTGATCTCTGTCTGTCAAATAAATTAAAAAAAAATTAAAAAAAAATGGGTCGTGTGATCACGCCCTGTGCCAGGCTTTGCGTCAGGCTCTGTGGAGCCTGCTTAAGATTGTCTCTCTCTATCTGTCCTTTGCCCCTCCCCCTCCCCCTACGCATGCACATGAGTGCGCTCTCTGTAAAAAAATACATAATTTAGAAGTAAAGAAAAAAAAGAAAAATCAAGTTACTTTTCATGTTTTCAAAAATGGTATCTCCTGAAATATTCAAAATTATCAATTAAAGGAAATATACATTATAATTAACGAATATCATCAATTTTTACCATGAAAATTAAATGACGGTGAACATTTCAATTTAAGTCTGAAATGGAAAGTGAAATCCAAGCGTATTAAAGAATTTTATAAAAACAGAACTGTTCACAATTCTAGGGTTCATTGTCCATCTAGCTGTAATTTAAAGACTCTGCAGCACGCTTCACTCATGTTATAGCAAGACTTATATTTACTTACACATAGAGAACACTGAAATAGATATATGTATATGTATGGATATATGTACACACACGCATCAATTTAAGAATAGTATGAATTGTTTAATATTAGAAAACATTACAGATATATACTAAATCATTAGTACTTTTGAAACCAAGAAGTGAAACAAGGAGAAAAGCAAGGCAATGGATACTCAACACTAATTGGAAATAATATTTGGTTATGATCAGTCTATTGTATTCTTGTTATCTGCAGGGAAATAGTTGACAAGTCAATTGATTTGCCTTTTCTCTTATGTAAGTCTCTCTACCATTCCATTCTTTGCTTTTTATAACTGCTTCTGTCTCTGATTTCAGCAACAGCATTTCAGCAACAGCATTAGTTGCTTTCTGTTCCCGGAAGACTGGGAAAGAGTTCTCAGGAAGAGATTCCTGAGCTGTGAAAGGTGTTAGTCTTCTGTGGATGGGCAGAGTTGGGCTCCCCAGTCTACCAGCACTGGGTCTTGGATCTTGAGTGAGGGAGCTATCCATGAGCTTTTAAATATACTTACTTTTTTGTGTTTGTGATGTTCAGGGCTCCTAAAATTCAGGGCCCAGGGCAGGGATCCTCCCTGTCCACATCTAAGATACATTTCTATCTCACTTTGTGCTGATCTTAATTTGGCTGAACTCAGTTCCAAGTTTTCTTGTACACATACAAAAAGTGAAGCTGTTCCTGTCAATGTGTTGCTCCAGCAGACACAGAAGTTCACAGAGAGTTAAAGAATACGTTTTTTATTGGTGTCATCAGCTGCCTCAAGTAAAAAACCGAGTTCGTTCCAATTATAGTTTGATATTTGCATTCAATCCCTGGAATCAAATAAAGCTTTTGAAGGTCTGCCATTATTATTAGTAAAGTCATACTAAATTAATTTTAAAAGTTCAGCATTTGCAGATAAAATTACTTGTTTTCAGGGTGATGGATAAAATACAAATTTGGGGCCAGCATGACATCACGGTGAAAACAATGTTCTTGCTAAAATTAAGAAATTCATGGAACTGAGATATACTTGGCACTAGCAGGGCTCGTGCATAAGTTATAATCGTGTATAAACAAACTGCAATATTTTACCAATGAAAATAGAAGATGCAGTTGTCAAAAGAACTACTTTGTAAATCAGCCTAAGTGTCCTACATTGTCATTGTACACTTTTGTGAGTGAGTCCTCTAAATTTTATTTCATTGTTTTCTCAAGATCACTTGGAAATCTTTAATCAAAGCATTCAAAGAATGTTCACATTTGAAGATTTTAGAAAAATAAAGTCAATGCAAACAAAGCTTGCAAAGAGAAAAACAGTGAGATTAAGCTATTCAAAACAAAAGAGGAACTAAACAAACGTGTGGAATTTAAGATGCCTGCTTACAACTCTTTCATGATTTCCCAATAGGCTTACCGTTATCCTTCGAATTAAGATTGAAATCCTTCAAATCCCAAATAAGTGACTTACAAACAGAGTTGGAAGAAACCCATTCTCAAGTTAGGGCAAAGAGTTGGGTATTTACTTTTTAGGAGATGTTGATGTAAGGCTGAGATGTGGTCACCAAGGAGGCATAAACTAGGATTAATCCCAGCACCTGGGATTGGCTAGGAATGTAGGGCCGGCAGCAAAAGTTCATTCAAGGTCAGCCTGCAAGTGACCTAGTGTTCTATTAAGATGGTTTGGAGGGCCACCCTGGGAGTGAGGTGGGATAGGGGGCTTCCGGCAGAGCAGATGCTCCTGTCTACACCTGCACTTTTTCTGAATGCTGAAAACCTGGGCTGTGGTCAGGCAAGAGGGCTGTGAAGGAAACAAAATTTCAGGCCACATTCACTCTCAGCTGTGTGCAAGTCTACCTGAGACCCCAGTAGTGAGAGTCTCCGTAAATGTTACACTTTAGGTGCTTTTTCTCCTCACTCTAGTCCAGGCCCTGCAGAAAATACTTTCTCTCTACACCTTAACATGGGCTTTGAAATCTAACTCAATATCATAGTGCCCTAGGAAATTCTTCTTCTTCCTCTTCTTCTTCTTTTTTGAAAAAGATTTATGTATTTATTTGATAGAGAAAGAGCATGGTGGGATAGGAGGGGCAGAGAGAGAGAGAATCTTAAGCAGGCATTGCACTGAGCCTGGAGCTGGACGCGGCGCTCAGTCTCACCACCCTGAGATGACCCCCTGAGCCAAAACCAAAAGTCCCATGCTTAGCTTGTTGTGTCACCCAGGTGTCCCCCTAGGGAGTTATTCTTGAGTAATTTTTAAATGTAGATTGTAAAATGCAGACTCCTTTACTGCCACTTCAAATATACTGAATTAGAATCTCTGAGGGTAGAATTCAGGGACCTATACTTTATTTTTTTTCAGGGACCTGTATTTTTAAAAAGTAGTTAGGTGAGTCGGATACACAAGGTCTATAGGATCCACTGGCCATAAGCGCTTAGATGCTTTTCTTTACGCCTGACCTCACAGTTTGATCCTGGTAGGTAACTGGGTGGAGGATCTTAATTAAACACGCGTCTTTGTCATACCCATTCTGAATCAACTGAGAAATAGAGGCAGGATCCATGTGCCCATTAAAGAATAGCATCACTGGTCAAAGAAGAAACCACAAAGCAAATCAGACGCAACTTAGTGTTTACTGTAGGATGCTTATAACATAGTGCCTAGACGAAAATGTATGGCATTAAACACTTATATTTGAAATAGATTCACAAATCAATGGGCCATGCTTCTACCTTATGAAACTAGTACAAGAAGAGTAAATGAAACCCACAGCAAGGGGAAAGGAGGACATAATAACAGAGTTGAAATCAATGAAATAGAAAACGGAAAAAATAAAGAAAGTCAGCTAGAAGTTGGTTTTTTGAAACCATCAATAAAATTCATAAACCTTCAGTCAGACTGATCAGGAAAGAGAGATAAAAGGCAAGTTATCACTACCAGGAATGCAAGAGGAGACATCACTAAAGATCACACAGACATGAAGAAGAGAAGGGGAATATTGTGGATGGTTTTATGCCAATAAGTTTGATAAATTGGAGGGAAAATTTTGGAAGACACAAATTACCAAGAGTTCACTGAAGAAGATACAGATAATCAAGATAACTTTATAGCTATGAAGTACACTGCTTTTATAGTGCACACTCTTTCTCCCAAAAAACTACAGATGAATTCTACTAAGCATTCAAGGAAGCAATAATACCAATACTATACAGACTCCTCAAATAAAAGAGGAGCAAAATTTTCTCAGCACATTTGATGAAGCCAACATTATCCTGACACTAAAACCACACAAAGATATAACAAGAAAACTATAGACTCATATTTCTCAAAAACCTAGATGCAAAAATCTTTTTTTAAAAGGTTGTATTTATTTATTTGACAGGCAGAGATCACAAGTAGGCAGAGAGGCAGGCAGAGAGAGAGGAAGAAGCAGGCTCCCCGCTGAGCAGGGAGCCCGATGTGGGGCTCGATCCCAGGACCCTGGAATCATGACCTGAACCAAAGGCAGTGGCTTTAACCCACTGAGCCACCCAGGCGCCCCATAGATGCAAAAATCTTCAACAAAAAGTAGCACATCAATCCAGTAACATGAAAACAATATTACATAAAGAAGAAGTGGGGTTTATCCCAGGAATGTAATGCTGTTTTAATATTTAGCAATCAATCAATGTAATTTACCTTATTAACCAATTTAAAAAGGAAAAAATGATCATTTCAATAGTTACAAACAATTTTTGACAAAATTCAACACCAATTTTTAATAAAATCTATCAGAAAACTAGGAATAGAAGGGAATTTCCTTTATAGCTAAACTTAATGATGAAAGACTGAGTGCTTTCTCCCTCACACCAAGAACAACACAAGTATACTTTCTCTGATTATTTCTATTCAACATTGTACTGGAGGTCCCAGCTTATAGCAGGAAGGCAAAAAAAAAAAAAAATTTAAAAAAGGCATACTGATTGGATAGGAAGAAACAAAACTGTCTTTATGAGGAGCTGGAATGTTCCTCTACGTAGAAAATCCAAAGAATCTACCAAAAAGCTACTAAAACTGAGTTTAGCAAGGTTGCATGCTTGAAAAATGCAATACACTAGCAATGCAGACCTGGAAACTGAAGTAAATGATATTATTTACACTATCACAAAACATGAAATACTTAGGCATAAATTTAACAAAATATGTGCAAAATTTTAACACTGAAAATCATAAAACATTGCTAGGAAAAATTAAATAAGACCTACTAAATGGAGAGATGTATCATATTTGTGGATTGGAACTCAATATTAAAATTCCAATTCTCTCTGACTTGATCTATAGATTCAATGCAATCCCAACCAAAATCCCTGAAGGATTTTTTTTTAAAGCTTTTACTTATTTATTTGACAGACACAGCAAGAGAGGGAACATAAGCAGGGGGAATGGGAGAGGGAGAAGCAGACTTCCCGCTGAGCAGGGAGCCAGATGGGGGGCTCTATCCCAGGACCCTGGGATCATGACCTGAGCTGAAGGCAGACGCCTAATGACTGAGCCACCCGGGCGCCCCCACACACCGCCCCGAAGGATTTTTGATATAAGTTTGCAAGTTGATTCCAACACACGTATTTATGTGCAAAAGACTATAGCAGCTTTTTATTGCTAGATAAAATGCTGGAAAACATTGATAGATTGAATGTTTACAATATTCCAGGTATTGTTTCACATACTTTGAGTGTATTAAGAAATCAAATTGTCACCAAAACTCTCTAAGGGAGGTAGAAGAGCATTATCCTCATTTTATGCATACACAGACACAGCAGGCAAATAACTTGTCTGGCTTTATCAGCTTTTGGGTTGGAGAGTTTGCCATTGAATCCAGGCGACTGGAATCCAGAGTCTGGCTGTTTAATTACTTGGAATCACCAGTTTCTGTACCAATTAGCAATTGCTACAAACAACCACAAAATCTCCGCGGCAAATAACAATAAGCATTTCGTTCCCACATGTCTGCAGGTTGGCTGGCATGGCTTTGCTGATTTTGGCTGGGCTCAGATGGACAGCTCTAACTATAGGCAGGGGTCAGGTCTGCGCCCCAGGTTCCTCATCCTCCCTGAATTATTGGCTTAGTCATGGCCCTGTTCTTCACACAGCAATAACAGAAAGCAAGAAAGAGGGTCTCCCGTTAGAACCAAGGCCCAGCTCACTCTTCTCTCCTACTGTTTCTACCTTTGAGTTGCCTAAGCAAAGGGGGAGCAAGTGGACAGCTGCAAGCCTTTCCTGCAGGGCGAGGAAGCCCCACCATGGTACACTTATAATGGGGAGTAGACAGTAAGCCCTAGGGATTCCTCCCACAGGCAGGATGTCTCCAGAAAGTCAAATGCAAGAGGAGGGACCATTTGTGCCAGTGACATTTATACCACGTGATGCAAGATTAATGTATGTCAGATTTTTGTCTATTTTTGTGTCTCACGAAGAGAGGAGCAAAGGGTGAAAGCTTCCGTCCACCACGTCTGTAAGGACATAGAAGTGTTAGGAGAACTTTCTATTTAAGGGCCATGCAGGAAAGGAGAGAAGAGCTTTTTCTCTCACAGAAAGTGAGGACTGGGTTTCTATACTTCACAGCATTCCTCTTCTAGCACCGAACGCAGAACTATGAACAAAGAAGGGTCTCAAGAAATATTTACAGCTGAACAGTAAGAGAAGCTGTTGCATTTTCCCTCTTGAAGAAACTCCAAAATTTCCCTCTCTTGAACCTCACTCCTGGGGGTTGCAGCCCATTCTCAAACCTCACTCTTGGTTTGGCAACACAAAGTTGTTTGCCAACTGAGTAGTATTTTGGCCAATTAGTTCAGATGCCTGAGTTCCCCCAATATGGCACAAAAGAAGCTTGTCCTGCTGGAGTTTAGAGCTGATTGCAAAACTAACCCTGGTTAGCAAAACTGGCCAATTCCATTTAGTGTGTGTGTGTGCATTTTTGTTGTATTTATGTTTGTGATTTGTGTGTATGTGTATGTGTATGTGTTTGTGTGTGTGTGTGTGTGTGTGTGTGTGTGTGTGTCTGTCTGCATGCACCCACCCACTCTTAACAGAGTTTCAAAGGAAAAAGAAAGGCAAGATGTTGCCCAGCTGCATTGTTCTGGCAAGACTTTTTACATACTTCTCCCTGGAAGTTTCTGCAATACTCCCCTCTCTTCCTGTCTTCCTGTTTCTGCTGAAGAGCAAGGATTTGCTGAGTCTCTCCAGCTGTAGCCTAAAGCCATCACTGAAACAACTCTGGACTGGCCATTCTGAGGTGGAGGTTGGACGACAGGAGGTAAGGAGGCTTGTGCCCTTTTTATATAAACCAGTCGTTAGTGGAAGGAATTTAGGGTAGGCAACTAGTAGTGTCTGCTCCAGATGTTTTATTTCCAGCAATAGCTTCCAGCAGGAGTTTTCTAAGAAATCATAGCAGAAATACTAATGTTTTAAGGATGGAAATGTAATTCCCACCCCCACTCTGGGTTTTATTCAATGGGCTATAGAAGCTCCTTCTGCCTCAGACTCAACTTCTCTTCAGACTCTTTCAACCTCACTTGTCTCCTGGACCTTCTAAGATTTTTTTTTTTATTTATTATTTGACAGAGAAAGAGAGATCACAAATAGGCAGAGAGACAGACAGAGAGAGAGATGAGGAGAAGCAGGCTCCCTGCTGAGCAGAGAGCCCAATGCGGGACTCGATCCCAGGCCCCTGGGATCATGACCTGAGCCGAAGGCAGAGGCTTAACCCACTGAGCCACCCAGGCGCCCCTCTCCTGGACCTTCTAAACACTCCACTCCATCCCAGCATCCTCTGTTCTCCAGCCCTGAGACCACTCACTGCCTTAGATAAATCCCTCACCATCTTTTGTCTGGATTCCTCTCCCTGACTCCAGTCTTCCTTCCTTCCAACCAGTTCTCTACACAATGGTAAGGATTGTCTTTCGGAAAAACTGGAATAGGTTCCTTGGAAGCTTCCCCATAGCCATTAGGATGCAATCTAAGCTCCCCACTTTGAAAAAAAGGCCCCTTGTGTGGGGCTGGAAGTAGGGGGAGGCAAGCAAGATACCTTGGGAGCAAAATTTAAGGAGACACTTATTCTCAATGATCAGGCAAATGCACAGTTGGCACTTGACAATGAATACCACCTTAATTTTTACTCCCTTGGAGGTTCCCTTGCCCAGGCCTCTTTGCTGTTCCTTTGCACTGGACCTGGTACTCTCTGGTCTCTTGTCTCATCCCATGCCACTCAAGTCCTCATTTCCAGTTGGGTGGGCTGCTTGCGGTCCCCTGAACTCACCTTATTCTTACCAGTGGATTCTTCCTGAGGCTTCAGGTAATGATAGAGTGACAGAAACTCAGAAAATATTGGTATCATGATGAATTTCAAACAGTAAAATTTCAGCAAATGTGACTCTTTTTCAGTATTTTACTGTGATAAAATACACATGAGATAGAACTTACGATAAAGTGTACTCTTTTTTTTAAAAAGATTTTAAAATTTTCCTTATTTGACACAGAGAGAGATCACAAGTAGGCAGAGAGGCAGGCAGAGAGAGAGAGGAAGAAGCAGGTTCCCCGCTAAGCAGACAGCCCAGATGCAGGGCTCAATCCCAAGACCCTGAGATCATGACCTGAGCCGAAGGCAGAGGCTTTAACACACTGAGCCACCCAGGCGCCCCATAAAGTGTACTCTTGAATACATTCATATTGTTGTATAATCATCACCACCATCCAGTTCCAGAACTCTTTTCATCTTGCAAAACTAAGACTCAATACCTATTAAACAATAATACCTCATATTTACCCATCCCCTAGCTGCGGGCAACCACCATTCTACTTTCTGTCTTTATGATTTTGACTACTTTAGGTACCTCATATAAGTAGTCATAAAATATTTGTCTCTTTGTGGCTGACTTATTAAACTTAGCATAATGTCCTCAAGATTCAACCATATTAGATATTAGAATTTCCTTCTTTTGTTAAGGCTGAATAATATTCCATTATATGTATATATCACATCTTTAAATCCATTCATCTGTCTATGGACACTTGGGTTTCAACACTGTAAATAATACCGCTATGAACAAATATCTCTTTAAGACCTTTCTTTCAATTCCTTTGAGTATCTACCCTGAAGGAGAACTGCTGGATCATATGGCAATTCTAGCAATTATGTTTTAAGCCTAGCTCAAAGGCATTCATTTTCTCAAAAGCTTTTACATGTAAAACAAACAAAATATTGAAATCCAGCTTTTATTACAGTCATTGCCGTAACAACATCGTATCTCATTGCATATGGTCACTGCAGTGTAATTTACTTTAAAATACTTCAGCAAAGATAGTATGATCTATATTTGTGCACATTACTTTTAATCTATACCCTAGGGCAGTGGTTAACATTCAAAGTTTTCTAATTGAGGATACTCATTCTAGGGATTATTCTCCCTTGAAAGACTCTCATCAGACCCTAACATTCCCAAAGCAACTACTATAAGCCTGCAAATATCTATCTCAGATCAATATCTTAGGATCTGTTAATTAGTCTAATTGATGTTAGAAATCATTTCTCAATGGTGAAATGTATGGTATTCAAACAGTGTGCATTGGTTAGAAATGCTGCTGAGGAAGTCCTGCCCCTTGCATGATAGGGGTCTAAGAATCTGGTGAAGCCAATAGCCCAGAGCCCTTCAGAATGGCACTCTAGGATTAGGATTACAGACTGGTCGCTTGTCTGGCCACTTCAGGGGGGACTTAGTTGTCTGAATCTGACTAGACATTTTACTAAATTCAATAGTTCCAGTTCTGCACGTGGGTGTCATGTAAACCTTTCATGCAAGAGGCAGGAAGAGCAGCTGGAGGGTCACCAAACTGGGACTTCATTCAACTTCCAGGACAGATTATACGGCCATCTGGGGGTCTCTTTGCTATGAATGTTCGTATGAGGGTCAGAATTTGATCTGACATTTGCTTTTATCATAACATACATATCTGACAGTGAGGTTGTTGGAAAGGAGACCTATTGCCCTCACTTACTTGTAACTATTGAAGACTACTTCTATCCATCCAAAAAACATCCTAGTCTGTGACTCACCAGTCTGCTCAGGTCAGTTTGTGGTAGGTGATTTACTGGAAACAAACGGGAGAGTAAACCTGCCTATGTAATCTTCGTCCCAATTTGGATACACTTGCCTGCTTGTCAAGGAGATCTCACCCAGTAATTCTATCATCCTTTGGCCTTTAGCATCTTGTAAATATAGCCCTTGCCTCAAAGAACTGGGAAGAAATTGTCTTCATGGACTAGGTATTCCAACACTTTGATAACTTGTTCCCATATATTGTCTCCCCAACATTCAGCAGTAAAGCACATGTAAATTAAAAAATTACATATAGATGAAAGCTACAGGTAGAATGTTCTACTACATTTTCCTTTCATGGCTCTGGCCCCAGGAAATACAACATGTTAGATGTACTAAGCACAAACGAAGAGAAACACTGCATATTAAAAGTGTGTCTGAGAGAAGTAAACAAACGTTTCATGGTGCCACAGTCAAGGATCATTGAATTATTTAAATATGAAATCAAAGAATTTTCACAAACAATTAAATGGAGAAAAAGCAATATATGATGAGTAATAGTTAACATTTTCTTTAATTGTTTAAGCTGTGACCGTGTTTTATGAGCAGCAAATTACAAAGACTGAAAATTCATGATATAATTATAAAGTGTGAAGACTGATTTTCATATATTGCTTACAGTGAGTCTCATGGATTAGTGTCATAATCAAATATAACTTGAAACCATATCAACAGGACACATTTTAATGATATGCACATAATTGTTAGTGTGCTGAGTAGTGATATAGCCTAAACGGCAAATAGATCACTTAAAGGATATAATTAGTATTATATTTACAGAGTTGAATTAATTTTTGTGCTTTTCTCTTCTTGCTCTGATGCAGATTATAGATCTTGGAGAATTAAGGCTGACAGTTTGCTCTCATCTTTAAATTGTCTCATACACACAGAGAAAATGGCACCCACTTAAAGCTGAGGCTGGGCTGAAATGTATTAACACGTGGGGTTCTACTGTCGTTCATTCATCAACCCTCTGGGCCCCAAGGTAGAGGGTCCTATGATGCCACTCCCCACCTCGGGGTCCTTGTATCAGCTGTCAGCCTGGCTTGTAGCATCAATCCAGTGAGTGTGATGGTGTGGTGAGGAGGGTGTACCCCTGGGGTGTGGGTCAGATTCCTAAGAGAAAGGAGAACCTGAAATGCAAGGAACAGTGGGCCCAAGAGTGGCGCAAGTAGGCCCTCGCTTCTCCTGCTCTTTCTTTGTTCAGTCTCTCCCCAAACCATCTTGGGGCCCAGTGTGGGGAAAACACAAAATAAAATTGAGCCTTCAGTGCAGCAGACATTTAACGATGGAGCCACCCAGGTGCCCTCAAAGTCAAATATTAATGTCAGTATGCTTTAACAGTTATTTGTGGGCACCTTAAGTCTCTAAGTTTTTGGGGATGTCAATTAATAATAGTTAAAAACAAAACAAAACAAAACAAACCCAAAGCGTCTACTCACGGCACCCTGACATGCCCTCCCTCTCTTTCTGGGACTACCTGTTTAGTCTTATCATCTGTAGCTCAGTGGCCCAGAATCCACAGCCTCAAGATCTCCTTGATTCTACTGCTTTGTCTGAAAACTGATACAAGTACCCCAAGATGGGGAATGGCAGTACAGTATTACCTTTGAGACGTATGGACAGCATTCACCTTGGGCTAGGGAGGGTTGGGGAATCGGGGACATGGTAATCCTAAGTATGGATGTGTTTGAGCCCAGCCTGAGCTGTCAAATGAGTGCTCTTGTGGGTGTAGTAGTGAGTGCCATTAATTTTGTGCCTGGAGAAAACCATATGGGAATTAGCTCTGGAATCTGAGTTGTTGGAAGTCCTAGAGTAGATGATGATAATATTGGGGTAGAGGCTAAAGAGGAGAGAAGGGGAGATGAAAGCATGTGTTGTTTTGCAACTCTACCAAGGACCATCCAATGAATATGTTTGCAGGAATGTAACTTAACTATATATTCCAAACGTAGTATGATACCCTATGGTTAGTAGATCGAGTATGGCCTTTGGATTCAAATCTATCTGGGTAACTTTGGAATAGCTTCTTAACCTCTATAAGCCTCAGCTTCATAATCTACAAAGTGAGGATGTATCTGGATTTTTTTTTTAAGCAAAAGTACTAAAGTACAAAAGTACTAAAAAGTACCTAGGACTATAGTATAGGGGAGCCATGGTTGTCCATTACAACCATAGCCCCCATGTCTTCCCATATTCCTGCCCTTAGCTGGGCTGGCTTTGTGAATCACTTTAATTAATGGAGTGTGTCCAGTGCCTCTGCCATAGGAAGACCTGGTAGTTTCTGCATTTGTGCTCTTGGAAGTTCTGAGCCATTATATAAGAATCTGGCTATCTGAAATGGAGAGAGCATGTGCAGAGGCTATGTGGAGGGAGAGACAGGGAGATCCAAGCATCGTAGTGTCCTAGCTGAGCCCAGTCCTTAACCAACCTGCCAGCTGAATGCAGATACATGAGTGATGGCTGGGAAGACCAGCAGGAGAATTGCCTAGCGGAGCCCAGCTTGGATTGCAGAATTGTGAGCCATGAAAATATTTGTTGCTTTCAGACACTAAGCTTGGGGTAGTTTGTTATATAAGAATAGGTAACTGCAACAGGGATCATGAATGTTATACAGATTTTTAAAATACAGTTTAACCTATGTCATTCCTAAGGTGTGTGCCCTAGGCTCCTCTTGAATACATTATGGCATTTAAGCTCATAACATGCAGTCAGGTAAGACAATATTTGAGTAGCTCTTTCAGACTTGAGATGATTTTTGAACACAGGGTGTTTGTAATCTGTTTATGAAAGATCTCGTCACTTCTTCACTTCAGCACCAATATCCACAGTTGCCATCACCTGAGGGAAGCCTTGACTAAGCACAAAGTTTCTCTCTTATTAAAGCTTCTTGGGCGCCTGGGTGGCTCAGTGGGTTAAGCCGCTGCCTTCGGCTCAGGTCATGATCTCAGGGTCCTGGGATCGAGTCCCACATCGGGCTCTCTGCTCGGCGGGGGGCCTGCTTCCCTTCCCCTCTCTCTGTGATCTCTTCCCTTCCTCTCTCCTACTGTGATCTCTCTCCTCTGTCAAATAAATAAAATCTTAAAAAAAAAAAAAAAGCTTCTTGTGCAGATACGGGAGAGAAGAACAGAGCCACTTGGAGATGTGGTTGACAGGTGGCCAGCCAGGCTTACTCACTAGCTGAATACCCTTCCACTGCTCTCTGACTTGTAGCACGGGCGAAGCAATTTTGTCCCTTAGTGAAAGTATAAATTATGAATGTCATGGATATTCAGGGTGACTCAGGAATAGCTGAAATCATGAGTGATAAATCCACAAATGGAAACTGTAATAAACCAGGGTAGGTGAAATTATTATCTACCAATATTCTGTCCTTTCCTCCCCAACTTTCTTCTTGTAGCAGTTTGTTTTTGCTTATGGAAAATCCATTCTGGATGGACTGGGTTGAGATGATACTTCCCCCTTGCCACAGGGCTGGGCATGTGGTCCAAGCTGGCCATTCAGCAAATGTTGGGTTCCCTTGGAAAATGTTGGGAGTCCCTGGTGGCTAGCTGTTTGTGGAAGTCCTGTATCTTCTCCCTTATAACCCAGTTCCCAGATAGTACCCTACAGTGAAAGCAAGTCTTAGACTAAACCTTACAAAAACTGCAAGTATATATTAGCAAGCAGCTCCAAACACGCTATTTAGTCTGTTGTGTAGTTCGGGGAAGTTCTGTTCTGACAGGGACACTTAAAATAGCACCTAGCATGACAGTCTTTTGTGGATGCCTCAATATGCCAACAAGGACAGGTCAGCCCTGTAAGTGTGCCTGGAGACAGAGTTCTCCTTGAAATGGAGCAATGCGGGGTATGGAGTTTCACCCTTCCAATGCTACCTGTGACATTAGAATGCTGGTCTTTCCAGATTCTCAGGCAAGGGTGGTGGGGCTTCTACAGTCTTCCTAGCCATTTACTAATTGGAACATTATTTGTCTTACCTATATCATTTTACCAACCTTCTTTATATTAATTAGGAAATATTTTATGTGTAGGTTTTGATAATATATGCTAAGTGCTCTATCACCTCACCTTGTGCTAAAGATTTTCTGTTTACCTGTCCAGATTGCTCTCTCTGTGCTTTCTGTCCCGGCTTTCTGGCCTGGGAAACTGACCTGTATGGACTTGATCAATGGGCTTCCTTACCCTCTGGCTTCCAGTTGGTTTTGACTAATGATGAGCCAGCCCAGCAGGTGACTGGGAAGAGGGAGGAGGATGAGGTTAGGATATTTATTTCCCCAATTCATCCTTGCAGGGCTGCCCCAAGCTGGCTGTAACCCATCTCGAAGGTCTATATGCAGCAGTCTATATGACTTTCTCCTTCTAGGTTCTTATAACTGATTCTTGCATCCCTTTGGGTTCAGGGATGGAAGAGCCCTGTTGTGACTAGCTCCTCAACACTATACTACATCCTTTCCAGACCTTTATAAATCATAGGTTTATTAAACCCTCTCTGATTTATCCTAATTTGAGTGAGCTTTTTCCTGCTGGGAACTTGGGAAGGTACTGATTTGTGATTAGAGTACTCCTATGCTAGTTAGTCTCTCCTGGAGTGTTGATTCTGATAAGAGGATTTTAAATGCTAACTACTCTCAGGGTAGAGATCAGACTTGATTTATACACATATTTCATATTGTTCATACTGGTACATTTGAAAAAAAATGGTCACACAGACAATTTAACACAAAACTTTTGGCAACAGTGACTAATTGAAAATGGATCTAAAACCTTAGACCCAACGGAACTTTCCCAGGAGTTTTTGCTAGGACAAATAGCAAAGAGACAACTTTTTTGTTGTTCTTGTTGCTGTGATTGCTAGATATAAGGGTAAGTAAGTCTTGAACTTCTAATGGCTGTATCTTCCATCCAGAGAAGAAAGCTTACCAGATACCAAAAGTTAACAAGAAGAAGACAGAACTGGGAGATGAATAGAAAGGAACAAATTTCTGGTTATAGCATAGTGCTCCTGGATCCAGCTATGCCTGAATCTGAAGCCTTCTCTTGGAACATCCCATTCATGAGAGGAAATAAATTTCTTTTTGGTTTGTGTATCTAAACTAATTTGAGTTGGAGTTTATTTCGCTTGCAACTGAGTAAGTCTTGACAAATATATCAGGGGCCTATTTTCATGATGTTCTTCTATTTTTGGAAGAAAAGATTGCACCTATACTGGTAACTTGAAATGAGTTCAACCGATACAGACAACTGTTCTATTTTGACAGAGGAGATGAAGATGTTACCAAGGAAAGATGGCTGGCTGCCCAGGCCATCAGCCTACTGCCTAGGTCAGTAGGCTGGTGACATCATCATAAATTTGCACACTGGGGCTTTAACAGTGCAGGTCTAGAAAACTGATTCTGTTAGTAGGATAGAAGCTAACCAAGTTTGGGGCAGTTGGCTTCCACTAGCCAGTCTCACAGAGACTGAGGCAAAAGTCTAAAGTAAATTCACAATAGAAAATCTCACTGCTGAGCAGACCAAAAAGTTTGTCTCTGGTTGGTGTGGTCTCTCTGTTCTGGCAAATCTATTTAAAAAAACGCCAAATTATTATCCAGAAGCCTAACTGGAGGGCCAGGGATTAAAGCCAGACAGCAGATGACGCAGGCCTGGGGGTCAGTTAGAGAGGGTCCTTTACGTGAGTGTAATAGTGAGTGTCTCGGAGATGCACTTGCCTGAGGCACTCATCTGAAGTGGGGGTTGTATTAGCTCCCTGTGGCTGCTGTAACAAATCATCACAAACTGGGTGACTTCAAACAAGAGAAACTCTCTCACAGTTAAGGAAGCCAGAAGTCCACAGTCAGTTTCACTGGGCCAAAATCAAGATGTTGGCAGGGCCACACTCCCTCCAGAGGCTGTAGGGGAGAATCTATTCCTTGCCTTTCCCAGCCTCTAGTGGCTCCCATGTTCCCCGGCTGGCGGTCACATCACTCTACTCTCTGTCTCCACCTTCACACCACTTTCTCCTCTGTGTCAAATCTCCCTCTGCTTCCTTCTTATAAAGATACATGTGGTGGTGTTTAGGCCCATCTCAATAACCCAAGATAATCTCCCCATTTTAAGATCCATAACTTAATCACATCTACAAAGTCAATTTTGTCATATAAGGTAACATTCAGGCTCCAGGGGTTAGGACTTGGCTATTTTGGGGGGGTATTTTCTAGCCTAACACAGGGGTACATCTCTTGAGTAAGATGGAAAGCCGATTTTGGCGATTCAGGGCCCGTTTACCTGTGCCTGGTTGGTGAAAGAGACCCCAACTGATTCTTTCTGGTCTTTCTTTTTCTAGCCCCAGTATGAGCGTCCCTCTTCTGCCATTAAAATCTTCTTTTTTTAAAAACCTAATCCAATCAACTTTTTAAAATATGACTTCCAGTCATATTCCTTGAGCTCATTCTCAAAATCTTTTTGATAGGATTTGAATGTCCTCAGATATTTTCAGTCACAAGTTTACAGGGCACATAGAAATTATTTTGTTGAATGCTACTCATATCTGTTACTTAGCCTCATCCCTTTCTGGATGTACCTAAGTGTCATCCCTTCATAGATAGGCACACACACTCTCTCACATATGCACATGTGCGCACACATCCGTAGTTTCTTATATTTCTGGAACCTTCTGGATACTTCTCTTATTTCTGTAATTCTTTTGGCTTGTTTAGATCTGGGCAGAAATGACTTTTGCCTTTTATCAAATGCCAGTACAAATAAGATTTAGCTTCCTTTACACTCCCAGCCAGCTTTGAATTAGGTAGGACTACAAGTATATACAACAGGCACACTTATTATGTTCTGACTTTTTCTTACTTAGCAGAGAACATTTAAAACACCTATGATGCTGGGCAGCTTTCAGAAAAATATAAACTATTCCTTCAACTGTGGCAGGCATGATAGCCATGAGTAAACTGTCAGCATCTGCTTGAAAATTTAAAGGGTAGAAAATGGAACCCATAAATTTGACAACCTCTTTTTGCTCCATGGATAAAGGTTGATGATAAACAAATCTTGATTAAATGCTTGTATGTACTATCATTGGCTTTCAGAAGAAGAAAATATTTAGTTCCATTCTGATTGTAGACTATGCTTCTTGGGATTCATGCATCTCTCTATCAACACGGTAGATTTGATTCAATGTTTAAAGTGCAAACACATGGCTCAGTCTCATGGGTGACCACTTCTGGTCACCAGGCCCCACTTGAATGCAGCATGTCCATTCAACAGAGGTTGTTGTTTTGGTTTACAAAGGTTGAGGGACTTGTGCAAATTTTCCCCTCTCTTTTGCTGCATCCTATTTTCTCTATTAAGTAGATGACTTGCATCATTTAGGTCACCTTGTAATAATGTAGCTTAATAGTGTTTTGCCTGTTGACAAAAAACAATTTCCAGAGAAAGCTTAGCTGATGGTAGCTTCTTGCTTAAAATATTCATCTGTGATGCCTTGTGGCTTACAGAATAGAGAGTGAACTAATTTTCACAGATTACTGTTTCTCTCTCCCCTGCCCCGGGAAACCTCTCCCATCTCATCACTAATCATTATCATTATGAAATGATCCCTGAACACTAATTTTTACCTCCCTCCTACCTTTCCTTCCCCCACTCTTTCCTCTCCTTCAATCCTTCTTTCCTCTCTCCTTTCCCTTTTTCTCTTCCTCCCTCCTTCTCCCCCTTGCGTCTTTCTAGAGCATACTCATAGGGCACTTTTGTAGTGCAATGGACTCTGGGCTCGGCATGGTAGGAAAGATGTGATCATCAGTGCAGCTCCTAGCACTGTGGGACAGATGGACAGAAACAGCAGTACTCAGAGTATTTACACTGGTGGATGAATCACCCAACTTCGCTTGAGGGCATCAATGAAATACTGAGGGATATGGTGACTTGTACCCTGAGTGTGAAGGGCTCACCAGGCAGACAAAGCCAAAACAGTTATTGTTGGCAGAGGCAAGAGCACAAATGGAAGACCATTTCCCCGCCCTCCCTCCCTCCTTCCACATATATTTACCAAGTGCCCAGGACGGGGCACTAGGCTCTAGACACTGCTGTGAACGAGAGAGAGAATCTCCCCACCCTAGGGCAACTGATCTGCTAGTGAGGGATGGCCTGAGATGTGCGGAGACCAGCATGTCGCAGATGTGTCCAAGGGCACCCTTGTCCCATGAGACACCTCAGGCAATGTTCGGGAGATGTTACGCCTTGAATGCTCTCTCCTGCTGGAGATTCACAATGTACAATTTCACAGTCAAGGCCCTGGGAAGCCCGACATCAAGAAACCTGTTCTCATTTACTTAGCATTTCCCAAATGTGTTTAACCAAGGGAGGCTTGTTTTAAGTAGGAGTTATTAATATCATGCAAAGCTAGTTTTCTAAAGGAGTCTCTGCAGGAAATGCTCAAGTGTTACATTCTTCCAACCTCTTTACCTATTGTATCAGTTACTTATTTTCATAATAATGCTGTATAAAGACAGTCCCCAAACCAGAGGCACACAATAAATGTGCTTCATGCTGGCGTATCCAGGCCCTGGTGATCTTGGCTGACCTGGCTCAGTTGTCTGGGGTCTGCCTGGCTCTTGGTTGGGATGCCTGGGGCAAATCGGCTTTGCCCTGTTCATTTCTCCATCTCCAGCAGGCTAGCCTGGGCAGACGCCCCTGGGGGTGACCGAGGAGGAAAAGGCAAGTGGAACTATGTGGGCACATTTTCAGACCCCTGCTTTGTCAAATCTTCTGACACTCCAGTGTCCAAAACCAGCCTCACAGCTGAGGTCAGAATCAAAATGGCCCGTGGCCATTTTGCGGGGCAGGGGGCCCGCTACAAAGTCACACACCAAAGGGTGAGGCTACAAGGAGGGGAAAGAATTGGGATCACTTGAATAAGAGACCATACCTTCAGGTCTCAGGTTGGGTATCAGCAATTCCATGAATCCTTTCCTGACTTCCTCAGACCCATTCCAGTTTCTACTCAGAGCTGAGTGTTCTCTGGAACTCTCATGAATTCTCAGCTAGCTTCATCCTGGCTCCCCCAATCAAATGCCAAATACTTTGAGGGTAGACACCATATTTTAGACTTTGTTTATATCTCCCAGACCACCTAGCATAGTGCTAGGCACACAGGGGAATTTGCTAAAGACTAATTAATTGAAGTCAGAAGTCTCATTAGATACATGGGAACCAGGACCCCAGGTCAGACTGTGCCCAGGGGGCCAGCCAGGTGTTACCACCTCAGTGTGTGCCCAGCTATGGGGCCCAGATCAGCTCTAGGAGGGTTGGCTCTTGCGTCAGAGGAATGCCAGAAAAGCTCTAGTGTGCACACTTCTGTGCTCTTGTTGTGTTCTCAACCCTTGTGAGGACTCTAACCACTTCCCTTGAACTTCGGGCCATACGTGAACCTCGCCTGTCTTGTGGTAGTGATCTTCCTAAATTCGGGCCACTCAGCTCATTCCTTCCTGTCTCACTGTGGGCTTCCTGTCTCTTCTGACTGTGTGGGCCCGAGAGCCTGGAGTCTGCTTCCCTCCCAAGCACGCTGCATTTCTGACCCCGCAGTTGCACGGCTGGACAGGCGAGTCGTGGTGTGAGCAAAGTACCCTGGATCCGTGCACCTCAAACTGACACTGGACCTGCAGCTGCGGGAGACGTGGGGACCGGGTTTCCTAAGCGGTGGTTAACTATGCAGATTCTCCTGAAGCACACTCTGCATTTTACCCAGACCCCTGGAGGACCAGCCAAGGCTGAGAAGCCAGTTGGAGCGGAGGCAGCATCTGGTCACAGTCCCCTAGCCCCCAGCTCTGTGGCTGGGGCGGGTCACTTCACTTCTTTGCTTTCTCATCTGTAAAGCGGGGGCACTGGACAAACCGGTCTCTCTGATGTTCCATCAGATGCATTTCATTATGCTTGCAGTAACTCAGGTTGCTTTGTTTCTCTGTCAGATAAGTACAGAGGTGTGAAGAGTGATGGAAAATTACACTTGCTCAGAAATTAAAAACTTTTAGAGCTAGAAGGAACTTGATCAAACATCTCCTCCAGCTCCCTCTTGTTTTACAGAAAAGGAAACAGGTTGCCCAGCCACTGAAGGTCAAGCCTTGCTAAGGAGAATGTCCATCTGCCGTCTGGACCCTTCCTGCATCAAGTGTGGTCGCTGGACCCGCAGCCTCAATGTCATCTGGGCATGCGCGAGAAATGCAGATTCCTGGGCTCCCGTCCAGAACTTTTGAAACACAATCTGCATTTACCAACCTCCCCCCGCCAGGTGATCTGTATGCACAGACAAGTTTGGGAGCGCTGGGCTCACGGCCACCGCCACCGGGAATGAGGCCCAGAACAGAAGGGTCATTTCACAAGCAGTAAGAGTGCTGGCCCCAGAAGCGAAGAAAACTGGGATTTGCGTATCAACATGCCGCTCCCAACGTTGTGGCTTTCAGGAAGTCACTTAAGCCTCTCTGAGCTTTAGCTTCCTCTTCTGTAAAACGTGTAAAGCATCCAGCAGGCGGTCCAGCATGCAGGAAGTGCTCCATAAATGTTAGCATAGCAGAGTTTAGGGATTAAAAGCGCAGATTCTGCGTCCAGACTGCCTGGGTTTATAACTCCTCCTAGCTGTGTGACCTTTCACAAGTCACTTAACCTCACTGCCAGATTCCTCATCCACCAAGTGGGAATAGCAAGAGGGATGTGATGGCGATTTCACGGGTTCCTATTTGTCAAGCATTTAGACAGTGGCTGGCATACAGTAACAGCTAAGTGTCTGTTAAGAAGTTATAAAATTTATAGACTTGGTGAAAGGAGGAAATCCAGGCACACATGGCATTTTTAAACATCAACAAGAGAGAAGTCCATTTCTTTTTCACATAAGGGAAATTGGGAAGTACGCAGCCCCGTGTTGGTTTTCTGGTACTGTCAGGACCCAGACAGCCATCGTTTTGCTTTGCCATCGTCATCGTGTAGATTCTGCCCTCACCGGGGTAGGGGTAGGGGGCCGTGGGGGAAGGGGTGGGGGATGGCTCCTGTGGCTGTAGCTCACATCCCCCTGCACCAGGGCAAGAGAATGAAAAAGAGGCTCTGTATTCATTCTGCATCACTTTATAACAAGTTGTCCCAAAACTTGGGAGCTGGAGACAACCAACATTTATTATCTCAGAATCTCTGTAGGCCATACTAGGGAGAGGCTTAGCTGTGTGGTTGTGGCTCAGGGGCTCTCAGGCTGTAACTAAGGCATCAGCTGGGGTGGCAGTCATCTCTAGGCTCCGCTCAGGAGAACTTCCTTCCGAGCCCACTCAGAGGGCTGTGGGAGGGGTTGAGAAGGTCCCCTTCCAAGCTCGCTTGTGTGGACTTCTCCACAGGGATGCCTCATGCTGTGAAGCTGGCTTCTCCCCTTAGAAGTCCAGCTCACACTCAAGCAGGGGGATCTGCACGAGGGCCTGCATACCAGGAAGTAGGTCATCGCTGGGCCATCTGAGAGGCTGCCTACTCCAGGCCCTTCCTGGGGATCCAGCTTCCTTCAAGCCACCTTCCTGGAGCTCCCACACACCACTTTTTCTTATAGCTCATAAAGCTGAGATTTGGTCATGGCGCCACATTGAGGTGCAGGAGAGACTAAGAAATACAATCCTTCAGCTAGATGCATTTCTACCCTGAATTAAAATCAGAGTTTCAAAACTAAAGAAGAAAGGGGGGGATGGCTAGATCATTTTCCATAGCTTTTCTACAGACTTTTCTCAAAGTCTGGCCTCCTGACCATCAGCATCAGCATCACCTGGGAACTGGTTACAAAGGCAAATGCTCAGGTCCCCCCTCCAGACCCCACTGGCTCAGAAACTCGGGGTGGAGCTTGGTGATATGTGAGCAAACTCTCCGGGGATTCTAATGCAGGTTCAAGTGTGAGAAACAGTGCTTCAGAAGACAGTTTACCTGACATTCATACGGATGTGTTAATAAAACCTAATTTGTTTACAAGAACAACTTGTTGTCTTTAGTATCAATCATTAAATTGGAGGGTTTTAAAAACAACGTGGGCACTCTCTAAGTACAATTCATTTTGTTGTGTTCATCTTGAGACTGCATGGAATTTTATCAAGTAATAAGCTCTATTGTACAAATAAAGCAAAGCAGATCATGAATGAAGTTTCCTTTATGATGAGAAAAGAACTATAGATTCTTGGTGGCTAGAAGTGCCAAATGCTAGAAACATAGCAGAGATATGTAAAGGATCACTTAAATAACTGACTCCAGCAAAGCTGAATATTTTCATCAAAGCTCAAGAAACAATGAGGGCAGGCAACCAAAAATGGGTGCTAGGATTGGAATGTTTGTGTCCCCTCCACCAAATTCATAAATTGAAACCTAACCCCCAAGGGTGGTGGGGCCTTTGGGAGGTGATGAGGTCATGAAGGCAGAGCTTAATCCCACCAAAGGGATTAATGCCCTTCTAGAAAAAGCCCAAGTGAGGTTACAGCTTCAAGGTGCCACCTACGAACCCGGAAGCTGGTTCTCACCAGACACCAAATCTGTTGGTGCCTTGATCTTGGACTTCCCAGAGGAATTGTAAAAAATAAATCTGTGTCATTTATAAGCCGCCAGGTCTCTGGTGTTTTGTTATAGTGGCCCAAACATACTAAGACAAGGAGAGACTTCAACAATCCACAAGTGGATTGTTGAGAGGGACCCTCATGGTAGGGAAGACAGAACATCAAGCCTGCAGCCCAATTCCATTTGTCCACATACCCAGATTTCAGTACGATTCGGGACTGCTGGGCTCCATTTTCCTCCTAAAATGGGGATAGTCATAGCTACAGGTTTATTTGATAGTGGGGAGAAAATTCTCGGAAGTGCTCCATACAAACACTACAGTTCCAGGCATGTCGTAGGGGTTAGACAGTACGATGTGATCTCTTCTTTCTCTTTATCTAAATAATGTGTAGCAAGATGACTTATAGTCAGAATACTTTAAAGTAGTTTCGGAACTTACGAGGAAATAAAGTATTCTAAACTTTGGTTCTGATTTCCTTATAAGTCTATATTTTCTTGTGTTTTATTCCATTGCTCCTCATTATGCCGGTTTACGGCACGTTGCAGGATTCTTGCTCCATTTGGTGTTTATTGTCGATTGTTATTTTTTCTGTATTGTTGTTACACTCTGTTTTTGCAAATGGCTTTTGCCATTTAAACACTCTGGTTCTTCTTTGTTTTGTTTTGGTTTGGTTTTTTGGCTCTCCTTTTAATGAAATATTGCTGACAATGTCTTGCTTTTGAAGAGCTGAGGGGAGCAAGTCAAGTCTATCATTTCAGGTGTGCCTCTACCATAGGAAGGAACCATGACCTCATGCTGAGGTGACACACTGCCAGAAACAACCCCGTGCCTTCCTAGCTTTGTGTGTGTGTGTGTGCGCGTGTGTGCAAGTATGTGTGTGTTGGGGGGGTGCGCTCTCCGCCTTGCCCACCTCTGCTCTGGCATAATGCACAGCCTCCCCCTTCAGCTCCTTGTTTGAAATGTCTGCCATTGTTGGGGGAGGCCCCTCAACTCCCAAGAAGGGAGTTTTCTTTTTGCTGAAATCAGGGCCTCTTCTCTCAGAGAGCGACTCGATGGAGGCACAGAGATGCTGAGGAGGAAGCTCAACAGTGAAAACTAGTGGGCCCCTGTGGGGTGGCTTGCGGCAGGCCCTCCTTCCTCGCCTTGCTTGCTCTGGAGCTCTCTTATCTGTTGAGGAGGTAAGGAAGAAGCCCCAACACACACACACACACACACACACACACACACACACACACACATACACGGTCTCTATACAGCCTCTCAGTTCCATATCTGTGTTTTTCTAAGGAGATCATGTTGCCAAATTAGTTTGAGGAGAAAGCAGATTGTCCTCGAACAGCTTGCATTACAAGGCCATGCTTCATAAATTGAAGGTATGACAAACAGGGTGGTGGCCTCAGGCAAAACAAATGGGAATCTGGGAACATCCTGCGCAAACGGGAGCCAAAGGATGAACTCAGAGCAGCCGGGCCAGCATGGGTTCCTGGCAGCCTGCTAAGGGAGCTCGGGTTGGCGGCAAGTTAGCGGCACTACGGGAGCACCTGGCTCCCCAGTTCCCTCTGTGTCGGGTCCGGAGCTGGCCTTTGGCTTCCTTATTGCAAATGAGCTTCCACAGGAGAGTGGATACAAAGGTGAACAGGCAGTTGAAGATAAATACTGAGATTCATGTAACTCAAGCTGCAAAAGAGAAGCCATTTTTCATAGAGGTCATTTATGCTCTTTATGATGGTGTCCCCAGGAAAGCCTTCAGCCCGGCATCTGAAGTTCCTGGGTATCAGCACCTTTCCCCGTTCATATATCAGCAATATATTTTACGGATGATCCGCATAGACTTGTGAAATAGGAGCACAGGGATTTTTTGTGGGGCTGATTTTGCAAACGAGAGAACTGGCCGAGATGTCAATGACTTTCCAGGGTCCCAAGGTGGCAAAAAATTGTGATCCAGTCCCTAGGCCTGGAGACATAAATCAACTCTGAAGTGCTCAACTCTGAAGATCCTGGAGATAAGGCTGCTCAATTCTGGGGTCTATTCTTTAAACCCGGGCTTAGCAAACTTGTTCTGTAGAGGGTCAAAGAGTGTAAGTATTTTTGCCTTTGTGGGCCACATGGTTTCAGTTGCAATCACTCAACTCTACCATCGTGGCAGGAGGACAGTCATAGACAGTGTGCAAGCACATATATTTGGGCGTGTTCCATCAAACTTTATTTATGAAAACAGGCAGAGAGGGTTAGATTGGGTCAGAAAGCTGTATGTTTTCGACTCCTGTTTTGGGCCAATGGCAAAAGTAGAAAACATTTAACTCATAGGAATAGAGAAGGGTTAAGATTATACAACAGAAAGGAAGGGGGAGGTGCTGGAGAGACACAGGCAGGTGGGGGAAGGAGAGCCAGGTGAGAAGAAGGAATGGGAGACAGAGAGATAAAGTCGACGGAAGGACACAACCACTGAAAAGAAGGACAAAAAGAAGGACAAAAAGAAGGGATAGCTATTAAAACAACTTCGATTTTTGGAGACCAATATGATAAAATAAAAGTGCATTTTGAGCCTCACCCAGAGCTGTGGGAAAGCCAATGAAATTTTATCATAGTTTTTCTGTGTAAGATGAATTTATTTCCCTCAAACCATTTTATTTTATTTTTTTAAAAAAGATTTTATTTATGGGGTGCCTGGGTGGCTCAGTGGATTAAGCCGCTGCCTTCGGCTCAGGTCATGATCTCCGTGTCCTGGGATCGAGCCCCGCATCGGGCTCTTTGCTCAGCGGAGAGCCTGCTTCCTCCTCTCTCTCTCTGCCTGACTCTCTGCCTACTTGTGATCTCTCTCTGTGTCAAATAAATAAAATCTTTAAAAAAAAAGATTTTATTTATTTGCCAGAGAGAGAGAGAGAGAGAGAGAGAGAGCAAGCGAGTACACACAAGCAGGCAGAGAGGCAGGTAGAGGCAGCGAGAGAAGCAGGTTCCCTGCCGAGTAAGGAGCCTGATGCAGGACTAGATCCCATGACCCCAGGATCAAGACCTGAGCCGAAGGCAGCGGCTTAACCCACTGAGCCACCCAGGAGTCCCAAACCATTTTATTTTCAATCGATAAACTTAAGCAAAGCAGGCACAATGAAGCTTGCAATATTAAATCACTGTCAACTTACGTCTCTATAAAAAGGATTGTCCAACTGACTATTAGCTGGCTAACAACAATTTAGGAATACGTAATTTATGACCAGGCATGATGAAATCTAGAAAATATTTCCTAGCAAAGACATATGTTTTAGCTGGCCGATAGCAAAACAACTCCTTTGTTATTAATACACTGATCTGATTTTATGATATCTTTACTATTTCAGAGATAAAAAGGGTTTTTTTAATCTTTTTTCTTTTTTGCAGATGTCAAGTGCCCATTATTGCTAAAGCTATCAGAAAGTCTTGGAGACAGTTCTTATTGTTTTGCAAATATATCCTCCTTGTACATACTTTGAAAGCTGATTTCAGATCTCTTTAAAAGGAGCTTTCTTCTTCACAGTTTCCTTATTGGCTTTATTGTTTTCCTGTGCCAATAAGAAAGCTATCTGAGCCAGGAGCACAAAGACTCGAAAAACACTTGAAGAAGCAATTCGTGTTGTTACCTTAGAGAATGTGTTTTTCTAAAAACACAGGTAGCTGGGGGCTGGAAAGCTGCATGACTATGGACAGTGAGGTGAACCAAAGAGGACTTGATGATGCTCAGGCTATTCTCCCCATTTGGTGTTAGAATTCTGGAACATGGCCATGTGCCTGGAGGTCCTATGGCTGTTGATGCCTCCTTTCACCAGGGGCAGCGAGGCCCAGGGGTTATGGATACTGGCTTTGGAGACAGACCACTGTGGCTTGATTCACAGCTCTGCCAATGGCGTGGACAGTATCAGTATCTACCTTAAAGAAATATCTACCTTAAACAAGTATCAGTATCCACTTTAAAGAATCTCTTCAAAGACTGAAAGAATTAAAATGATATGTGAACACTTAGGAAGACGGTTACAGAAAGCAGACAATATATGTTACTACTGATGAGGGACAGAGAAAAACTGTAATGGATCAGATTTTCTTTTGAAAGTTCATTCCTATGGAACGGTATGTGTGGTTGCCTTTTCTTTTTTCCAAGCAGGCTGTTTAATATTGGCAATATGTGGCTTTATAATGTACAAATGTAATGCAAAATAGCCCTGACAATTTTTGTGCAGAGGCAATATTACCCCTAATGAGATTTTAATCAAAACACAATTACCACTGAATGAAAGTTGCCATGACATTAACATACTGGTTAAAATGATTGTATTTAAATGTTGAACTTTTGCCCAGATATCTCCTCCCAGCTCTAGACCCCTTTTGAACATTAAAGGTACCTCAAACTCAAAGTATCCAAACTCGTCTCAACCTTGGTCCAATTCCAGCACAACCCAACTCAGTGGATGCATCATTACCTGTCCAGTTTTGCAAACTAGGAACTTGGATCATCCTTGACCCCTCCCTCTCTCTCACATATCTAACCCACCATCTTGTCAATTTTATTCAAATCTCTCCCAAACGTGGGCATATCTTTCCATTACCATTCTAGAGAACCAAGTTACAAATACCTCACATAGACTGTTATTAGCCTCCTAATTGGCCTGCAACCACCTATTCTTTGCTCCATTAAATCCATTCTTCATAAAATCCAGATTCAGTTTATTCCTCTAACTAAAATCCACTTAATCAATCAGCTGGAGTGACCAGTACGCCCCATTTATGCCCTCTGTAAAAATACACAGGCCATGCCCACGCGTACTGATTACTCATCGCTAGTAGACTATTCTCCAGGATGCTCACATATTTCTGCTCCTACCAGTTGAGCTGCGTGTTTACTAAGAGTCTCTAACCTGTTTTTGTCAGTTTGTAAAATAATGACCCAATTTAATGAAGTATTATGTAAGTTGATGAAACATGAACACATTTATATTCCAGAGAATGTTTTCCTCTGAAAACCAGGTTGAACGCTTTGGGAAGACTCACTAAAGGCAGATGGTTATAAAGAATGTTGTTTAATTAAGTATGAATGAGAAATCTGCAAAATATCTCTTAAAATAAAACTCTAGAAGGAACCTGTGCTCCGAACACTTTGCCAGTGTCTTCTAGTTCTTTCACAGAAGAAACTGAAATGGAAAGCCATAGACAACATCTTACATACAAGAAAGAGGCCAAAGAAAGACACTCATCTAACCCATACTTGAAGACGACATCTTAAATCTACATGGAGTGACTGGGGGGGCATGAAGGCACATTTCAATTTAGAATGTTAAAGGTATCTATGTGCCATTTTTAATGATTTTCATTTTTTGGAGCTTTTTCAACCAACTGCCCACTTTTCTGTTGGATTACATACCATACTTTGAACTTAATATATGCGGATTCTTCTCTGTTGATCTTACATTATACACCGAGGTCCTTAAAATGGCCGGTGAGGTCTGACTGGGGCGAACTGGGCTGACCTCATCTTAAAACCTGAAGGTCATCTTGGAAGTCCCCTCTCAGTCCCTGCACCTGGTACTAGCTGGTGCTGCCTTTTCTTGCAGGGACTTCCCATGTGCCCTTCCCTCCACTCTTCATGCCTCAGATCATTCCCTCCCAGACAAGATCAAATCCCCGAGGTGAGTGCTTTGGCTACATCACTTCATTTTTCATCATAGCTTTTATCACAGTTGCAATTTTATATTTATTTTATGGTTACTTGACCAGAGTCTGCTGTATTAGTTTCCTAGAACTGCTGAACAAATTGCCACAATTCTGGGTGCTTAAAATAGTGGAATTGTATGGAATTCTATTCTCTCATAGCTCTGGAGGCCAGAAGTCTCCAAGCAAGGTGTTGGCAGGACCACGCTCCCTCTCAGGGTTCTAAGAAAGAGCCCTTCCTTGCTGCTTCCAGCTTCTGGTGGCTCCTGGCCTTCATTGGCCTATGGCTGCATTATTCCAGTCTCTGCCTCTGACTTCACATGACCTTGTTCCCTGTTTCAGAGTCTCCCTCTGGTCTCTCAGAAGGACACTTATTGGATTTAGGACATATTCACAAGTGTCAGGGGGACATAGACTTTGGGGACCGCTATTTGACCCCGTGGATCTACTTGCCACACTAGAATCTAAGTTTCACAATGGCAGAAATTGTATCAGTCTTTGCCTATTGCAATTCTGCACTTACAATGGGTCCTCAACAAGTATTTATGCTTTGAAAGGATAAGTGGAGTCTTATCTGTGTAGTCTCTAATGGTAGTGTTGGATTACTGACAGGCTGATGTAGATAAGCTGATCACATTTTAAGTAAACAGAATTCATTCATCTATATAAAAAATTCTATTGCTCTGCAAAGTAAGTACCTGCTATTTTGTAAATGTACCAAACCCTTTTTTTTTTTTTTAAGGTTTATTTATTTGGCAGAGAGAAGGGGAGAGGGGGAGAGAGAGAGAGAGAGAGAATATAAGATTAGCACACAAGCAGGCAGAGAGGCAGGCAGAGGGAGAGGGAGAGGCAAGCTCCCCACTGAGTAAGGAGCCCGAGATGAGGGGTTCGATCCCAGGACTCCGGGATCATGAGCTGAAGGCAGCCACTCAACCGACTGAGCCACCTAGGTACCCCCAAGTCCTCTTTTCATATCAGTTGGTTGCCTATTTCATAATTCTCTTTTAAAATATTTAGGTAATCTCTACACCCAATGTGGGGCTCAAACTCACCATCCTGAGATCAAGAGTCATGTGCTCTTCCGAATGAGCCAGCCAAATGCCCCCATAATTCTTTAAAATAAAGCTTCAAGATCTAAGATCAAATTTCTTCTGGTTTAGTATCATTCATTTAAAATTTAAAACAGGGTCTGTTTACACCAGCCCAGTTAGCGTTCATGTTGAAGAGAGAAACTTGGGGACAGCAAGAAGAGAAAATGACTGACAGGAGGCGATGCTAGCAGCTAGGAACCACACTGTCTCACAAATGCAAACACCTTACAGAAAATGTCCTTTAAATACAGTATCTTAGACTTATCCATTTCTTGATAGTGACACAGCTTCTTATGACTATTAGAGCTTCTAATAATATATGGAGGTTTCACTTAGGGATAGAAATAAACATCATTCGTCCCAAAGGACACCTCCCTCCCCAAAATTTAAAGCTCAGGCCACCCATCTTATGAAATTTTTTGTCTTGAGTTAAATGTGGCACAGCTAGGGTGATTTCAGCATTGGATTTATACAACCTACAATTATAGAAAAATGTATTTATACTATAAGTTACTGGGCAGAAGCTGTGCCTAGATTTCCAGACGTTACTTGGCACTGTGGGATAGGAGAGAATGAGAGAGGCGGCACACATAGTAGAGGTGTCGTTAGTGACCCCGTTCTGTGAAGCAGGTCCCTGGGGGTGAGGTGAAGGCTGACTACAAGTCAGTCACTGGATCAAGGAGTCCTATCCTCTTCCTGATGAGAAGCAACAATGGATTTCTATCAAGTTCTCTTTCGACTGACGCATATGGGAGTGGGCTATTAACTTCTCTTCATTCCCAAGAGCTACAGAGAGGATGCACTTGGAAACCAACCAGGAAAGGCTGCATGCCCATTAGCCGATAATGACACCAACAACTTAGCATTTATTAAGCATCTAGGTGGTCCCAAGCACTTTAACTATAGTATAGCACATCCTCATAACAACCTGGTATGTTAGCGATTCCTAAGTTTAATTCATAAACAGGGAAAGGCTCAGAGAAGTTAAGAAATTGGCTCTAAGTCACACAGCTAGCAGATGACTCGTAGGATTGGAATCCAGCCTGCCTTACCTCCAAGGTCATGCTCTTCACTTTGCCAAGCGACCTCCCAAGATTTGCTAAGGACAGGTGCTGGTGCTTTGGTGACCTACTGCTAAGATAGTTTCAGATAGCACCTGGGTTTCTTGCCTTTCAAACTGAGTTATTCGCACCACAAAGGCATACGTGTTGACATTCCAGGGTAAGCCGCCCCACGTGATAAACTAGATGAGTCTTTAATGTCAAGTCATTCATGATGCATATTTTTATAAAAATAAAAATGTTAACTTGAAACAAGATACTGAAAATATATCTCCTGCTTTGGGAAACTGCTTGGGGCTGAACCGTCAGATGCCAGGTACACAGAAAAAAGCAATCACATCCATCCTTCTCTACCTTTAGAAGGGCTTCTGTAGGAAAGCTTCAGAAATACTGCAGGAGGGTGGGAAAACTCAGTGGCGAAGGTACCAGTCAGGAGGGCAGAGGCACTGTAAGTCTTTCAGAGGGAATTGAAACCAGGAACTGGTTTATAAGAGTGTTGGCCACACCCAGGGAGCAAAGGGGCAGGGAGGAGACCCCGAGCGTAGCAATGGCTGGAAGCTACCCCAGAGACTAGAGAAAACACTGCTAGGACTGGAGGAGCCAAAGGGAAGAGGTGCTGTTCCCAAAGCCAAGGAGCGTGCTCTTCACAGAAATTGTCCCCACGCTGCTGGTGCTTCGAGAATCCTGTCACTCCCCAAAACACCAAAGGCCACCGGAGACTGCAGCTGCATGTGACGCCAGAGCTGCTACCATCACGGTCGCCCTCACTTGCTGGCAGCTACCACCCACTGCCCATCGCTACAAGTGCTGGAAAGATAGAAGGCCAGCTCTGTGCCACAGACACCAACAGAAGCTGGGGAAAAATGTCTTCTCCCTTTCTTCCCCCTTCTAGTCTTCTGTCATTGTCTCCTATCGGCAGAACCCAACTAGAAGCCAACATGCAAGGGAGTCTGGGAAAGGTGGTTAGCAGGTAGCCAGAAGGGTGGGAATGGTGCAATCAGGGAACTGAGGGGCCACAGCCTGTTATGTTATTATTAACATAAAGTATTTCCATGAAGGTTTACCTTGTATTTCTTCCCCATGGAAGTCAGGGCGTATGTCTCATTTCAGAGAAGTAAAAGTAAATACAAGTATTTCTTGCTTTCCCAAATCTATTTGGGTATTGAGTTCAGATAGTGAGAGTTTGGATAACAAGTCTAGATAGTGAGGGGGATAACTTTTTTTTTTTTTTTTTTAGTGACCAGTCTTTATTAAATGCTAAGTATCAAGCATCACACACAGAAGCATGGAAGTACCAAAGACACTGACTGGATCCCCTTCTAGGTCCAGCAAGCAATCCCGTGATAACCTTCTTGAGAAGAATTTCCTTAGAGAAGGGTTTTACATACTGTACCCTACGGTTAATATGTATTCTACAGAAAAACAAACTTTCCATGGGTCAATACTTTCTTTTTGGTAAATGGCATAGATCACAGCCTACTTGTTCTTGGCGTTTGTACTGATTCTGTTGTCTCTAGTTTACTGAGATATAACTGATACACAACATTGTGTAAGATACATATGCAGCGCAATGATGTGGTACACATGCATATTGCAAACTGATGACCACAAAAAAGTTAGTCAACACATCCATCCTCACATAGTTATCATCTGTTTCTGCGGTGAGAAATTTTAAGATCTCCGGTCTTAGCAACTTGCAAGTATACAACGGAGTATCATTCCCCGTAGCCACCATGCTAGCCGGCCTCTCTTTGATAGCTCTGCAAGGCACACATACATTAGAGTTTTTGAAAAGTTCTGCAGGAGGCAGCCCAGGTTCACCTCATCTTTTTTCATCCCAGAAGCCTCTTTTCACTGATAGCTAGGGGCCCTATGCTGCCATGGGAAGTCACCATGAGAGCCATCCCAGCCACATTTTCCAAATGTTCTTTCACAGAGGCATAATGTTGGCTCTGAATTTGGTCATTTGGCTCCAGCTTTCCTTGCTTTCTAACTTTGGCAAATTCTTTTTCACCCTCTGAGACTTTATTTCTTCATCTACAAAGTGGGACAAGTCATATCTACTTCACAGACTTATTCTAAAGACTAAATGAGATTGCATGAAAACTCTGTGGAAAAGAGTAAAATACCCTATAAACATAAAGAACCCAGGCTTCTCAAAGGTCTGTTTGAGGTCCCTAACTCTGAAGGGTTAGGATGCTCTGAAGGGTCTGAATGCTTCTCTGCAGCGGACCCTCTTGGGCAGAGTTCTAGTCAGGAAGCTATTTCTTCACCTTTCTGTGACTCAACACTCACCTGGGCTTACCACACTCGTTTGGCTCTGGCTCTTAGATGAATCCTGACAGCCATAACTGATTTACCTGCCTCCCTTCTCTGTCCCCCTCTAGACCATCCTAGACACCGCTGCTACAGATACCATTCTAAAATAGATCTTTGATTTTTTTCACTCCCATATTTAAAATAAAACTTGCATTAATTCCCTTTTTCTTACTACATCAAGTCCAACTGTTCTTAGGTGGACATTCAGGAGTTTTTCCTGACCTCCTCTGCCCTTCACCTCCAGCACCAAAGTTCTACTCATACAGCCCACCCCTTGCTCTCTACTAAAACTCTAAGAAACCTAGGCTCAAATTCTGACAGAACCACTTTTTAGTTATGTGAACTTCGACATGTTACTTAATCTCTCTGTGCCTCAGCTCTTCCCCTTTGTTAAAGGGGAAAATAATAATACTTATTTTATGGGATTGCTCTTTAGGATTATGGGAGATAATGTATACTGAGCTCTAAGGATTGTGTCTGGCACTATTAAGTGGTCAAGAAATGTCTGCTATTTACTACTAATATTTTTGTGACAATTAGAATCTTCTAATTTTCTTGCTCTTTTTTCGCTGCTTCTCCATCTGGGGATGTGCTTCATCTTCGTTCTACCATTTAAAATGTTACTCATTTGTTTTTAATATAACTTTGGCAAATTATGTTAGATCTCTTGGCCTTCATTTCTTCAATTACAAATTGGAGAAAGTCATATGTGCTTCACCAGGATTGTTCCAGTTCTACAGGATACGTGAGATTATATGAAAGCTCTATGGCAAAGTACAAAGCATCTTGCAAACCTTCTCTGTAAGCTCTCTTTGACCACTGCCTACCTAATCCTCTTTCCTTTGACATTCCCTGAATGCTAGCATCTAACAGGAGTGTGGGCTTCCTTTTTGGTATTTGTCATATCACAGTCTCATTATAATTTACCTTGGCATTTATGTACATGTAGAGATAGGAATCTTTTTAAGAGTAAAACTGATGTCTTCAGCAGGCAGAGTGCAAGTAAGTTGGCCGAAATGAAATGAAACCCAAAATAATAACACAGCTTTCTTTAGTTGGTCCCATGGGCTGGTATATTTAATTTGTACATTTCTTTATCCGAGGAAAGAAATCTCCAAAGGTGAAATACCAGCCTTCACTGAAGAGGCTACTGGTGGAGACCAGTGCTGGTCAAAGAGTGGTTGGTTGGTTGGTTTCCAGACCAGCAGCATCCGTACACACTGGTCACTTGTTGAGGTTCAAGCATCTTGGTCTCTACCCCGGATCTACTGAATCAGATTCGCTGGTGTTTGGTGGGTGGGTAGGAATCTGCACTTCGACAAGCTGCTGAAGTCTTACACATGCTAAGGTCTAGGAAGCCCTGGTGTAGATATTTGAAGGAGGAAATCTTCATTTTGTTCATTTGACATTTTACAAGAGGAATACCTATCCAGCCTGTTCAATCAAAGGCAATTTATTTCTAGCAAAGTGAACCATATTTTCAAATAAGCAAATTTCTTAGAATCTGAAAGTGTTTTCTCTAGTTCCCCAAGGTGTGAGAAGCAGTAATTTTTATTGGTTTATTTTTTTCTGTAGCAAACTTTAATTTAAATAAGAAAAATAGTGTAAGAGGAAAAAACCAACCTGACAGCTGCTGGTACTTTGTGTGCAAAAATTTTTTTTGTGTGTGTGTGTGTGTGTGTGTGTGCCTGCAAACACAAGTCACAGTTGTACATGTGAGGCTGTTGACCATTTCCTCCTTAAAAGGCTTATCCCAAACCTTTAAAGGAGACAAAATATCTTGGGTTTTCTCCTTTTATACTTTGAAGGCTTTATCCTCCCATATTGCAAACAGTAATGGTTCACGGCTGGAACCTCTTATAAATGTTGTCTTCTGGGCGGCGGGAGTAAACACTTCAGAGCTGAGATAGTAATTACTGTCACATGAAAAGCAGGAGACATATTGCGACTTCTTGGGCTGTCAGAAAGCCCTTCTTGCAAATGGCAGCACTTCACAGGGACTTTTATAAGGTACAGTTTATAATTTCCATGGGTGAGCTGTTATTTTAAAACGCCAACAGAAAGATTAAGAATGTGTCGACACAAAAGCAGCACCAATGAATGCCCTTTGGCCCTTTCAAACTTGAACCAGAAAGTTCCCTTGCCTTTTAAGGAAGATTATAATCTGCCAAGATAGAAAAGGAGGTTATGAAAGGATTATGTTCTATAATAAGTTTAGGACAATCCAGATTTTTCCTCAAGCAATTGCGGACTGTAGCATGATTTGTTTACATATCCAGCTCTGACTGGGTAATTTGGGCATAGGTCACTTCTAACACAAGAGTAAGAGGAAAGATGGCTAGTTTTGGAAAGATCTTTGTCCAGAAGTTTGATCTGTTCCAGAATTCTGGGCCATTTTGGGGTCTCATCCTTTAGTGGATTTCCAACAGAATAAATTGTACAGGGCTTTTGTGAAACAGGTATGACCTAAGGACTTTGGACTTCACTAAGCAGACAGAACTAAGTGGGATTAAATGAATTAATATCTGTAAAGCACGTTGCATAAGGCCTGGCACACAGCACGTGCTGTATCGGTGTTTGATAAATAAATGAGAAGCTCTACTTTGAACTAAGGAAGGTTTCATTTGTGCTTCTAGGAAGATTTTGGGTTAGAAAATGGGTGGATCTTGGGGCGCTTGGGTGGCTCAGTGGATTAAGCCGTTGCCTTCGGCTCAGGTCATGATCTCAGGGTCCTGGGATTGAGCCCCGCATGGGGCTCTCTGCTCAGCAGGGAGCCTGCTTCCCCCTCTCTCTCTGCCTGACTCTCTGCCTACTTGTGATCTCTCTCTGTCAAATAAATAAATAAAATCTTAAAAAAAATAATGGAACAGAACCAAATCACATTTATAAAAAAAAAAAAAAAGAAAAATGAAAATGGGTGGATCTTGAAAGAAAGGGTATACAGGATGTAGAATGCAGAACCCCACCATACAGTTGGCTCCAATAACCTCTCACCACTGCCATGTAGGCCAAATTTCTATTGGGAAATGCTAGTGGCAAAGCAGAACAGCAGAAAGCCCACTGCATCTGTGGTCTCTTTCTAGATAGTGCTGTTACTTACTAGTTAAGGACTGTGGGCAAGTTGTTCCACCTCTCCCTGTTGCTCATTTTTCTCCGATGTAGAGGCTCACATGAGATAATATGTATCAAAAAGCTTTGTAAACTTGAGAGCACTACTCATATGGATGGTTTTATCCTTAGATACTCAATTCCAGTACAACTGTGAGGGGCAGCCCACATATTTGGTGAGTCACTGGAGAGGAACAGCTAAGAGTTGACATACTTCCCAGAGGGGTGGGGGTGGGGGATGCTGTAGCAGGAATGTCAGGAAACTCCCTTTGGGTGAAATGGCATGGGGGGGGGGAAGGGGACATAATTTACCATTCAAAGCTTGTCAGAAGGGTTATCTAGAATATTTCAGAAGTGTCTTCTTCACTCACAATAAAATAAGTTAATGGGAAAAATCCACTTTAATTGCCACTGCTTCTTGGCTACCCTAGCATCTAGTCTACTTTCTTTTCTAAGAGAACCCTATATTTTTTCAGCCATGCATCCCAGAGGAAGCTGATCCCATCTTCAGGGATAGCCTGGTTGGTTTAAGATTATTCCCATTCCTCTTAAATGGCCATGTGACCTAATCTGGCCAGTGAGACTAGGACAATCTCCTGGCAGGCTTCTGGAAGATGTTTCCTCATTCCCAAGAGACAGTCTCTTTTCTTCCTTGGAGTTGCTGTGCCCAGAGGAGATACCTGGAACAGCTGCCACCATCTTGCTGCTTGCCTGATGCTGGGGCCAACAGTGAGGAACAGAGATGCTAAGGGGTGGATGTGGGTAGGAAGCTGGGGAGTGGAGTTGAAGACTTTGTGAGCTGAAACCACCCCCACTAACACAGAACTTCCCATATGTTATCACAGAAATCATCACAGCTCTCTTTGAGGTAGTGGTTGTGACCCCATTACATGGGATGAGGAAACCAATAGGTGTAATTGCTTAGGGTCACCCACCATGTAGATGGAGGATTCAGAGCTCGGACTGAGCTCTGTTTGACTTCAAAGGCTGTGTTCCAGTTGTTGCTTGGTTTCTTCAACCTCGCCTCAGATTAAAAAACGGTCAAACGGCAGTGTTTCCATTGTGGCCATGAGACTCGCAGAGCCTGGGAGTTGGACAGCCTGAGTTTTTTGTTTTGTTTGTTGGTTTTTTTTTTTATGTTGGCTTTGCTGCCCAACATTTGACCTTTCTGAACCTCCATTTCATCATGTGTAAGACAGTCGGACCAGATGTTTACTGAGGTTCTTTTTGGTTCTAAGATCTTTCGAAATGCTTGGTAAACCACAGGGAGGGATAAGAGAAAATAACATACATTCGGTATCTTGAGAAAGGGCGCTGGGCAGGATTTCCCCTCTCACCCTGAGGTTCAGGGTTACAAAGCATCAGTGAAGTTGCTGAAGATCAACAGAAGGTTCCATGTGGCACTGAGCAGAATAAGCCAAAGCCAGATAAGAGTTCTCACTATGGTGAAAGGAACAGAGCTAAGAAGAGGCCAGAGGAGGGATATTTTCTGTAGTGTCCTCCTCAACAATCCAGCCAGCTGGATCACTGAGTTTGTGACGAAGAGTTAGGTTCTGAAGGGCATTTGTGCTTTCACTTCTTTTGAATTCTTAAGGTGCTTAAAACAGAACAGGACATGGTGTGCCAGGCACTTTAAAATACTTTACTTCTGTCCCCTTCTTATTGAAAGTTGCTTCCGTGATGGTATCACCCAAGATAGCCATTGCGCTCAGATAATCTTCAGTTACAAATCAGCAGGGAGGGAATCCCTTGCAGGAGACGCTGGCAGGCCCTGGCCTGGGCTAAGAAAGGAGGCTAAGGATGACTCTGACAGACAGTTGGCAAGCCCCATCCACCCCCTTCCCCATCTTAGTAGTTTCCTAGGGCTGCCATAAACAAGTGCCACAAATGGGGGTGGGGGTGCTGCTGAAACGACAGAAGCCTTATTGTCTCACAGTTGTGGAGGCTATGAGCTCAAAGCCGAGGTGTTGGCAGGGCCATGCTCCCCCTGCAACCTGTGGGGGAGAATCCTCCCTTGCCTCTTCCAGTTTCTGGTGGTTGTCCGCAATCCTTAGCATTCCTTGGCTCGTAGAAGCCTCACTTCAATCTCTTCCGCCATAATCACGTGGCCATCTTTTCCCTCAATGTGTCTTCTCTTCCTATAAGGGCACCAGTCATATTGGACTAAGGGCCTACTCCACTCCACTAGGCCCTCATCTTAACAAATTACAACTGCAAGGACCCTATTTCCACCTACGATCATGTTCTGAGGTACTGGTGGGGGGGTTAGGACTTCAACATATCTATTTGAGGGACACAATTCAAGCCTCAAGAATCCCTAACTAGGCAAGGCTTACAGCTATTTAATTGAGTTCTTGCTATACAAAGTGGTGTGTTGGTCTATTTGGGCTTGCTTTTCTTCTTCAAAGCCACTTTCCTGTTTCTTGAAAACTGATTCTGCTTGCAAGGAATCTGGAGGAGGAGGAGGAGGAGGGGGAAGAACTAGATGTTTCTGGAGCAGCCGCCAAAGGATGCGGTCCCCCAGCTCAGCACTTCTCAAGTGTTACGGTGCATACATATCCCTTGAGGATCTCATTACACACTAGGTGCTGGTGCAGTAGATCCGGGGTGGGGCCTGACAGTCTGCATTTCTAGCAAAGTCCCAGGTGCTGCTAGTGCTGCTGGTCTGCGTAGAAGCGAAATTCTAGGTTTGTTTACCCAAAACAACTAAAAATGGTCATTCTTGGAATGTTTCAAAACTTTGACTGCATATTAGCTGAAAAAAAGTTCCAGTAAACTAAGTCAGAGCATCCCAAGATGAGAAAGAGCAATTCAGTGACGTTTTTCACGTGACAGTGAAGTCAGAAACATCTGTGCACATTCATTTGGATGAATACAGTGTTTTCTAATTGCTGGGCTGTGGTGACCAGTGGAGATGAGCATGTCAGAAGCCATGATTCGTAGGGCCACTAACTGTAAGGTTTAGGGAAACCAAGAAACTTCCTGTCTCAGTGTGCCAGAAAGGCTGCATTTGGAGAAGCTGTGGGCCAGGTTTGACAGGGACTGCCCATTTCCTGCTGGGAGAAGTCAAGTAGCCAGATTTCCTTGGGTCTCAATCCTGCTGCACACTCAGTCCCAGGGCCCACCCAGATGATCTCTAAAGGTCACATCTGTGGCTTTTCTCCCACTCACACCTGTGACCCCTCTCACTTGCCAGCTCCCTCAGACCTTCAGTGACTCCTAGACACTCCACTCCCTATTCATGGTAGTCAGGGCTGAGATGGACCAGAAGGACCAGGTGGATGACCCAGGATGTACCCCTCGGAGGGTCAAGCCTCTGGATGAACTCATGCAGAGCAAGTTCCAGAGAAGAGCAATTCTTTTGTGATGTCAGGGGCTGGCAATTTGGTTTTCCAAATTCAACAGTGACCTGATTATTTCCAGCTCAAAAACACCCATGCACTACTGGCTCTCTGACAATACTTAGTTGGAAGTTTCTAGGAAGATAGCTTTCTGAGTGTTTGGCACAGTGTGTCTTTTGGGTCAGAATGTTAGTTTGCATAGTCAGCACTGTGGCTACAGGATTTGTAATAAAAGCCAGCTCTGTCAGACTACAATCTCTTTTACATCTTCTTACAGTTGAGAGAATGGGAGAAAAAGAACAGCGTAGAGAATTTTGGTTACCTAGTGCTGAAAAAGAAACTACCCCAGAACTTAGTGGTTTGAAGCAATGACTATTTTACTTGCTTATGATTTTGTGATACAGGAATTTGGAGAGGCACAGTGGGGCAGGCTTGTCTGCTCCACAGTGTCTGGGTGCTTAGCTGGGTGGCTTGAAATGACTGGGAATATTGGTGGGGACCATCAGTTGGGCTCATATGTCTGGGCCTCAGTTCTTTGACAGGTGGCTTGTCCACATGGCTAGCTGGGTCTCTCACATGGGCGTCTCAGAATAGTGAGACTTCTTCACTGCTAGCTGCCTTCCCCTTACATGGTGGGAGGTGCCAGCCTTCTCGAAGTCTTGGCCCTCTGTCGTTTCTGCCATGCTCTACTCATCTAAGCAAGTCATAGGACATGCCTAGATTCAAGATGGGACAGAGACTCCATTTCTTGGATAGGAGCAACAGCAAATAATTTGTGGCTATCTTTAGTCTACCACAGAGAGACAAGTGGAAAGAACATTTTTTTTAAATTAATGTTCTATCCAGGTTCTGATCAGATTAAGTCAAGCCCAAGTAGCTAACAGAAGTCCCTGTGATTCCTGGCCTCCTCCTCCCACTGGCCAATTTTTAACTTTGGGGTAGAGTCCACGAGTGGTCTTTGAACCTTCAGTCACACACAACTGCTCAGTCTTTTCATTTCTCAGAACTTCCATATTGCTTTTCTGCCTTCCAACACCTAGTTCTTTCTAGATGAAGTGTTTTAAAAAATCTTTAAGGGGCGGGGGGTGGGAGGTTGGGGGAACCAGGTGGTGGGTATTAGAGAGGGCACGGATTGCATGGAGCACTGGGTGTGGTGCAAAAACAATGAATACTGTTACGCTGAAAAGAAATAAAAAACATCTTTTCTGGTGTATTTTTCGTTTTATAAACATCACTGAAGCGGTACATAATTACATTTCACCTGCAAAATTACGACAATACTATAGCACACACAGTAAAACACAAAAACACTTCAAAGTGGAAGAGCTGGGTCGGAGTACGGGTGCTTACAATTTCAACAGATGTAGAGAGCCGACCCTCAAAATGTAGAGCGCACTCCTCCAATATTTTCCCTTAACCTTGAGGACGCAGGCTGTTACTGTTTTTCAGATGGAAGGATGAAAATGTTATCTTACCATTGCACTTCATTCCTATAACTATTTATTCCTTTTATTTCTTCCTCTGAAACATCTTCTGTTAAAGTCATTTGCCAAGTAAAAAAGTATGCTCTTTATGTTTTTGCAAAATATTGGGGGAGTGCCTCACATATCAATCTTTTGCTGTTTCCTAAAGCTAAATTCCCAGATGTGGAATTGCTAGGTCAAAGGATTTCTCCAGTCTTCCTGCAGATTGTACTCTTGGAAGGGCCTCATCCTGCCACATTGATAAGTTGAGTATCGTTCTTCCTCACTACACAAGTTCCCTGTATAGAGGAAATAAAAAGGAGAACTGTAAACTAATACTGTTCTACGGCTACTGGTGTCCAGCTGTGACAAAGTACTTTACGTAGAATTAGCATACTTTTTAAAAAAGATGTTATTTGAGAGAGAGGGAGAGAATGAGGTGGGGAAGGTGGAGAAGCAGGCTCCCCACTGAGCAGGGAGCCCGATGTGGGGCTTGATTCCAGGGCCCTAGGATCATGACCTGAGCCAAAGGCAGATGTTTAACTGACTGAGCCACCTAAGCGCCCCTAATTAGCAAACTTCTTTCTTAATGTAACTGAGCTGATAGGTGGCTCACTGGCCAGGACAAGAGCTAAGATCTTTCATTCAATGACTTTACATTTTCTCTTTTCCCTGAAGATTTAGGTGGAAAACAGACTCCGGCTCATCACTGAGCCATTTGCTGAGTACCTCCTATGAAAAAGGCTCTTGTTTTTGGCACTACTGCCTAGTATTATAATCTGGAATCTCTAAGGATGAGTTAAATTTCTGAATATGGCAGTATAGTTGAGGAGGGCATTTACAGTTCCAGATGTGTGTGTGTGTGTGTGTGTGTGTGTGTGTGTGTGTGTGACTTGAACTGTGAGCTTCATGAGGGCTGGGTTATAGAACTTCCTGAACTGCTAAGTTTAGCTGACTGGTCTCTGAACCCCAGTGTGGTTCTTATGCTCTCCACTTAAAGCAGGTACACAGGCAGTTAGAGATGTTGCCTTGTTAGACATAGCTGTAACCGAAAGAGAAAAACATTAGCAAAAGTTGAAAAAGCAGATAATTTGTGTGTGAACATGCACAGGAAATACACTACTCTTAAAGGAAATATGATTTATGAGATATCCAGGAGCTCGTAGCCTCCTGTCATTTGAGAATTTAGAAATTGCCTTAGCATACGAGTTTGACACATTTTATTAAAAGCCATTCCTACAGGAACAGTTGTGCTTAGATGATTTGCGTGTCAGTTAATTGAAGCCTTTCAAAATCGAGGACACTAAATTTTGTATCATGAGTGACTCAGTCGTTATTACTGCAGGTCATTTCTGTTGTTGTTGGTTTGTTGGGTAGACTGGTGACTTGTTGAGGTGAAACATTTGAAACAAATGTGGGTATCTTGCCCCTAGGTAGCATAGGTGAACTTGCTGTTGCTACTCATTAATCAGAGGGACACATATGAAGCAGGAACATGGGATTTGAAGCAGGAAGAATTGATTTGAGTCCTTTCTTCCTAATAGATTGTCACTTTGGGGAAGTCACCTAAATCTTAGAGCTTCATTTTTTTACTTATAAAATTATTAATGCTGGCCACTGAATTTTGTGAACACCAAAAATCCTTTGGATGGGAAGGTAATTTCTAAACATAAAAATGCTCTTCTAATGTGAATTTTATTTTTTATTTTGCCACAGTAACATAAAGAAGGGAACTTCATCCATCTTTCCAACCATCAGCAGTTTCTGATTACCTTCCATGACACAGGCATTAAGCTAAGTGCCAGAATAATGAAATAAACAGGACTTGGTTCCTGGGTTGTGGTTTACGGCTCAGTGGAGATGATGGTCAAGATAACGTCCAGTCCAGTCCAGTCCAGTCCAGTCACGGTTGTGTTGAAGCTAGCTCATTCAGATTGATAAATTCTCAGGAATTCTGTGAGTGGGCTGTTAAACACAGTCATTGCTTATAATTACATATATAGTTGACTCCCATTATCCACGGATTCCATATTCGTGAATTCGGTTTCTCACTAAAATTTATCTGTAAGCCCCAAATCAATAGTAAGGACAGTTTTGTGGTCATTTGCAAACATGTGCACGTGCAGAGTTGGAAAAATTCAAGTTGCCCAATGTACATGTTCCCAGCTGAGGTCAAACAAGACCTTCTTGTTCCAGTTCTCATACTCTAAATGAGTTTCTTTTTCATGGTATATTTAGTGCCAGGTTTTTCACATTTTTGTGCTTTTTGTGGGTGATTTCACTGTTGAAAATGACTCTTAAGTGTAGATTCAAATGCTGACTCCTGTTCCTTGCACAAAAAGGTTATGATGTGCTTTATGGAGAAAATACATGTGTTAAATAAGCTTTGTCCAGGCATGATTTGTAGTGCCGTTTGGTCATGAGTTCAACACTAATGAATCAGTGGCATATAATAAATAAGTTGTCTTTAAACAGAAACATACATAAAACAAGGTCATGCACTGATTAGTTGGCAAAATATTTTGACCAAAGGCTTGCAGGTAACTAACCCTATACTTCCTCTAGAAGCAACAATTCAATATTTGCTAATTGAGTGTTTGCAACAACTTTACAGAACATTACTATTGTGAATAATGAGAATTGACTATATACACTTATAATAAAAATGAGCTCCATTACACAAAAGTCATTAAAAACTCAAAACTCCTTACTTTCTAATTATTTTGCTACATATTACTACCACCTATGTTCTTGAGATTATTTATGTGTATTATAATTGTAGAGTAGAAATACAATACAGTGGAGAGTCCATAGTCAGTGATGACAAGCTGGTAGTTGGACATTGACCACGGTGGGAGTATTTGCACGACAGAGATCAGCAAATGCTACAAATCAAGGCTCCCCCACCTCAGCCCCTAACCAGTTGTTAAACATTCACCAGAACACAACTGCCTTCAACTTTCTGTAGGAACCGATCTTTGTGTTGCTGGAGCCAACTCTCAGGTACTAGGAGGGAAGCTAGTTGTTAGGAATTTTGTTCTCCTACCTCCACCCCAGGGCCCTTAGCCTAGCCAATGACTGACTGGTGCTCTTATGGCTTGAAGTGGCATTTATATTCCAGAGCTCCCCGGAGGGGGGAGGGGCCACAGAAGTGAGATCTCCAGATCCCTGCAGTCATACCCTTGTTAGGCTTCCTCCCCTTCCCTGTTGTACTTTCATCTTGCCCTTACTGGTTTCTCCAGGGAGCTCTTCCTTGATACATCCCGCGTACATACACCCGAGTCTCAGGGCCTGCTTTTAAAGCACTGTCAAAGACAGTGCTCCAGAAAACCTGAGAAGAAAGTCATGGGGTCAGAGATGAGTGTGTGGGTATCTCAGACTGATCCCCAAGAGCTATTAGTAGGTCTTGATTTTCTGGTTCTAACTCCTCCTTAAGAAGGCAATGATTTCTAGTTTTATCCTTCCATTTTTATGTTCTCAGAACCTGTAAACAGGTGTGAATGAAAAGTTCTCTGGGTTTTACAGTTGCAACTTAGGTGCTTAACGCATTCACATTCTGATAAAACCAACAGGATTACTGGAATGTCCTTTACTCAGTCTAGCTGGTTGGGTGGGTTTGCCTCTGCTGCGCTCAGCTTGTGGTCCTGAACTCTGACATGCAATAATAAATCAAGCTTTCATCAAGTTCTTCTTAGCCTGTTGGGAAACAAACACCCTATAAGCAATGCTGCAACAACTTCCTTTGAAATTCTAATTAGTTTTACCATGATAAAAAAATGTGATAAGTAGTCAAGAAGTCCACTGTGCTGTTGTCTACAACTGGAATATGATTTTCTAAATAGTTTCTTTATTTTCGAATTATTCTTGCTCTGGAGTTAGCAAGTGCCAGTTCAGATGCATGGTCTAGTAATTGTGCAGTAATTAAATGCTTGCTTGGGAAAACAATTTTAGATCACTGAATTGCTTTACTGCATTCTGAAAAGCTGAAAGGGCCATTCAATCAGGTAGAGCCTGTGTGTTTGTCTTCTAAACCAGACTTGTCATAAATTATTCACACGGGCAAAGACTGAATTTGAAAAGGAAGAAACTTGGGGCATAGGGCTCTTATTGTTCCAACAGTCATTGGAGAGTTCAGTAGGCCGCATGAAAGGAAGCCTGTCTCGAAGATTCCTGGCAAGGTTTTGGGGATAAGGATGAAGTGCCTTCCTAGCAAATCTGCTTTTAAACTGAGACCACTCACTGACTGGAGGGCTTTTGCTTCTTCTCTTGGACACTGCTCTGGCTCAAACAACCCCAGAGAAGAAAGAGTTCCCATCAACTTGTGCTCACTTACATAATTTTAGAGGAAAGTATAATAATATGATAGCACAAAGTATGACATAGGTGAAGGAAATATTAGTATAAACACTGGACATCACACGTATTATGGCATACAAGAGAAATTCTTCACTGGGACTTCTAAATATATCATTTTGCATTTGCCCTAGGAGTTTTTTATTGAGGAATAATTTGCCTACACTAGAATACACAAGTCTTTACACCATCTGATAAATTTTTTAAAAGATTTATTTATTTATTTCAGAGAGAGAAAGAGAGAGAGCACATGCGCACATGTGCATGAATCAGGGGGAGGGGTAGAGAGAGAGGGAGAGAGAATCTCAAGCAGACTCCCCACTGAGCACGGAGCTGTACACAGGGCTCATCCCATGACATGACCTAGAGATCATGACCTGAGCCAAAACCAAGAATCAGATGCTCAACCCAGGCTGCCCCATGAATTTTTATCTATATACTTGTATAACTACCACCCAAATAAAGATACAGAATAATTCCATCACCCTGGAAAATCCCCTCATGCTCCCACACAAGCGATACCCTCTCCCAGAGGTAACCACTATTCTGATTTCCTACACCACACATTAGTTTCACCTGTTCCTGAAATCCATCCAATTAGACGGATTCTTTTTTTCGGGTCTGGCTTCTTTTGCTACTCATAATACATCTAAGAAGGCTGTAGAACACATCAACCCTTCATTCTGTTGTATTGCTAGGGAATACCTGATCGCATGGGCACAGTTTGTTTACCCAATATCTTCTTGGTGAGTTTCTCTGCACTTTTTGCCTACTATGAGAAAAGCTGATGTAAACATTCTTATATAGGTATTTTTGAGGACAACGTACAACAAAGGGGCTATTTTGGGCACTTTTTGAATATATACCTAAGGGTAGCACTGCTGGGTCTGTCTTCAGAATTTACCCCAAAAATCACACACACACCCCAATCAGAAGAGTGCAGAGAAAGTGACTATTTGCCTAATATCTGTTCTCAGCACAGTGAGGTCACAACCTTGTACTGTCTGATGGCATTATTTCAGCAATTAGGCTTGGAACACTTCAAGTGATTGCTTAGCTATAGGGAATTGGAGAAAAAGAACTCAGATTCTTTCTTGGTGAGATGAATACAGGTCCTGTGTGTCTGAATAGATTGAATTGTCTGGGAGCCCTTGCAAAGGATTGCTTAGTACCTTGGAAATTGGGTTAAGTTGGGACTCACTGCCTGGAAACAAGATAGTTTCCTTCACCTTGGAATCATCCATGGCTGTAGATAATCAAACTGTGTTGGGGGAAGGAATCCAAGCAGGTTGGATTATGAGACCTCAGTAGAGACAAAGGGCTATGGGGCTACCAGAATTGTTCTGGTTGCTCCCCATGGAATCACATTTGAGAGTTATTCTTTGCTACCAATCCTCTGATAATGGAACTGGGTTGCAGACCAGCCTGACCACAGGAGAGGGCTGGTAGGCCTGTGAAGGGGTTATGGCGCCCCCCTGAGGGACACTGAAATGTTCCTCCTTACAGGACATAACTTCCCCCGCTGAGGTCAAGTTCATGTTGTGTTGAATGTCTCAGACATCACTACCTCAGTAATCCTCTTTGTAGGTTTTGAAATAAATGTAAAGTATATTGGGGATTTATTGGGAGCAATGCAATTCAGAGAAGGCTTAAGAGGAACATATATAATGTTTAAGCTCTCATGAAGGTGAGAACAAATCCTCTCTGGTTTTCCTTTCTTGTTTCTGGTAGAAGGGCGCCACGTGATTGGATGAGTTCTAATTTTTGCTTTGTTAATGAAGGTGGTAAGGTAAGATGACAACTTCATCTTCAAAATTCTGTAGGCAAAATGCCTCTACAAGATGGCTGTGAGCCTTTTGTGTCTTGCTGGCTCAGGGTGTAAAATGAGCGATTCTGAACCCACGCCAGTACCACGCTTCCAGCGAGCATTTGGAAGTGTGTGGGAGCATTTTTGATTGTCACAATGACTGGGGGGCGTGCTACTTCCATTTGCTGAAGTGGGGGAGAGAATGAAAATGTCTAGCACGAGGAAGAGTTGTCCCATCCAACATGCCACTAGGGCCCCTGCTGAGAAATACTTTTTCTTTTCCCCCTCAGGCGATCTGGAGCCGTTTATGTGCAATTTATATTCAGAAGGTTTAACAATACAAACAAAATATGTCAAGTAAGTGAAAGTTAGCAGACTTAAGGAGCTTATGGAGACAGAAGGACTGGAACTGTCTGGTTTTGGACATTCTGACTGTATGACCACTTTATCCAAAGCAGAAGAGGAGCAGTAGTGAGCAATGACCTGAAGTGGGATATGGAGGTGGAGAGATTGGTTTTCCAGTCTCCCCAACATTTTTTCTTTACTCTCCTCCAGACTTTCACTGATCCTGCCCTTCTTCTTCCATGCTTCTTGGGATAAGGGAAGCAGCTGATAAATTCATTAAGTTGTGAGAGTTTTCTCTTGCTCCTCCTAGCAGGATACCAGGAAGGGAAGAATCGCAAATGCTGGAATTTCAGATGTGGGGGAGGTAGGTAGGTGTTTTTGGCTGTGAGGTATTTCTAGAACTTCTTAAATTATTCCTGGGCAAGTAATAACTTATTTTCCTGTGAGGCTGGCTTTAGATGTGGAATCTGAAGTGTTAGAATTTGCTGTAACCATGGCAAAGAGAGTGAAGGGGGGACTGGATACCTTTGTGAGTTCACTGGCATATCACTGGGCTGAACAAGACTCTTTTGAAGTATCAAGTTTAGAATACACCATGCACATAGTCAACTTTAACACTCTATGCAATTTTGCTCTATGCAATTTTGACGTATTATTATTATACCAAAACTTCCTAGTATTTTTCATAGCACTTATTTCAGAACCTTACACAAAATATCCATTCAATAAACATGTCCCAAATGAAACAAATGATTAGACATGAGAATTGCAGTGGGGATTATAGAATAAGATTTCAGGCTGCCATATGTATTGATGGGCTGGTGTGTTTCAAGTCAGACTGAGAAGGAAATCCTGTTGTAGTATTCTTTTTGTTTCCATTAAGCATTTCCTGAGAGGGAGTTATTTTCCTTTGTAAACAGGATTGATGAGCACTGTCCTCCAGGCTACCGAATGACATGTAATTATTCAATGGCTTTTCAATTTCTAAAGGAAGGGTTTGGGGGACCACTATGAACATCATTGTTATCCAGTGACTGACACAACTGTTGATCATGGGAATCTAATTATAAGAGCCTCTGCGATCACCAGACCAAGACTTTAGGATCAGAATGTTAGGGATATCCTGATCATTTCCTTCCTGAGTTAGGAGAGAATCAGAAATGACAAGATCTTAAATACCTACCTACACGTATTGAGCAAGTCTCGTCTCGTGCCAGCCACCGTGCTATGCACCCAGGTCATGAGAGCGAGGAAGACACAGTCACTGCCTTCATAGTGTTCACAGTCTAGGGAAGGAGTCGGCCCAACGGTCTGAACCTTGGTTTCAGATTACAGTCACCAGAAGAGCTTTAAAAAATGCCCACGTTGCACCAAGGTCAGCAAAATCGGGATGTCTGGGGGGTAGAACCCAAACTTCAGATCTTTAAAAACTCCCAAGTTGATCCCAAAGTATAGCCAAAGCTAAGAAATACTAGAGAAGGGGGAGAGAGGCTAATCTGTAAAGAAAATTTTAGATGAAAACATGACAGGTGTTCTGGAGAGATACAAACAGAGTGCAGCTGGAAGAACACAGAGGAGAAGAAGCTACTTCTCACACCCAAGAGTTGCTCTTCACGTCATCAGAACTAGAAGAGCACATACAAATGAAGAACTCTGGAGATAAGAATGAGGGCGATGGGTATTAAGGAGGGCACGTGTTGCATGGAGCATTGGGTGCTATACGCAAACAGTGAATCATAGAACACTACATCAAAAACTAATGTACTGTATGGTGACTAACGTAACATAATAAAAGAAAAAAAAGTACGAGGATGGCCTCTGAAATGTTTTCTGATGGAACAAATTCTCCTCTGCAGATTAATCTGGATTAATCTCGATTACAGATTAATCTGACTCTGGGGGTTTGAAAATGAGAGTTGACCATTTGTGCAGTACACTCCCTACTCCTCCTTCTGGCCTCCTTGTCCTTTCTTTATACACATACAGAGAATGCTGAATGCTACAGACAGGTTAGCGGTTGCTAACTTAATAAAATAAAAAAGGAAAATGAAAGCTTGTTGTTTCTCTCTGCTTGTGAGAAACAAAACAAAACAAACCCCTTATAACAGTATGTCTGTGGTCTTGTGGCTAAGCCTACCTGAAAATAACAATATAAAGGAACCACTTAATGTATTCAGTTTCTAGCTCTAAATACACTAACCGTGATCCTTGTAACACCCTCTAAGGAAGTATGATTATCCTCAGGAAACAAACTGAGGGTTGCTGCAGGGGAGAGGGGGTTAGGAGGGACGGGGGGCTGGGTGATAGACACTGGGGAGAGGATGTGCTATGGTGAGTGCTGTGAAGTGTGTAAGACTGATGATTCACAGACCTGTACCCCTGAAACAAATAATACATTATATGTTAATTAAGAAAAGAAAAAGGAAGAAAGTATGATTATCGCTGGTTAACAGCTGAGGAAACCTGCTCAGAGAGCGGGACTAACTTGCCAAAGCAGTATGTCTTTTTGACGACAGAGGTGGGATCCAAATCCATATTCATCTGAGTGGAAAGTGCCTCTTTCTGTGTTGCCTTCTAGCTTGTTATACCTGCCAAATGACTTCGCGGAGGTGAGAATGTTGATGTATTTATGGGATTCATCTCAATATCAAACTGACCCGGTGGAGCTGGCAACGAATTCAGTATTGTTACCACTGCGTCATCACCGGGTGTATTGATCTGGGGGATGAACTCTTGAACGAGCCTCAGTGGAAGGGGGAGATGGCTTGCAGGGAGAAGTCATTTGATAATCAATGGGCCGTGAGATTATAAAAATAATGAGAACTATAAAATATCTAACTGGATTTTTAATTAAAAAAACATAGGACAGGATTTAATTGTGCATTCCTAGAGGTCCGAGCTTCCAGAATGTGCAAAAATGTGCCTACAGAGTAACTGTACTAACCTCCACAGAGAGACTCATTGCCACACCACTGCTATGGGGATCTGAGCTTCTGGGAGAAAAAAAAAGAATAAAAAACAATCCGAACTCTAAAAAAACCAAACTGCCACCACTACTGCCACCAGTACTAACAACAACAGAAGCCAAATGCTATGGGCTGGATGTTTATGCCCCACCCCCCGCATTCCTACCTTGGAATCCTAACACCTAATGCTATGGTATTAGGAGATGAGACCTCTGGGAAGGGCTTGGGTCATGTCAGTGGCATCCTTACGAATGGGATTTATGCCCTTATGACAGAGACCCAGACAGCTCCCTCACCCTTTTATCCACGTGATGATACAGCAAGAGGATCCCCTTCTATGACCCAGGAAACGGGTCCTTACCAGACACAGAGTCTATTGGTGCCTTGACCTTAGACTTCCCAGCTTCCAGAGCTGTGAGAAATAAGTGTGTGCTGTTTTTAAGCCTCCCAAGCTATGGTATTCCATTCTAGAAGTCTGAACTAGCACACCTAGGTGTTACCCCATTTCCCCTTTTCTCTTGAAGAAAACTAGTGACTGGTTTTTAAGACTGCTTTATATCCTTATAGTGAAGTATTATTTACATAGGAACCTCTGTGTTATTCTTCCACAGGAACGCCCATTTCCCTCTCTGTATCTCCTACCATTCAGGCAGCAGTGAAACCTTCCTATACAGATTGCCACAAGGGAGGATGGGTATAGTAGGAAAAGAGAGAGAAAGACATGCATGTCACAGATTTTGAGTTTCTAAACAGACTCCGAGAAAAGGCTTTGAGGTTCACCAGCATAGCTTTTAACACTAGTAGAGCCAAAAGTTAGGCTGTAAACTAGTAGTTCTCAAACTCCTCTTTGTATCACCACCACCTTGGGGTATTTTAAAACCTACCAGTGCCTGGACTTTCCCTGCGAAGACTCGGTTTTAGTTGATTTTTGGTGGCATTCATTTATTTTACATACATACACACGTATGTCTACACACAAACTTCTAATAACACTAACGTGTAAGCAGGTGGAGAACAAAAGCATTAAAATAGTCGTTCCCAAACTTTTCTGCCTGCGAAAATTACCTAGGGAGCTTTTAAAATTCCCGATGCCAAGGGTGCACTCATACCAATGAAATTACAATGTGTGGAGGTGCCTTCCACAGCAGATTTGGGAAGAATTCCTGTTGAGAGTTCTAGTGCATTTTACCTGGAAGTTTACACAGACTGGCAAGTGAGAAGGGAGGTGAAGAGGAGACAGAAAGGAGCTGAGCCGGTGGTGTGTCCTTAAGAAGGGGCTCTGTGACATGTGTGCCCTACACCCCCATTCCCATCAAAGTGCAAAGTGTAATGGCCAGTGATGTGCTGCTAAATGTTGAACAGATGGCTCTCCAAGAAAAGAAGCCCCGATTCTTAATGTCTGCCACTTTCTGTGGTACCAATACTCCCACCAAACATGGCCAAGTTCAAGTCACCAACACACACAGCATCACTGCTGGTAGAGCTGGAAAGAGATATATACTCCTGGCTCTAGCGAGCGTATATGAGCTGACTTCAGCATGTTAGCCAAGAGGCGAGGAGTGTGAGAAATCCTTCACATAAGTTTGGGGATCTGAGGGCAGAGAGTCGTGTGCTTCATTTCTAGACTCGAACCAGAAATGAGGAGAAAGAGCCTAAGGTTTCCCCAGAATATGTCATCTAGAGTAGAAAACAGGAGCATATCCAGGAGGGTCTAGGTAGTAAGAACAGAAGACCAGCTCCCATGTTTCCTGTCACTTCCTGGTGGCAAGAGAGAACCAGACTTTCCTATACCTCTGAGAGTGTTATGGAAGTGGCTGGACATAGGCTGGAAGAGCTCAAGGGGCCTTGAGGTTAGGATGAGAAAGTCATGGAGAGCTTTGAATGACTGATTGTTGTTGCGGACAGAGAAACGGGCTACAGATGCAAATGCAGAGGGTGCCAACAAAGACAAAAGCCAACAAAGACAAAAAAACAGTTGACAATCACTTATTTCCTCTTAACGCCCGCCACAAGGCTGCTAACCTCTAGGACCCATAATCGAAAACTAACAGAAAGACCTGAGGTAACTGAAAAATTGGCAGCTGTTAATCACAACGGTAATTAAAGGTTATTACAGGGACTACAGCCAGGATCCCTCTCTTCCTTTTTTATTTCTTGGCACAAGACAAAAAGGAAAACCAAAACCCGATTTTAGATTCGTCTTGTTAGAGCTATTGAAATGATGCAGTAGGGTATTTTTCTTCTTTCTTGCTTCTGGAAGACATAACTGGCAGTATTTTGCAAATTTCCTCTGACAAAGAACAGCATGCCCCAAGTTCACCGCAGTAACCTTACTGAAGGTTGATGTAAGTAGGACAAGACGGAACACCTTAGAAAAGCCCACAAGCAAACATACCACTTAGAGCAGGGATGTAACGTGAGCCTCTGTCCCCTCCCCAGGATGTGCATTGCCAAACCTCTCAGCAGCCCTTGGCAGATGCCCTGGGGATGGCACTCACTGAGTGCTTGGTGGCATTGAAGCTAATGGTGGCCTCACATACTGTCAACAGTAGGAGGAATTGTATTAGGAGAGGCTAATTCTCATCCTGGCTCCCTATCAGCAATGTGAACATGAGCAAATCTGGTTTTCTAAATAAAGTTTTATAGGAACACAGGCATGCCCCATTCGTTTACTTATTATTGATAGCTGCTTTTACATGCCACCAGCAGAGCTGAGTGGTTTTAAGAGTTGAAGCTGAAGATATTTTATCATTTGGCCCTTTACATAAAAAGTTTACTGGCCCCTGATCTCAGTTAATGGGATGACAGTCCACTCAATTATTCAGGCCCCAAACCAGAGCCATTCCTGACTCCTCTCTCTCTCTCTCTCTCACACACACACACACACACACACACACACACACACACACAAACCCCACCATCTTCGCGGCTCTCTCCTAGAGAAAGATTCTGGTGTCTTCTCATCATCACCACTCGTCCAAGTCACCATCAGCTCTCATTTTCACCTTCATCCCTTGCCTGGATCAGTAGGTCAGCTTTTAGTTTTGCCTTGTTTCCAGTCTGATCTCACCACAGCAGGTAGAGTGAACCTTTAAAAATGCCAGACTGTGTCACTGTCTTGTCTAAAGCCTAAGATGGCTGCTCACTGAATTCAGAATGAGATGGAGAGAATTCGTAGTGTGGCCTCCAAGGCCCTACATTGGTTGCCCGGTCTCCAGCCTGCCCATTAATGTGACTCATCTCCTTCCACTCTTCCCTTCTCTCTGCTCAGCCATCCAGCCTCCCTGCTGCCTACCTCTGCTAGTGCCAGTGAGTTCCTGCCTCAGAGCCTTTGCACTTGCGGCTCCCGCTAACTGGATTATATTTTCCCAGGGTATCCATGAGCTAACTCCCTCCTCACCTCCTGGGCTAGCTGAAGGCACCCTACAGATGTCTTCCTTCACTGCTAAAACAGCGCCCCTATCCCTCCCTATCCCCTTCCTCTGTTTTTTCTTCAGAGCAGTTACATGGCTATTGTCTAATTCCTCATTAGAATGCAACTCTCGATACTGCAGTGCAAGCACAGTGTTCAATAAATATTTGAGTGAAGGGACTCAGTTTCCTCATGTGTAAAATGAATGAGAGGGCCATCTGGCCGGAGCATCTGTTACTGAACTGGTTGCCAGGATTGTTTCCACTGATCTGACTGGCTAAGTGGGAGTCCCTTTCCTCCTTATGTCAGTCCCTCCCAAAGCCTGTGGGTGGAATGGCGTCTTCCTTTTCTTTGGTCAGGAGTATCTGAGTCCTGACGCATGCTTGCTGGAACCTCAAGCCAGCTGTCTTTCACGAGGGACCACCACAGGAATGCCCTTTCTGCCCACCTCTTGTAAATAAATGCATACATAAATAAATGCCCTTTCTGCCCACCTTACAAATAAAATACAGTCATAGACCTGACACTCGGCAGCTCTATGTAAGTGGAAAGAAATCAGAGAAAACAACACAGGCCAGGACTCTCTTATCCCACAGGCTTCTGCCCTCACCACGACTGCTTTCATGGGCTACTTGAGATCCAACGCAGGAATTGAAAACAAAATAGAGAAGTGGCAGGAACTTGAGGTTAATAAGATAGTTGTTAAAATGGTAAAAAGAAATGAATTAAAGAAAAGAAAACCCAAGTACTTCTACCTTCGCGTTCTGACTAATCTACCTCCCTCACTGGGCTTTAGCACGACTGCCCCTCAAAGAAACCACTTGAATCATTTGAGGATTTCAGAGAATAACTCAACTGGTTATTTTAAATAGCAACAATTCCAATGCCTAAACACCTCATAAGAGATTGAGACTCCTGAAATACTCAATTCACATTTAGGTTGCTAAGCACTCAGAGTTAACTCCTGACCTGTTTCTTTGCCATCTCTTTCCCCTGATGGACCATGAGGGGGATGTACGATGAAGGTTTTGGCTCTGAGTTTTGCGGGAGATCCAAAGAGACAATTGAATAAAACTCCTTGACATACTTTCAAGCAAGCTTTCTGGCCTGCAGCTAGTACAGGTGGCTAATGACCATTTACCTCAGCCATTCTTCACCTGGGCAACAGTACTGTGTGTTTTGGATCATATTTTTTGGCCTTCTATCTGTCCTCATAAGGATGAAAGACTGAGTATTTTGAATATCAATGGGATAGAGCTGACCCCAAGCTATTTTATGTTCTCCTGGGATGTGAGCTGTGTCCAGAGACAATGACAAGAAACCAGTGAGTGAGTTGTGGACTTCCAAGTGGTCCCGGCTTCTGCTGCCTTCTGGCTGGGAAATGATAGAAGTCCACGTGAGCAGTGACAGTGGGACATGCACCAGTGAAAATCCTGATCAAAATATGATGCTACTTTCATCCTGAACTTTGTAGCATGGAGACTAAGTGCTTGGCTATGGAATCAGACAGAGGCATCTGTCCTGCTCTGCTACTTACTAACTTGATAAATTTATACAAGGTACATGTTGTTCCTGTGCTTCAGTTTTTGATCTGTAGAATGGGGGAGGGGATGAAGTTATCTAATTTAGAGGATTGCTTTAGGACTGGATTAAGCAATTGCTTGCAAATTCCTTGGTCCAGCGACTCACATGTAATACTCGAGAAATGTGAACTAATCATCATTATCATGTTATTCCTTTTGAATTAAAATGGGAGGGCTGCCCAGTAGAGTAGTTTCTCAGGACTGTTGTAACAAAGCTCCACAGACTTGGTATTTTAAAACAATAAAAATTTATTCTTGCATATTTCTGGAGATTAAAATTCTGAAATCAAGGTACTGGTGAGGCTCTGAAGACTCTAAAGGAGAATCCCTCCTTATCTCTTCCTAGCTTTTGGCTTGTAGACACATCACTCCCATCTCTGCCTTCGTCTTCACAAGGCCTTCTCCCTGGGCCAGGTCTGCGTCCACAGTTCTCTGGCCTTACAGAGACACCAGTCCTAATGGGTTTGGGGTTCGCCCTATTCCAGCATGACTTCTATTTTTAACCTGATGGCATCCGCAAAGACCCTATTTCTAAATATGGTTGGATTTTGAGGTTCTGTGTGGACATGAACTTTGGAGGGACACTATCTACACCAGTATACCTGGTATGGGCAGGTACAAAGTCCTGCAAAAAATTAAGAGCTCACTCTGAACAAAGCAGAATCTGGTCAAGAAGGGATGCAGCTGGGATGGGTCCCAGGGGGCACTATCTCTCTTTCTCCCCTTCAGGAGAACTGTGCATGTTTTGGCGGGGGGGCTGTTCAACTGTGGAGTTGAAAATTGGGAACTGCCAGGAGCAGTTAGGAGAGTGATGATGGGAGATGGACTAAATAGAGGTTGCATCCTGTGGGCTCAGGGGTTAAGTCTCAATCCATTTTGGGGCACAATCAGGCACATCCCAGGGCACACAGGGAGCTGGAGGCAGAAGCAATTGACAACTTCGTTACAACATTCTTCAGTGTTTCCTTACGTAGCAAGATCCAGCCCTACAACCATGGTTCTCAAACTGCGCGTACAGAGGAATCCCAAGGGGATCTCGTGGACATGCACAACGCGATTCAGTAGGTCTGGGGTGTTGACAGATTCTGTATTTCCAACACGTTCCCAGATGATGCTGACAAGAGTTACTGGTCTATGGAGCACACTTAGTTCTAAGCTTGGCTTCTGCTGCACACCACTCAAAAGAAGCTACCAACTATGCACCTTTAAAAAAGGCCTTTGGGGCGCCTGGGTGGCTCAGTGGGTTAAGCTGCTGCCTTCGGCTCAGGTCATGATCTCAGGGTCCTGGGATCGAGTCCTGCATCTGGCTCTCTGCTCAGCAGGGAGCCTGCTTCCTCCTCTCTCTCTCTCTCTCTGCCTGCCTCTCTGCCTGCTTGTGATCTCTCTCTGTCAAATAAATAAATAAAATCTTTAAAAAAAATAAAAATAAAAAAGGCCTTTGGCAAAATAACATTATCACACTTGAAGTTATAATTGTGCTTATTTAAGATAAGATCTAATATCCAGTTGGTATTCAGATTTCCCCAATTGTTTCCAAAATGCCCCTAATAAACCAGAAGGTGCTCTAGGACCATCAACTGCAGGTGGTTATTCCCCTCAAGTCCCTTTTCTTCCAAAAGAGTGTCTTTTTCATGACTCTGACTTACAGATAGGCAAATCATCCATAAAAAATTATTTCACTTTCTAGATTTGTGTGGTTGATTCCTTGTGGTGTCCCTTTGCTATATTTAGTTTGATTGCCTGTAAACTGGAAGTTGGCTCTAAAAGCTTGATGGGTACTCATTAAATATTTGCCACTAGAATTGGTCACAGATGTTGGATACATTATAATGCGTTACAACGGGTGACATGCGATATCTGCTTGTTCTACCATTAGTGATGTAAAGATTGAGCTCTGGATTAGGGTGGTAACAGCTTGACCTCTTTGCCATACACTTGAGTTTGAGTCTTTGAGACCACAGTTCTAAGACCGATTGGTTTTTCTTTGGACCCACTGTGAAAGCCTCATTCTTCACCTACAATTCCCCTAGCAGCTGTATCCTTCTTTTTTCCCGTCCTTCTTCCCTTCCCTTTCTTTTATTTTCTTTCTTCACTGACTGATAATCCTGGCCTGCATCAATAATTTCTCTGGGGGTTGCAAAATGATGACTGTATAATTCTACCATTCTTTTTACAGTTACTAACTGGCATTGTTCTGGACTGAAGAGCTGTTTGGTTACCTTTCCAGGATAAATATTTAACTCTTTTCCTTTAATCACCAACTTGCAAAGGAAGGGGTCACTTTAAGAGCTGCCCTGAATAGTGCCAAGTGAGTTTTCCCCGGCTTTTTTTTTAATTTATGGATTTTCAGAGATGGAATACATTTCAAAAAACTACATTGTTCTTTTTGATGTTCGTTTGTCACAATTTTGACCAGTAGGAGGGGCACTTTTAATCTGGCTCCTGTATCCTTTTGACATGACCCAATTAATCTTGAAAAGCTCCCTTATTTTCTAGCCCACAAGGTGTCTCTGACTGTAATTGTACCTTCTCTGCCCCAGGCCTGGAATCTGCTGTTTTCCAAGGAGCCCTGGTTCCATGGAATGCAAAGTATCAGAGGACAAAAAAAATTCAAGGTTATATATTATGATTGGGGTGACATTGTTTCTAGGGCATTTTAAATCAGAGCTAGAGAAAAATTTATATATATATATTTGTATAAATATATATATATACTTTTCCAAATAAATGACTTCATATTGATATTGTCAATTAATTTTAACATCACTATTTTTACTTAATTTGTTTTGATTTTATAATTCTCTTTTATTCTCAAAATCTTGATTCTTAATATCATTACTTGTTTTATCTTATAATATTTAAAAATGGTTTCTAAATACGGATACCTCTATTTTGTATAACAATATTACGGATTTAAAATTTCTTTATCACTTAAGATAAAAATTTCTGCTTTAAACTGAGTTCAAGGGGCGCCTGGGTGGCTCAGTGGGTTAAGCCGCTGCCTTCGGCTCGGGTCATGATCTCAGGGTTCTGGGATCGAGTCCCGCATGGGGCTCTCTGCTCAGCAGGGAGCCTGCTTCCTCCTCTCTCTCTCTCTGCCTGCCTCTCTGCCTACTTGTGATCTCTCTCTGTCAAATAAATAAATAAAATCTTTAAAAAAAAATAAACTGAGTTCAAGACTAAAAGCCACATCTTGGTTAGATATTATAAACTCTGAAAATGTTACTTGAAAGAATATCTTATTGAGTAAAAGAAAAAAGTTTCAATTCTTGTAATATTCCATACAATAGAACAAAATGTGGGAGGACACAGGTGAGTTATTAAGTAGACTTTTTATTTTTTTAACTAACATGTAATGTATTATTTACCCCAAGGGTATGTGTCTGTGAATCATCAGGCTTACACATTTCACAGCACTCACCATAGCACATTCCCTCCCCAATGCCCATAACCCAGCCACCCTATCCCTACCCCCAAGCCCCCAGCAATCCTCAGTTTGTTTCATGAGATTAAGAGTCTTTTATGGTTTGTCTCCCTCCCAATCTCATCTTTTTCATTTTTTCTTTCCCTACCCACCATGACCCCCAGCCCAGCATCTCAAATTCCTCATATCAGAGAGATCATATGATAATTGTCTTTCTCTGATTGACTTATTTTGCTCAGCATAATACACTCTGGTTCCATCCACGTTGCTGCAAATGGCAAGATTTCATTTCTTTTGATAGCTGCATAGTATTCCATTATGTATATGTATGTATGTGTACACACACACACACACACACACACACACACATCTTCTTTATCCATTCATCTGTTGATGGACATCTAGGCTTTTTCCGTAGTTTGGCTGTTGTGGACATTGCTAGTATAAACATTCAGGTGCTTGTGCCCCTTCGGATCCCTACATTTGTATCTTTAGGGTAAATACCCAGTAGTGTGATGGCTGGATTGTAGGGTAATTTTCAACTCTTTGAGGAACCTCCATGCTGTTTTCCAGAGTGGCTGCACCACCTTGCATTCCCACCAACAGTGTAGGAGGGTTCCCCTTTCTCCGCATCCTCGCCAGCATCTGTCATTTCCTGACTTGTTAATTTTAGCCATTCTGACTGGTGTGAGGTGGTATCTCACTGTAGATTTGATTTGTATTTCCCTGATGCCGAGTGATGTGGAGCACTTTTTCATGTGTCTGTTGGCCATTTGGATGTCTTCTTTGCCAAAATGCCTGTTCATGTTCTCTGCCCATTTCTTGACTGGATTATTTGTTCTTTGGGTGTTGAGTTTGAGAGGTTCTTTATAGATTTTGGATACTAGTCCTTTATTTGATATGTCATTTGCAATTATCTTCTCCCAGTCTGTCAGTTGTCTTTTGGTTTTGCTGTTTCCTTTGCTGTGCAAAAGCTTTTGATCTTGATGAAGTCCTGATAGTTCATTTTTGCCCTTGCTTCCCTTGCCTTTGGCAATGTTTCTAGGAAGAAGTTGCTGTGGATGAGATAGAAGAGGTTGCTGTCTGTGTTGTCCTCAAGGATTCTGATGAATTCCTGTCTCACATTGAGGTCTTCCATCCATTTTGAGTCTATTTTTGTGTGTGGTGTAAGGAAATGGTCCAGTTTCATTCTTCTGCATGTGGCTGTCCCATTTTTCCGACACCACTTGTTGAAGAGACTGTCATTTTTCCATTGGACATTCTTTCCTGCTTTGTTGAAGATTAGTTGGCCGTAGAGTTGAGGGTCCCTTTCTGGGCTCTCCATTCTGTTCCATGGATCGATATGTCTGTTTTTGTGCCAGTATCATACTGTCTTGATGATTATGGCTTTGTAATAGAGGGTTTTTTTCTTTAAGATTTTACTTATTTATTTGACACAGAGAGAGATCACAAGTAAGCAGAGAGGCAGGCAGAGAGAGAGAGGAAAACAGGCTCCCTGCTGAGCAGAGAGCCTGATGTGGGGCTCAATCCCAGGACCCTGAGATCATGACCTGAGCCGAAGGCAGTGGCTTAACCCACTGAGCCACCCAGGTGCCCCTGTAATAGAGTTTTTAAAGTCAAGTTCATTTGGTAAGTAATCAGTAGCTATTTGAAATCCATGATCCTGTTTGCATAAAATTTGCATTTCCCATTTCAAATACATGAATGGAATTTAAGAAGATGGTTTATATAGAGTCCTGAATTTGGGCCGAATCCTCATTATTAGGATTTTTTTCTTCCTCTTTTCTGTTACCATTAAAAGTCAGGAGGAAAAGAGCAGGGAATCATGGGAAGTTGTGAAAGACTAGGGTGGGGTTTACCTCATCAAAGTATTAATGTTGTGAATGATGCCCATCCTGCATATGCTTCAGTTATCCTTCTGTGACCTCAGAAATGAGTTCATTCTTGGGGCGCCTGGGTGGCTCAGTCATTAAATGTGTGCCTTCAGCTCAGGTCGTGATCCCAGGATCCTGGGATGGAGCCCTGCATCTGGCTCCTTGCTCAGCAGACAGCCTGCTTCTCCTTCTCCCACACCCCCTGCTTATGTTCCCTCTCTCGCTGTGTCTCTGTCAAATAAATAAATGCAATCTTTAAAAAAAAATGAGTTCATTCTTATCTTCACCCTCCTCTCAAATGGATTTCAAGCATTTCATCAGTAGCCTTACACTGAAATATTGGTTTGCATGTGATAGACGAGAAGCAGAGAGAAATGGCCTTATGAGGAAAAAAAAAAAAAAAAGTCTCCAGGAGCTCTTCTGATATTGCTGAGCTGTTAGGGATTTTTCTTCCTATCCTAGAAGGGGTCAGTAATCTAGAAATTGTTTTTTTTTTAAGATTTTATTTATTTGACAGACAGAGATCATGAGTAGGCAGAGAGGCAGGCAGAGAGAGAGAGAGCAGGGAACCAGGCTCCCGGCTGAGCAGAGAGCCCGATGCGGGGCTCGATCCCAGGACCCGTAGATCATGACCTGAGCTGAAAACAGAGGCTTAACCCACTGAGCCACTCAGGTGCCCCTAGAAATTGTTTTTTATTTTACTCTGTTCTGAGTCAGGGAAGACTTTCATAGTCATATCACACATGCTTCATTTGGCGATGAAGTTTGAGAAAGAAATGCCAATTGAAACATGTAATTTAACTCTGTTCCTGACACAATAACCAATGGGTGCAATTTATTCATCACACATCAGTACTCCCCACTCCTAACAACAGGAAGGTTACCGAAGATACTCATTTGGGAATTAAAGGAGTCTATACAGGCTGACAGGACAAGTGGCTTGAGGCATTTTTTTTTGTCAATTTATTATTGATCCGATGGTTCTTTTGAAAACCCTCCACACAGCAAGAGAAAATAGGGAGACACGAAAAAGAAATTGTTCATGGAGTCAATACAGAGGCTCTTTCACATTGGGATGTTTTTTGTGGATTTGTGGGCTTGAAGCATCCATTGCTCTGCAAAGTTCAACTCTCTTCGCCTCCTTTATGAGCATAACCTTGGGTCAGGAGCCATGTGGCTAATTGGAGAAGAAGAATTCATGTTACATATCCTGGCATAAATGTCAGAGACTGACAAGGATAAAAATACCCATTGCTTTTTTTTTTTTTAAACAATGTCTTTATTACTTGTCAAAGGCAGGAACTCTGTCCTCATGCTTTCTGAGTCCATAGTTTGCTGGCAGGTGATGTAGTCCCCTTTCCCAGGTCCAAAGGCTCAAAAGTGACAGGCATCTGTCAAAATGTAAGGGTAGAAAAAGACTGAGTGCGACCCTGACTTCCTTCTTTCCTTGAGACAATTGTTCACTCAAGGTGGAATTCCTGATCTCCTGATCCACTCACGGTGGATTCCCGATTTCTTCAGGAAACCCATCATGCAGTGAGATTTGGACATGACCTACTGCTGAGACTCCATCCAGCATCTCGCTATGTATTGTGACCATATTTCCTCAATGAAAAATCAGCACCGGATCTGGCAAGATGATAAAAAAAAATTGAAATTGGGACTACTCTAGAAATTGTCCACATATGGCTGCCATACCTTGATGTCTTCAGAAAAATCCACACTTGATTTGTGTTTGATGTCATCTGGATATCGTATGATATCATATTCTTTGAATCATCCAAAAGGAAGTTGGGATTTTTATGATTTGAGGGTTAACCACCATCATACAGAATTTGCTGTAAGTAGAATATGAACATCAGTAATGTCCATATTTAGTTTTGGTGGTTCTTTATTTTTTAAAATATATTTGTCTTGTATTTTCAGTTAAATCTTAAACTCCTTGAAGGCGGGTCATTTTGGACCTGCCATGAAATCTAGAATGGTAGATTAACTGTTTACTGATAGATTATGTATATTTTTCAGTCCCTACCCTCCATCCCCAAATCCTCAATGAGTGAAATTTCCAGCCAGATCTGTGTTTTAGGCAGTCACTGCCTCCTGATGAAACTTTGCTAGGACATATGAAAGCAGCGCACTCAGCTCATCAGAGTAAGGTGGCTGTTAAGTGCAGGCTGAATTGTTACTCCTTTTACAGAAAAGAATCTCTGTGTAGAAAATTAGGCCTTTGGGGAAGGTGGTCTTTGAATAAATGTCCTTGTCATCCCCAGTGAATGTATTGCTTTCATGATAATGTGGAAATGGAAAAAATGGGTGAATGCTCTTAGTCATCCATTTAATGCTCTAGGCATTTTAGAAATGGCAACAAATTGCATCCTGCTAGTGCACAGTTTTTCTATTAGGTGTTTGAAAATGTCAGACACGAGCTGGAAGGCAAGGTGTGGTACACCTGCCTCCTTTTATGTGTGACACCGCTCACTGCTTGCTTTCTTCACAAGAAGCTGAACAATGAACCAAGAAAGCAGCATAATATACCTTTGTGCTGATGCTTTGAGCCTGGATGGGGCAGGAGATGAGAGACAGGAGTTGAATGTCTGAAAAACCCAAGTGTCTGTGATGTAAGAAAGAAGGTTCTGCATGTATAGGGAGAATTCACTTGAGCACAAATGCCAACTTAACGTTTCTATTAAACCTTCACTGAAAGAGATGTGACTTGGGCTTACTTGGCTTTCTATTCCTTGTGTCATAGAGTATGCAGGGAATTTGCTGGGGGTGGGGTGAGTACAGGTGGGGCTTGATGATTTAGATGGATCTGTTCAAATTCTGCTCTATAGAGAAAAAGTGAAAATTAATAGACTGTTCTGGCTATTACACTGAAAAGGAAAAAAAAATCATGCTTTTTAAACATTGAGGAGGCATGCAAATACTCCTCATCTTAACCTGTCATTAGCCTTTGAAGCAAGAAGTCCTGTCCCTTCACAGAGATGGCACATTTGCTTTGCTTTGCCTCGAGCTGGGTGATGTTTCCATGGAGAACACTGATTGATCTTTGTGTGATCTTGAGAAAGCAGCGTGGGTTTTATTTGCCCCATAAAAAGTACCAAATGTGGAGAATGTACTTAGCATATGTGGATAAGCATGCCTGCCTTGCAGGGCCTTGGTTTTCCAGTCAGAGCAACCGTATCTGGTGATCGTATCCTGTGGTGATCGGCAGCTTCATTTGTGAAGTCAAGAAGCCCAACCAGACCCCAGCCACATCACACATTTGTTAGAAAAAAAAACCTCGGATGAGTAAAAGTTATTTCAGGCAAAGGTGGTATGTAAATTAAGTAATGGAATATTTCAAGTATTATTAGAACATTTGGAACAGGGTGTTTCAATCCTGGCACTTGTGACATTTGGGACTGGGTACTTCTTTGTTGTGGGGGGCTGTTCTGGGCGATGCAGGGTGTTTAGCAGCAACCTGGGCCTCCACACACGCTCCCCTGCCCCAGTTGTGACAATCCTGAGTTGTGACAACCAAAACTATCTCCAGTGTTCCACGGAGGGTATAACTGTCCCTGGTTGAGAACTACCGATTTAGAATTGATATGGAATAAATGTGTGCTCCCAAAGGCAATGAGTCACCTGATAGACGTGGAGTTTAGAAGGCTTGTTAACCGATGATCACTTGTCTTTGCCAAAACCAGCTTCTTGCCAAAGCATAGGTAAATAGACGATTTTCTTTCAAGGGCTGAGAATTGACAAAATGCCGTATGGTTTGCAAGGGCTGGACGTCATTTGGTTACGCAGGTGATCAAACCCTTTAAGAGAGTGCAAACTCCCCTCTGCTCCAGGCTCCAGGCAGAAAGCTGAGTTCATCAGGGTGGAAGTACTTAGGGGAATAAAGTCTCTTTTCCATTTGTTCAACTCCCCCACCTCCCCTTTTCAGTCACTCTGTCTTTTTTTCAGCCTCTATCTCTTGAAGAACAAATATTGGGAGCTGTGCAATCAGATTTAAGAGGTTTCACCTTCCCTGCTCCACTTTTGGAATTGGTACTGTTAGGGGTCTGAGTCCTAGGGACGTTCCATGGTTTCCTAGACTCCATGTTCTTTGTCCTTTACTCTTTCTTCTTTACCCGCTCCTTTCCTTCAGCACTCATTACATCCTGTGCAAATTCACCACAGGGTGCCCTAAATGCCTTCTTAATCTCCTTCCTTCTCACTCTATATACATCAGATCTGTGGTGGGGGAGTGGATTACCTTCCAAATTTTAGCTAAATATAACCTCGGTTTTTCATTTTGAGACTGGCATGCATGGTCTTCTTTTCTTTCTTTTTTTTTTTTTTAAATCGACTATAAATTTATTTGATACACAGTTCTGAGTTTTAACACAGGTATAGGTTTGTGTAACCACCACCTCAGTCAGGATATAGAACAGTTCCATCACTTAAAAAACAACCCCTCCCCCCACCAACACAACAACAAAAACCACCTCTGAACTGTTCCTTTGCAAAACTCTGCCCTCACTCCTGAACCCTGGCAATCACAGATCTGTTATCCATCACTATACTTTTGCCTTTTCCAGAAGGTCACATAAATGGAATTATACATGATGTGACCTTTGAGAGCGACTACTTTCACTCAGGATAACGACCCTGAGATTCAGCCATGCTGTTGTTCACATTGTTAGTCATTTCTTTTTCTTGCTGGGTAGTATTCCATGGGGTAGATGAATTACAACCTGTTTATCCATTCACCTGTTGGAGGAAATTTGGGTTGAGCTCTTGGCAGTTATGAGTAGACCTGCTATAAACATTCCTATATAGGTCTTTGTGGGAATGTAAATTTTCATTTCTCTTAGAATGGCACTGCTGGATCATATAGTAAATAGGTCTTTTTATTTTCTAGTGGAATTTTTACTTTAATTGGGTTCAGGAATGAATTCCACATTTAAATTGTAATAATTCTTTAAGAAAACAGATTTTTATTTATTTGAGAGAGAGAGTGTGGGCAAGAGAAATCACAAAGGGCGAGGGAGAAGCAGACTTGCCGCTGAGCAGGGAGGCCAATGTGGGGCTAGATCCCAGGACCCTACGATCACGACCTGAGCCGAAGGCAGACGCTTAAACAACTGAGCCACCCAGGTGTCCCGCAATAATTCTTTCAGTGTGGGATTTCAGGCTGTGATTTTGAGATTTAGAGTAAGACTGTGTATGTGAATGAGTGAGTATATATGAGTGTGTGAGTGCACATGCTGGGCATGTAAAAGGTTGGGAGCCCCAAAATCATGTTAGCTCAAATGGGTAGCCTCTTCTTGTCCACATTGTACTTGGGGGTCGACATGCCAATTTTGCTTCCAAATGCTTTAATCCTGACCTATGGTATCATACAGGAAGAGCTATTTAAATTGGATGACTGTTTGACAAACAACCGTCTGTTCCTGATGAGTGGATTTCCTTCCATCTCTAAATCCCGTGACTATGACTGCAACTCTTATGCTTGAATCATTCTCTAGCTACATCAATTTCATGGTTGTCAGCAATGCCTAATCCATCTTCCATAGTCTGGAGCTACTCAAGCGGCAGACTCCCTGGAGGTGGGAGTGCTCCTTGTGTTCACTAATGTACCTGCCATCCTTGGGTGGGGGTACAGTTTGTATATCCTCGAGAGTTATTTAATTTTGCTGCAAGAAATCTTTGCCGAAAGAAAAGCAATGCATCAAGCAATTCTTTATTTTTCTTTTTTTAAAAATAGCTTTCACTGCCAGCAGTTTTGTTGTAAAGCCCTAAAATTCAGATTTTTTTAAAAAAAATTATTTATTTGATAGAGAGAGAGAGCACAAGCAGGGGGAGTGGCAGGCAGGGGGAGAGGGAGAAATAGGCTCCCTGATGAGCAGAGAGCCAGATGTGGGACTCGATCCCAGGGCTCTGGGATCATGACCTGAGCTGAAGGCAGATGCTTAACCGACTGAGCCACCCAGGTCCCCCTAAAATCCAGAATTTGCCATGAAACTATTCTTCATCTTAAATATAATCACCACCTGTGGCTTATGTTAACTGTTTGGTACTATTTGGAATTGAATGAGAAAATAATTCGATGGGCAACAATAAGGTCTATATAATAATTTTCTTCCTACTTTTATCACTATACTGTATCAAGCTTTTTTTTTTCTGAGCAAGAATTGGCTTTAGATGTCAAAAAAATGCTTATTGGCTATGTTTTTATATTGGAAACTTCAGAACTCATTTGTCTAGGAATCAGTGACCCCTCTGAATTTTCAAAGATGGATTCACCAATTACTCTATAAGTTGGGATGTTAATTAACTACTCCAGTTACCAGAAAATGCATACTTATCCTTTCAACTCCAGATAAAATGCCACTTTCTCAATGACATTATCCCACACCGCCCCATGCAAAATTGTTCTGTTAGCCACATGCCACAGTTCTCTTGTCACTTTTGACATACTGGCAGATATATCTCTGCCAACAGTCTGTGAGCAACTTGAGAACAGGACCCATTTCTCATTCTTCTTTGCAATCTCAGCATTTAGCACAGTGTCTGGCACATTTGTGCTAAATAAGTATCTGTCACATTGAGTAAGATACCTGAGCCATATGATAACCATAGCTACCATTTCAGCTTTTTTAAAAAAGACTTTATTTATTTATTGGACAGACAGAGATCACAAGTAGACAGAGAGGCAGGCAGAGAGAGAGGAGGAAGCAAGCTCCCCGCTGAGCAGAGAGCCCCATGCGGGGCTTGATCCCAGGACCCTGGGATCATGACCTGAGCTGAAGGCAGAGGCTTTAACCCACTGAGCCACCCAGGTGCCCCTCAACTTTTCTAAGATTTTATTTATTTACTTGACAGAGAGATAGATACACACAGAGAGAGGGAACACAAGCAGGATGAGTGGGAAAGGGAGAAGCAGGCTCCCCCCAAAGCAGGGATCATTATCTGAGCTGGAGGCAGATGCTTAACTGACTGAGCCACCCAGGTACCCCTACTTCAGGTTTTTCATGTATTTATATATGCATGTATGTATTTGTGATATATATATCACAAATGAGATATATATGTGATATATATATCACAAATACATATATATGAATAAATACATATTCATATTCATATTCATATTCATAGGTGGTGTAACTGAACAAAAACAAAGATCTTTCCTGGAGTTGTACAGACTGGACAGGTAGATTTTTAATTTTTTATTGGGCTAATAAATCATCAGCAAGAGAAAAAGTTTTAGAATATTTTATTATAGAAGCGAAGCAGGTTTTTGATCAGTTTTTAAATACAAGGGCCCCAACTCACTGTTAACTCAATTTCAAGAGCTCTCTGACCATGCATTGAGCCAAATGTCTTTATAAAATAGCTTTTCAAATTGCAAAAATAATCCTGTTGCCATAACTTGAAACCACTCTGTGAAGTGATGGAGAAGCTCCCTACATGGGAAACACTGCATGAAAACTACAGACCCTAGTGAGGCTAGCAATGCAAATCAAATTGCCTTCAGTTTTATTTTGCAGAACAAGTTCACAAAATTCCTAATGAGTTAAAAATGCTAAGGGCTATGTCAAATTATTTAAGCTGAAACGAGGTGGGAGCAGTAACCTTTTAGGCGGACACTGCGTGTTACTGCTTTCTATTCTAGGTGGAGATTTAGCTTTTAGTACAGTCTTCCCTGGGTGGCTTGCTACAATTCAGACATTGGTATGATAATGACCTTAGACGGTCAGTGAGGCTTCATGGGGAGCTAAGCCAGGCAGGTGGCCAAACTGTCCTGGAGAGAAGTGGTAGGCCACATGCAGAAAAGCAGCTTTTCTTATTGGAGGACGAGTCCAGGTGGCACGCCGTGACAGGCTGTTGGTACTCCACTCGGATGCTTTTTGCCAGGCTGGGGTGGTGTACTGTGAGAAGTCGCTGCTTAATGGCTCAAAGCTGAGCTCTTCCTTGAAGAATTATCGTTGGTCAGCTGGAGCTGCTTTCCTGGGAACTGCCTGGGAGATTATGCCACTCCTCTGAGGGTTTACACAGTCTGCTTCAGGGGGAGGGTACAAAATTCTGTCCCCCGACTTGCCACAAACTGGGACAGCTATAGGAAACCATTTTCAAGTGGAGGCCAGACTTCAGCTGAAACTACACCTCTGCTTGGCTTTTTTTGTCCTTTCCTGTTTCCCTCTCCTCCTTACTCATGAGACTCCTTCTTCAGGAACTCACTTGTACAAAAATCTCCATTTCATGTTCTGTTTCTAGAGAAACCAACCTAAGCCCCACGCTTCTGACTAAATGAGCTGGCACGACAGGGTGGGAGAGCCATCATCCACGTGGATACTGAAACTTCCAAGAATTATGACAGGAGTCACGCTGGAGGGAAAGACAGTTACCTGGGTATTATAATCACTGAGGCTGAGGCCAAGAGACCTGAGGCTCAAAACAGGACTCTGTTGACTCCACATCTGCACTGAGAAGCTGAACACGGTTGGAAAGAAACCCAGTATCACCAATGATGTGCACTTTGAGTGAGTGAGCGCAAAAGTTCTGTCAATTCTGCATGCAGCCTGGCCATCTCACTACATCGCCTGGCACACTTGCTATCTGAATTGACTAGCCTCATTTATGTTATTTCACCTATTGGAAAGATAACTCCTGACAGCACTGGCTTAATCCGTTAACAGTTTCTTTCTTTCTTCTGACCTGAATCCCGAATGAGTATTCCGGATCGGCAGGTGGCTCTAACTCTAGGTGATGGTTCAGGGATCACCCTCTTGTCACCTTGCCATCTTTGTCTCTTGCTTGTAAAGGCTGCAGCTTGGGGAAGGAGCAGGGAGGATCATGTGTTGGGGGATATCATTATCACATTTCACTGGGTCTATGATGACTGTACACCCGATCTTCCATGGGCCACGTGATAGTATGCAGGTCCCCCATGCTTTTCACTCAAATGTGGGGAAGAGGCTGTGTGGAACAGACAGGGATTTTCTGCCACTGACTGAACAGGGGCCTTAAAAAGGAAATTAAGTTTAACTATAGAAAATAAGTTAAATGCTTTTCAACTTGGGTTTGTGTCCTGAGATCCTACATACTTCATGTGTTTGGAATGCTATCTGGAGGAGGCGGTTTTGGAGTAGAAGTGGGTAACTGAAGTGAAAGAGCATGGAATTGAGAAACCTGATGAGAAAATTTAAAATTGCCTCCAGTGGGAGGACAGTGATACAGGTTTTGAAGATGGTGAATTGCTAACACGGCTCCACTAATCCCTGCAGCACTTCTGTTAAAAAAGGCTACAGCCCCATGGCAGGGTGCATGGCTGTGGGCAGCGCAGTGTGGGCTGGATTCTAGCCCCTACCACGCCTTTCACCACGTACCATTGTGCATGATACATCCGCGCATTGATTTGTGGCAGTCCTGATATCAGAGCAACTACATACGCTCCTTTCCTGTGGGAGACTGAATTAATGACCCTGTTGTTTATTTTCTTTAACTTCTTCCTGTACTCACACCCTTTGCCATATGACTTTTCAGTTATTCCCACTAAAGAGGAGGACTCAATTTCTCTGATGCTTGACTTTGAGTTTGGCTATGTCATGACCTTTGGCCAACAGAATGTTAAAAAATGTGAGATGACCCAAAAGAAGAAGCACTTGCATGACTTGGCTTGCCCTCTTATACCTCTGGCAACACCTTGAGAATCATGTGCCCAGGCTAGCCCACTGGTCCCCAAAAGAGGATGAGAAACATGAGTGACTTGGCTCTGCTCCACAAGTCAAGCCCAGACTAGATCCACTGATCTTCAGTGAACCCTACAGATACATGAGTAAGCCCAGCAGAGATCACCAGAACCACTCAGCCAAAACCCTGTCTCTATCAGCTGGACTCTTGTTGACTCTTGGGCCCATAGGCTAAATAAATGCTTATTGTTGTTTACCACTGGGATTTTGTGATTGGTTGTTATACAGCATTATTGCAGCCATATTAAATGGCACATCCTCTTTCTTCCCAAGAAGCACTACGAGTATAGAGCATGCAGATTTTTGCTTCTGCCATGACTGCCCCATCCATCCCACAAAAACTTGCATTCCTTTTCAGAATCAATGCCTTCCCACCTTTTCATTAGAATCCATTAAAAACATACTTTAGAGGGGCACCTGGGTGGCTCTGCCTTCGGCTCGGGTCATGATCCCAGGATCCTGGGATTGAGCCCCACATCCGGCTCTCTGCTCAGCAGGGAGCCTGTTTTCCTTCCTCTCTCTCTGCCTGCCTCTCTGCCTACTTGTGATTTCCCTCTGTCAAAAAAATAAATTAAAAAAAAAACATACCTTAGAAAAGATTTAGGGATGCTTGATTTAAATGGTTCTGATGAGAAATCATCAAAGGTAGTGCTAGATCCTAGACCCAGAGGAGGAAAGCAATCAGAACTCACCATCAGAGAATTCTGATAAAAGAAGTGTGGATGGTACAGAGCAGATGGAAGAGAAAAGAGTTAACCTCTTTATTCTTGGTTAGAAAGATTTCTCAGCACAACAGCATTTCGATTCATAACTTTCCTTCTATTTATAATTCCTTTCATGTAGAATTTGGATATATAGTATAATTTTAGCAGGCCATAATTTTCTATTTATAGATAGGAAAGATGTCATTTTTCACCTTGATAGAATATGGGAAATGAATATATCTGAAGTCCCTACACACAATGAGGAAAAATAAAGGGACTCAAAAATTCTTGACATGTGATGCATTACAGTGTTTTTATTTCCTGTCTATTCTCTTTGTTTGCCTCTCCTTGCAAATGAAACCACTGATGACACTTTTCCTGTCACTCTTCACATTAAAATATATCTCTATCATTATATCTAGTGAGTTGAATAATTTTAGCAGCTAAATAAACATTTTAGTCATCAGTAAAACTCTTCTAGCAGCAGATCAGCTAGATTGGATTATTAGGTCCAAAGACAGCACAGTGTGATAGCTGTCACCACTACGGAATATTTCAAATAATGACAATTTTTTCTTTTTCAGTCTTGAATGCTTTGGGGACCAAGTCACAAGTCCACCCACAGCTATTGTCAAGCATATTTCTTTTTTCATCAGTAATGAGAAATGATCCTTACTTTGCCTAAATTTATCATCTTGGAAAAAGATGTAGAGATTTGTGTTGCAATGAGTTCCTGGTATCTTATTCTCTTCTTCTTTTTGACATTTCCCAGTTTCTAATTTAGTCAGAACCTCTAATCTTAACATTAAATGGGAAGGTCTAGATTTTCTAAACCTAAATATGTTTACTACATTGACCATCCTTTCTTATAAGATTTGATTGCTAGGATTTTATGTTTGTTTGTTTGTTTTTAAATCCAGTTTTCCCATCTTTTTTGGTTATCAGACAGTGTAGCCCATGAGAAGAGATGGTTATAATCATAAAGGCCATTGTGCTTTTCTTGGCTAGTGGGTATTATGGATTAAATCTCCCTGAGCCTAAGGTCTGACTGTGCTCAGATGAAATCATACTTAAGCTGAATGGGCATAAACAGTTTTATTTCCTTATGTGAAGTGCTGTAATGCATAGCACCACTATTTCAGGTTGGGATTCCCAGGAAGCAGATCCTGAGATGGAGTTTAGGGGGCAAGATATTTATTAAGTAGTGTCTTTGTGATAATCTCATTATCACTCAACTTTTCTCTCTAACTCTGCTTCCTTCTCTCCCTAGGAATCACATCTCATTAGTTTGTGTAATATGTAAAATTAACTAACATACCTACAATTCCAACTGGAATAATCATATTTGATAACAAAAACCCAAATGATATTTTTAAAGCATACAACTTAAAAGAAGCTGAGTTGTGTGGGTGGACTGGAAGAGAGCCTGGTATCTGTAGGTATTCCAAGTGTCATGAACTTTGGTCGCCTTGTTTTACAGAGGAAACGATAGGTTCAAGAAGACTTGTAAGTGAACTTCTAATCTACCTTCACTTTGGAGGCAAACTGTGCCCTTAGCTGTATTCATGCTTGGATATAATATAAAGCAATTGTGATACAATTCTACATGTGTCAGAGCAATAATTCAAAAAACATTAAGAAACTGAAGATGACACAAATGAATGGAAAGACATTCCATCCTTATGGAAATAATTAATATTGTTAAAATATCCATACTACCCAAAGCAATACACAGTTTCAATGCAATCCTTATCAAAATTCCAAAGGCATTTTCACAGAAACAGAACAAACAATCCTAAAATTTGTATAGAACCACAAAAGACTGAAGTTCTAAAGAATTCCTAAGAAAGAAGAACAAAGTTGGAAGTATCATGCTCCCTGATTTCAAACTATATTACAAACCTATTATAATCAAAACAGTATAGTATTGGCATAAAAACAGACATGTAGACCAATGAAACAGAGGACAGATCCCAGAAATGAACCCATGCATATATGGTCAATTAATTTCTGACAAAGGAGCCGTGAGTATACAATACATGGGGAGGGCGGTGTCTTCAATAAATGGTGTGGGGAAAACTGGACAGCCACATGCAGAAGAATGAAAATGGACATTGGGGTTATGGACATTGGGGGGGGTGTGCTTTGGTGAGTGCTGTGGGGTGTGTGGACCTGGCGATTCACGGACCTGTACCCCTGGGGATAAAAATATATGTTTATAAAAAATTAAAAATTGAAAAAATAATACTCTTTAAGCTAAACAAACAAACAAACAAACAAAAAACCCCCACTACCTTATGACCCAGCAATTCTACCTTTCAGTATCTGAAGAAAGAGAAAACACTAACTGGAACAGATATCTACGCCCCCATGTTCACTGCAGCATTATCTACAAGAGTCAAGACATGGAAGCAACTTAAGGGCTGGAAAGACCTTGGTGGAGATGTAGGAGAGTGTTGTGTTTGGGCGTATGACTGGGGATGTGGTGTGGGGTAGGGGCAACTTTAATTTTTTAAATTAAGACAACTTTTAAGAGCAGTTTTTGGTTCACAGCCAAATTGAGGGACAAGTATCGAGATTTCCCATCCTGTCCCCACACATGCACAGCCTCCTCCATTACCAATATTCCCTATAAGAGTGAAATGTTGGTTATAACTGATGGACCTATACTGACACATTATCATCCAGAACCCAGAGTTTATAATAAGGTTCACTCTTGGTGTTGTACATATTATGGACTCAGAAAAATAAATAGTGACATGTATCCATCATTATGGTACATAGGGAATTTTCACTGCCCTATAAATCCTCTCTGCTCTGCCTAGTCACCCCTCCCCAATGCCTCCCACCCCAGCTGCAGCCCCTGGCAACCACTGACCTGTTTTATCGCCTTCAGAGTTTTGCCTTTTCCATACTGTCATATAGTTGGAACCATATAGCGTGTGGCCTTATCAGATGTCTTATTTCACTTAGTAGTGTACACTTAAGGTTCCCCCATGTCTTTTCATGGCTTGATAGCTCATTTGTTTTTAGTGCTGAATAATATTCCATTGTCTGGATAAACCACTATCTATTTATCCATTCACCTACATGTCTGTTGCATCCAAGTCCTGGCAGCTATAAATAAAGCTGCTATAAATGTACGTGGGCAGGGTTAGTTGTGGACCTCAGTTTTCAAACTCTTCTGGGTAAATACCAAGGAATGGACAATTTTAATTTTTATTTTCATTTACTTCTAAATTGTTTGAGACTTCTAGTAATGATCTACATTAATTTTATAACTGAAGTTAATGAAACACTTAGTAGTCCTATTTAATTAAATGGACTGAAAAATATACATGAACTTGTGAACCCAGCAGACCCACAGTGTGGGACAGAATGATTGCACTGGGTTTAGCATGGCAGTAATGGCTTAGGCAATTGCTCAGAAAGCACAGACTGTGCCTTACAATAGGTAATAAGGCACTCTGAGCACACTGATTTGATTTGTTAAATGTATTCTCTCAAACACACATTTAAATTAAATGATTATGAGCGGAATTGTTCTAGTACTGAGCTATTTATTATCTTACCGATCAGTTTTCACAGGAAACAAAACACCCAAGAAAGCAAACTTCCACTAAAAGAATTTCCCAAGATCATTGAGATCTTCACTTTTAATAGACAAGCAAATAGTTTTCCAAAGAAGAATCAGAAATAATGCAGAGACCAAACAGTCCCCTGGAAGTGCAGTGTGGTTCAGGTAATGATGTTTGACAGCAAAATAGGGAGGGAATGTGGCGCGGTGGCACTACCCATGGATGAGCCCACACTGCTCGGTTTTGCTGCCTTTTTTGATATTCTGAGAGAGTTGCTTTCAAACAGCACTGTTCCTCAGAGCTTTCCTTTTCACTTCATACCAATTTTGAGTCATCCTTTTTTTTTTTCAGGTGGTAAAGCTAAATACCAGCATTGCCTTTTCTCTTTGCTTAGTGCAGGTGTATTTTTGCAGAGTTTATCCTTCTCTTCAGCAGAGTGAAGCAGGAGATGCATCAAAGGGAAAATAGCAAAGGTGCAAAGAGCAGGAGCAGAGGTGGGGTGAGGGGAACCAAGGCCCAGGCAGGAAACATGGAGGGGAAGTAAGATTACTGTGGGCTCAACTCTAGACACCAGGCATTATATTTCCTTTGCCCCGTTTAGTCTTCCCAAGACCCTGGCACCTAGGTATTATCTACATTTTACAGATGAGGGAAATGAGTTTCAGAGCACTTAAACACCTTGTCTAGGTCACACAGGAAGCATCAGGAGAATCTGCTGCAGATTCAAAATTCTAACTAAGGTGGACCTGGTCTCTACTACACTGTCTTCCATTATGGCAGGCTGCTCTGGGGAAGAAGCTGAAGGCAGAGAGCTAGGTAAAGGATATCTGTGGCTGGGCCTGTGCCAATGCCTCACCTAAAGGCATCTAAAGTCTGATGCTTTAAGAATACCATTGAGGTGAAACTGAACCAATCTGCAGAGCTGACCTGGCACCAAGGATGAGCATGCCACGTCTGCAAATAAAGGCAGAAGAAAACTCACACACACAGGTATATGCCACGTCCAATACTTCCTTTCTTAAATTCTTTTTTTTAAAAAAGATTTTATTTATTTGACAGAGAGAGATCACAAGTAGGCAGAGAGGCAAGCAGAGAGAGAGAGAGAGAGGAGGAAGCAGGCTCCCTGCCGAGCAGAGAGCCCAATGCGGGACTCGATCCCAGAACCCTGAGATCATGACCTGAGCTGAAGGCAGAGGCTTAACCCACTGAGCCACCCAGGCGCCCCCCTTTCTTAAATTATTGATGCAACTAGATAGGGGCTGGTGGTTTAAGAAACATACGCAGGCAAATGGGAGAAGACAGCTTTCATTTCACAGAAGTTATTTAGTGCAGAATGACATGTCCGATTTTGAACACACCTTAGATGATATTGTACAGGTTAATGGAAAAGGGGTGGTGACTTCTAAGTCACTGCCAATGGCTCTCTTATTTCAAGGAACATTTGCCACAAAATTTAAATAAAAAATAATTTTGCCTATGGCATGTGCAGTGAATGTGACTTAGACCAACCATGGTTACTCATTGTGTGGTCCCTAGAGCATCCCGAGTCCACAAGCTGTCACCGGTCTGTGTTAAGTACAGGGATTGACAATAAGCACAGAGAAATGTCTGCAAAAATTTGACACTACTGTAATGTCATATGATCAGTGGGCTTGCATTTTGTATGGTTTTACATTTTTTTCAAATAATTTATTTTCGTTGTATTTTATAAAGGTGCTGGTCTGTGGCAATAACTTGACAAGCAGTGATCTAGGTAACAGGTGAATTAAGAGGATATTAAGTTCATTTCTAGTGCATTTTAAACTGTAGGAACATGCTTGGCTTCTGTTTGAATTTTTTTCTTTCATTTTTCTTTTAATGGTTATTTTACTTTATTCTTTTAAGAAAAATGAGGGATCTTATACACTTTTTTGTTGATTGATTCAGTTCTCAGTGATATACAAGTACAGCCATGATGGGTAAATTGGTACTCTATGGGTGGCTCAGTGTGTTTCAGGAAAGGGAAGTAACAGCTCTGCGCATATTCTAATGGATAGAGTCAGGATAGCTTTAATTTAAGAAATATAATAATACTTGCAAGGGAAACAAAATAAAAAAAATAAACTATCAGGACTTCATCAAGATAAAAAGCTTCTGCACAGCAAAGGAAACAATCAACACAACGAAAAGGCAGCCCACAGAATGGGAGAAGATATTTGCAAATGACATATCTGATAAAGGGCTATATCCAAAATCTATTAAAAAAAAACTTACCAAACCAACACCCAAAAACCAAATAACCCTAGTTAATAAATGGGCAGGAGACCTCAAGAGATATTTTTCCAAAGAAGACATACAGATGGAAAACAAACAAATGAAAAGAAACTCAACATCACTCACCATCAGGGAAATGCACATCAAAACTACAATGAGCTATCCCTTCACACCTGTCAGAATGGGTAAAATTAACCACACAGGAAACTACAGGCTGCAGAGAGAGGGGAACCCTCTTATACTGTTGGTGGGAATGCAAACTGCTGCAGCCACTCTGGAGAGTAACATGGAGGGTCCTCAGAAAGTTAAAAATAGAGCTACCTTATGACCCAGCAATTTCACAACTCAGTATTTACCCAAAGGACACAAAAGTACAGATGACAAGGGAGCACATGCACCCCAATGTTTACAGCAGCATTAATAATAGCCAAACTATGGAAAGACCCCCAAGTGTCCATCAACTGGTGAATGGATAAAGAAGTGTGGTATGTACACACACACACACACACACACACACACACACTGGAATACTGCTCAGGCATCAAAAAGAATGAAATCTTGCCATTCGCAACGATGTAGATGGAGCTAGAATGTATTATACTAAGTGAAATAAATCAATCAGAGAAAGACAAATACCATATGATTTCACTCATATGTGGAATTTAAGAAACTAAACAGATGAACATATGGGAAGGGAAAAAAAAGGAGAGGAAGCAAACCACAAGAGAGTTTTAACTATAGGGAACAAAGGGAACAAAGTAAGGGTAGCTTGAGGGGAGGTGGATGGGGGGATGGGCTAAATGAGTGACAGGGATTGAAGAGGGCACTTGTTGGGATGAGCCTTGGGTGTTATATGTAAATGATGAATTGCTAAATTCTACTCCTGAAACCAATATTATACTATACGTTAACTAACTAGAATTTAAATAAAAACTTGAAACAACAACAAAAAAACCTAAACAAAACACCCAACCCAGCCCAACCAAACCAAACAAACAAAAAAAAGCTAAACTTTTCAACCCAGAAAATTCACAAGGTTTAAAAAGCTTTATTGTGGTGTAATGTGTATAGAATAAATTCAACTATTTTAAGGTTATAAAAAACAGAAAATAAAAATACTTTATAAAAGTAGAAAAAAAGGAAGTATAGTAATACTTGAATATTCTGACTCTTAAATATCTCTTTGTTAAATGCCTTGAATGTGTTAGTACATTTCTCTTAAATTTGTAAAATGATTTTTATTTTTATCTCAAGTCTGCCTATACATACTTCGTATTTACTTCTCTAATTTCTCATGTACCAATGAATGATCTCAGTTTCCACAAATTAGGCCCCTCTGCTGCTCAACTGTAATAGAGAATTTGATTTCAAATGTTTATTTCAACCCATAGCCAAGTGGTCCCTTATTAGGTTAAAAATCTTAGATGTTGTTCTAAAATATCTGCACCATCGAAGGGCCTAGCATCATCCATTTTTCTTTTCATAAAATTCTAGAATTCTTGGCTGCTGTGTCGTTCTGTCAGTGAGAGGGCCAATCCAGGGTGGAGGCTGACGAAAATGGCTCACCCAAAGGCCACTGGGTCACAGCAAGCCCTGTGGTGGTTCTCCTCCAATTACGAAGATGCCTAGCAAGGCCATGGATCCTCTGCTAGTTCTACCTCTGGGCCATCTAAGGGACACGATACCCACTTCTTCTTTTAAAGGACTTTCTTTTATAAAGTTAGCAGCCTTTTGAGGGGGTCTCTCCCAAACTAGCTGAGGGGTTGAATGGGGTCTCTCTGGCTTTCTGTTTGTTATTACTGAAAGTAAGCAATCAGGTTCTCTGCATGGAGGAGTATTTCCTTTTTTTCTTTCTTTTCTTTTCTCTCTCTCTTTTTAAAAAAGATTTTATTTATTTATTTGAGAGAGGTAGAGAACATGCATGAGAAGGGGGAGGGGCAGAGGGAGAGACAGAGAATCTTAGGCAGACTCTGCACTGAGTGCAGAGTCCAACAGGGTGTTCGATCTCATGACCCTGAGGTCATGACCTGAACCAAAATCACGAGTTGGACACTTAACTGACTGAGCCACCCAGGCACCCCTGTAGGGGTATTTCTTGACCTGGAGCCCATTGTAGGGCATTATCCAGAAGCCACAGCCACCCCTTCTTAAATTCCCACTCACCTTTAATACTTGTCCCTGTCTGGTCTGAGGGGGGGGAGCCCTTCCCTTGTAAACCTATTAGTCTCTTCAGTGTTTTCTAACTAAACACCTATGTTCCTGTCTTTTCTTTTCTTTCTTTCTTCCTAATATTTATTTATTTATTTGACAGAGAGAGACAGTGAGAGAGGGAACCCAAGCTGGGGGAGTGGGAGAGGGAGAAGCAGCCCTCCCGCCGAGCAGGGAGCCTGATGCAGGGCTGGATCCCAGGACCCTGGGATCATGATCTGACCTGAAGGCAGATGCTTAATGACTGAGCCAGCCAGGTGCCCCAACATGTATGTTTCTTAACTAAAAAAATTGATGATCAATTGACACGGAATCAACTTTTATCAGTGATAACAGCATTATTTCAAAATAGACATTTTTCTGAAAGTAGTATACGATTTATTTATTGTTTCTTATGAGTGATAACAGTCTAATTTTGTAGAGTATGTTTTCATTATAATCCTTTCTAACCAAATTTCTAGTCTCTATTAACCTTTTAATGATGCAATCATGGTAAATTTAAAGGACATGAGCAAATTAACTAATACTGTGGTACCTGTAGTGTTTTATAAATAGTTCAAACTGCTAAGAGTCCATGGACATATTTTTAAAAATTCTGGATAGGAACATATAAAACGTGATTATACAATGAACTCTCGTGACTCATCAGAATAAAGGACACAATTGTATAGAAGATGTATGTCAATCACTGGTCCCACTTTTAGTAGTCACAGCCCCCTAGTAAAACAGTTTCTGACCTTCAGCTTGTCATGTTTTATTTACAAGATCAGAGTGTGGCGTACTTAGCTAATATTGCTTCAGGGACTCTGGGATCTGAACAAATGAAGCCACAGCACAAAGAATCTTTTCTTTTAACCAATGATCTCTGTACTTTCAGTAAGTTTGCCTGGTGCTCAAAGCCATTGCGATTTCCATGGAATTTGTAAAACAAATCAATTCCATAATTTAAATCAGCAAAGAGGAAAAATGTGTGGTTAACATTGTGGGGATTCAAGTCAGATTAGAACATCTGTCTTTGTGAAAAAGCCCAGAGTAATGTTCCTTTCTTCTCATAATGAAAGGTCCAGCATATTAAAATCTAAATTCCTGAATTTCCTTGAACAATCCTTATATAGTGTGTAAATAATTGATTTCAAGGATTTATACAGTTAGACGATATATTTCTTGAGTTCAGCCAATATGCATCTAATAGTTCAGAGGTCTGAAAAACACTTAACATATAATGTGAAAATCATGTTTTGTTTAAGAGCAGAAAATATCAAAGTTGTCACCAAAGTATTTGTTAGCAGAAATAATTGGATATGAGACTTTTTATCATGGCCTTTTCGAGGAGTTGCTTTCTGTGATCACTCTTAGAAGCTTCTACTGTGAGCATTGTTACTTTAAATGGGCTGCTTGCTATGTTTAGCTACAAGATGCCTGACAAAGAACAGTGTACACATTTCATAAACTCTTCATAAATTTATTATAAGCAATATCTACTTGCCGGTCTTTGAGCCATTACTTTCAAAATCAAGCTAAGACTCAAATGGAAGGTGAACATAAAGCCTCTGCAATTATTTTAAATGACTAATATATATCATGAGGAGCAGTTAATGAGAGTAAATGGAATAAACATTTGCTGGCAATATGATAGCTGCTTTTATTAAGGCAAGAAGTGGTTAAAATTTGAAGTTGCTTGGGATCTACTAAACCAGAGATGAGCAAGTGATGTCAAAATAAATCCACATTAAAAATGATTTTTACTATATTTTTTGTACGTATTATCTATATTTTATACAAAATGTTATCAATGTTTTACAGTTGCTGTTAAGATGATATTCTAATAATAATAATAATAATATTCATTGACTACCCTTGTGCTGGGTACCACTGAGGATCTGATCTAATGCTTCACAAAGAGAATCTTTAACACACGACTGGGATCCCAGATTTAAGTGATCTAGGGAAGGGACTGGGTTCCTATTAAAATTAAAAATTCCATTAAGATTAATTTGGTAGTTCCAATAAATCACTTTACATATTATTGAGCTAATGTGGTCACAAATCACATATCATCTACCTCCACTGGTCTCTGCCCTTCAGGATCTTAAATATAATTGGGAAGACAAAATATACAGAACATGAAAAGTTAAATAATCATCCTAGACAGTGATCTAAGAGCCATCAAAAGGAAATACACGATTCAATATCAAATGATGCTTCCTGTTTCTGAATGGTGACATTTATTGCTGCATACAGAAGAGATCAAGCCAGGAAGCACACAGATGTTCAGAGGGGAGAGAGTGGGGAATGTGGCCTGAGGGGCATGGAGACAATGTCATGAGGGAGGCAAGGACTAGAGATGGCCCATTAGGGTGGGTGAACTTGGCAAAGATGGAAAGAAGAGCAAGTATGTCCAGCAGCTCTATGCTTTGAACCTGGGTTCTCAGTTCTATTTCTGCTTGATTTTACTCTGGTTATTGGTCTATCTATTCCTGTGGAATGGTCTGCTGACTGCTTAGCAAAATCTGTATTCTTCTCTTCTTATGGTCTAGAGTACATTTCCCACCATCCTTTGCATGTGGCTAATTTCTAGCTAACTAGAGGAAATGTATTCATAATCTGTAATTGCTTAACAAATTACCCTGAAACTTAGCAGCTATAAACAAGAGACATTTGCTATCTCGTAGTTCTTGAGGGTCAAGCAGTCAGGAGCATATTAATTAGGTGGTCTGACTCTGGCTTTCTTGCAAGGCTGCAGTGGAGTTATGGGCTGGGACTAAAGACATCTGAAGGCTTGCTCAAGGCTGGTTTCCAGTTCCAAGCTGGCTCACTCACATGGCTGTTGGTGGGAGGCCCATGGGCCTTTCCATGGGCATACACGAATGGCCTCTTAATATGGCAGCTAGCTTCCTTCAGAATGAGTGAGTCAACAGAGTAAGACTCAGCTTTGGAAGTCACACACTGTTATTTCTGCAGTATCTTATTTGTTACATAGATCAACCCCCTTCAGTGTGGGAGGGGGCTACCCCTGATCATGACTACCAGGTGGCAGGGCTGGTCGCTGTTATCCTGGAGGCTTGCTACCATGGAAACTGAGGCCTGCTACTTTCACACTGGGTACAGGCAAGACTTCCAAGTGCCCCTTCAGTCTCTTTCCTCTTCTCTTTCCCCTTCTGGCTGAAAGAGAATGACTCCCAGGGCAACCTGGGACTCACATGTTGAAGGCAGTAACGCCTCCATCAGCCTGGGTCTTGAATGACTGCATGGAGGACAACACCCTGTTGATCTGTTTACCTGCGGAGTACTAGTAAGTGAGCAAGAAATACAGTACCACTGTATTTGAGCCACTGTCCAGTTTCACATCTATCCGGTTTGGCAGTTAGTCCATCCTAACTAGTGAATTCCCATGGAGTGCATCTTTACAGTGTCGTCTACTGAAGCAAGGTCAAGCATCACAGCGTGGTGAGCCAGTGAGTCACCGTCTGTATTCTACCCATTTGTACTGTGGCACTTTTTCTTAGGCTTTTAAAATTTTTTCAGCGAGTATCTAACAAGTGTCTACCATGTGTCAGGACTGGTTCTAGCTGCTAAGGGCACAGGTGTAACAAAGTATGTCTTTGCTTCATGGAGCTCTCATTCTAATGGATTTTCTAGTGAATGTCTCATGGTGAATGCACCAAACAAGTTTGCTAATGTCCTTCTGATTCAATGGGAGGCCTGCATCCTAGGGTTTGTGAGAATAAAATGGGATAATGACCATAAAGCAACTATCAATTTGCTGGCACTCAACCAATGTTAGCTACTGGGAACCCAGCTGGATTTAAGAAAAAAAGGATTCAGTAAAGATTTTCCCCCAGATAGATGAGACCTGGCATGTTGAAAATAGAAATGAAGAAATATCACTTCAGGTAGCAAAGGTCACGGATGGAAGCTGCAGGAGGGAGTCTGGAGTGATGGAAGGAACAAGGTTTCCACGTTCCATCTTAAAGCTAGCATCCTGAACGCACTATGAAAAAGATGACTTCTGAAGGAATAGCCCACCTTAACTAAATAGCAGTTGTTTACCAAGAAGAAACAGTTATTGTTAAAATGTGTGTGTTCAGATTATTATGTAATAAAGTTTGTCAATTCCCGGCAGTTCAAACTTCCAGGTAAAGATTGCAATTTTCAAATATTAGCCATTTTTTGGTTTTGTACCTACAGGAAACCACTCAATTAATATCAAGACACTATGTTTGATAAAAATCATTATATAGTAGTTGATTTATCTACTATAACTGAAACTCCCCGGCAAAGATTCAGTTTCAGTTTTCAAGTATTGACTTTATTCTCATGCTTGGGTATCTCAGCATCCCTGACTGGCCAGCAAAGAGAGAAAAAAGGATCTAATAAGGAGTTCTCAAGGGTGCAGCTTTGTGGTCAAAGAAGCGATCTGGGTGCTGATGGTGGTGGAGGTAGCCCAACTGTGTTTCTCAAAAAGCAAAAACTGTACATGGAGAAAGGGTGAATTTTACTCGGTGAAAATGATACCTCCATAAACCTGATTTAAACAAAAGCCAAAACAAAGAACATCCCCTAGGACACAAAGTCTGCAGGCGGCACAGAAGGAAATTAAAAAACCCTTCAACCCTTCATTTTATGAGTGAATCGGGAAAGAAAATCTGCAGCGTGGTAATCGAAATTCCCACAAAGGAGACTGCCCACCACACTTTAGCCCGTGCACACATGGCCCTGACTGGCGAGGCAAAGCACAATACGAGGGCCCTCCGCTAGAACCTTCTGGGCGAGGGGAGACACACCACGGGGGCCGTGGTAAGGTCTGCTCAAACACAATCCCACAAAACACGATGTTTTCAAAATAGACATTTTGATTTCAAGACTCTTTTGGTCGTGACCGACAGAAATTCAACTTCTGCCCGGGTCCTTGCCTTGCCCGCATCCTCAGGTCATTCAGGTCTCGGCTCAAAGGTCCCCCGGCAGAAGGGCCTCCCTTGTCAGTCCTATTACTACAGACATCTCACTGCTTACTCAGATTTGCTTTTTTTTTTTTTTTTTAACCTTAGCATTTGTCCTTATGGGACAGTGCATTTTTTTTTTTTTTACATATATGTTAAAAATGGAGCATACAGTCTAGGGCGAGGGGGATGAGGAATTCACAAATAGAGCTGGCGGTCGGCCCCGCGGGACTGTAAGGGGCGGAAGGGCAGAGGGCTTTGTCCTCTTAACTTCCACCACCTCAGCCTCCGAGCAGGAGGGCTTGGTATACAGTGGATGCTCCGGAAGTGTTTATAGAATAAAGCCAAAAGGAAAATCAACTGGCGTCTGAATCTAAAATCATAGCAAAACAGAGGAGTAACTAGAATGAGGGACCCACGTCCCTTTCGTTCTCTCGATGTTGCCCATCATGGCGCCTTTGACGCTTCAGCTTACCTCGTCTCAGCTGCACATCCAGAAGGTGAAGGGTCTCTCTCTCTCTCTCTCTCTCTCTGTCTCTGTCTCTGCTCCGGGCCGCAGCTGCGGTGCATCTCATTTGTCACTCTCTGATCCTGCTTGCTCTGTCCGTTGTGGAGATGTCGCCCCAGTTTTAGTCAAGACGCTTCCAGGCCCCGCAGCGCACGCTGTCGGAGCGGAGCCTCTGACCCGCCTGGGTCGCCTCAGCGTTGCTGCGCATGCCCACTCCCAGGGTGCACCTCCTCGCGGGCGGACCACCCAGCCGGCTGGCGCTTGCTTTGCTTGTGCAGAGAAAGAGCTGGAGGGACCCTCACGGGTAGCCCTTGACCAATGACTGACAGTGCAGGAGTAGCCACCTCTCCAGTCTCCGCGATCCCGATGGGGACCACTCTGAGGTGTGTCCTGCACTCTCCCCAGAGCATCCTCAGGATGGAGGCCAAGTTACCCTCCCTGGGGCTCTGCTGGCTGCCGCACCCCTGCTTGCTCTTCTTTCCTTCCCAGGCCTCCTTCTGACCGGCCTGCTTGGGAATACCTCCTCGTGAAACACTTTCACGTGGATTCTCATCTCAGGGTTTACATCTGGGAAACCCAGTCTACAACAAGCTTCATCTGGGCCCTTAGCTCCTCACCATTTGTCGTAAATTGGTTTTTCTTCCTTTTATTTTTTTAATGAAAGTAGGCATCTTTTCACAGATTCATGTCTCTCCTCCACACACGTGCACTACAGAAATGTTTACTTATTTGTTTTTTTTTTAAATATTTTATTTATGTATTTGACAGAGATCACAAGTAGACAGAGAGTCAGGCAGGGGTTGTGGGGGGGGGGGCGTGAAGCATGCTCCCTGCCAAGCAGAGAACCCAACGTGGGGCTCGATCCCAGAACCCTGGGATCATGACTGGAGCCGAAGGCAGAGGCTTTAACCCACTGAGCCATCCAGGCACCCCTAATTATTTGTTTTTAATATGTTCCTATTCATAAAGTTCCTTCCCATTGTCCCTATTTTAGCTCGGGATCCTTTCAGGGTTTCTCAAATATGCTGCTAATTTTCCCAAGTTGTTTATTGGTAGTGGCTTGTCCATCTACTTGTCTGTAATTCAGCATGTTAGAGAAACATCACTTGTTTTTTAGCCATACTTTTCGTCTTTATCTCTTCTATAGAAGGGTGCTTGCTCAAGCTATCTCAAGGTCATGCTTGACTTGACCTTAATTTAACAGTCATTATTAATCATACCACTTTTTCCCAGTTTACATCTCCAAAATACAGAAATGTAAAAGAGGGAATACAATGAAGCCACCAGAACGCCCACCCAGTGGTGTATTTACTTCTTAACTATTTTCTAAAACATTATTTCATTCAGTTTAATTTGGTGAAACTTTTAGTAATTATCAGATGAATTTATATATACACCATGATGGACAGTAAAATAAGTCATGAGTATCTTTGATTTGATTCAGCCTCGGCTAACATAAACATGGAAACCAGAGGCTTGGAGCTGCAAATAGCTGTATGTGGAAAAACCTGGGGACAAAGGTTCCGACGCTGACACAAGCACTTTGACAATGTATTTCATTGGATTTACCATAACCCTTTGCTTAGACAGATAAGGAAGAAATTTAGCAAATATTTACTTACCAGTTTTCACAACCTTAAAGCTAAATCTTGACTTCTATATATTGTCAGTGTAAAGGTGAACTTCTAAGGCTATTTACTAAGAAAGACCAAAGAGCATTTCTATACTCTTGCAATGTTGGTTTTACTAACTCTAAAAACCGTTGACTTGTAACTCTGAGATGGAATGTTTATGACAGGAAACTGCCTGTTAGAACGTTTGGAGTAGAAAATTGTACTTGTTTGCTTCAACTTGTAAACTACATTTTTCCTAGATGGTTGATTTTACTCCTCAAATCTTTGATAATTGATCTGCCATTTTTGACCTCACCGATTCAGCTCTAATTAACTCGACAAGTAAAAAGGAGATTGTGCAATTAGCTTGAAGAAAGGCCTTAGCTGAAGGCATTCCTCGGGAAAAGTGATTCCGCCAACAAAATAAGTGACTTCACAGAAGAACGTTAAAATACAAATACAAATCACAGCACTCTACAAAAGCCCCAAACCGGAAACTATCCAAATAGTGCATGACGATGGTAGTTTGAATATACTGTGGCGTAATCACACAGTGGATTATTCCACGGAAATGAGAATGAATAAACTACAGAGACAATAGCATAGCTGGAGCTCATAAATAAAATGTTGAGAGAAAGAAGCCAGACAAAGACAACATATGATTTGCTTTCATTCATTTAAAGTTCAAAAACAGGCAAAAATAATTTATAGTGACAGGGGAGTGTTTATCTTGGGGCAGTCATGCCTGAGAGCGGGCACACCAAGCCTATTCTGGAGAGCTGCTATTTCTCTATTTCTTGAATTTTAGGTCTATTTGAGTATTTTTCTGAACACTACCCTACAATCAATATTTTTAAAACCCTGTGTAATATGAAGTCTCTATTTTCAATAGCATTTTCTCTACTTCGCAAATGAATTTGGTTAGTTGTTCAGATCCAGGAAAAATGCTAGACACTGGGAACCTTAAGGTGAGAAAGAGACTGTCCTCAAGATCTCAAGATATGATGAGGGAGTGGCTCTGACACAGGGTGCATGACATAAGGAGAGGGTACTCAGATGGTGGAGGTGGGTACCTCTCTCATTCTGGAGATGGGAGGGGTCATAGAAGGCTTCCAGTAAGAGGTGATGCTTGAGCCACCTCTTAAAGATTTTATAGGCATTAGCCAGGCAGGGAAGGGCGCAAAGAAGGATCTCAGAGGGAGGAATTCTCAATGGGTAAATCATAAAAGAACGTGCCCATAATTGGTATGGTGTGAGTGCAGCATACAAATAAAGTAGCAAAGAATAAGCAGGGGCCTGATCCCTGTGCTCTTGAGCTAGGGGAGTTTGGACTTTATTCTGGGATCAATAGGAAGTCATTGAAAGGTTTTCAGCAAGGGGATGCTGTGACTGTTGTGGTCCTATTTGTATTTCGTCAGTTTTACAGAGATATAATTAACAGATACACTTGAAATACATTTAGGGTACAATGTGGTGATTTGATATATGTATACTATGTATACATTGTGAAAGAACTCCCACAATTGAGTTAACGAGCACATCTATCACCTCATGTATTTACCTTTTTTTTTTTTTTTTTTTTGGTGAGAACACTCTATTTTGGCATATACTTCAAAATTGCTGAGACTAGATTTTAAATGTATGTTCTTTCCACAAAAAGAAAAAAAAGATAATCATGTGACATGATAGAGGTGGAAGCTAACGCTTTGGTGGTAATCTTATTGCAATATATAAATGTGTCACATCAATGCACTGTAGACCTTAAACTTACACAATGTTATGTGTCAATTACATCTCAATAAAAAACCCACACATTAAGGTATTATCAACTTTAGTCACCATTCTGTACATTAAACACTCAGACATTTTCCATCTTATAACCGAAAGTTTGTACACTTTTACCAACCTCACCTCATTTCTCCCCCAGCTCCCGGCCTCTGGCCACCACCATTCTACTCTTTGTTTCTATGAGTTTGACATTTTAATTTTAATTTTTTTTTTTTTTAGAATTCACTTATAAATGATACCATGCAGTATTTGACTTTTCTCTGACTGGCTTATTTCATTTTGCATAATGCCCTCTAGTTTCACCTCTGTTGCAAATTATAAGATATATGTATCACATCTTCTTTATCCATCGACAGACACTTTGGCTTTTTCTATACCTTGGCTATTATATATAATACTTCAATGAACATGGAGGGCAGATATCTCTTCAAGATAATGATTTATTTTTTTCTTTGAATATATACCCCAAAGTGGGCTTGCTGGATCACATGGTTGTTCTATTTTTAAATTCTTGAGGCATCTCCATAATGTTTTCCACAGTAGCTGCACCAATTTACCTTCCCACCGACAGAGTACAAGGATTCTTTTTTCTCCACAGTCTTGCCAACACTAATCTCTTGTCATTTTGATAATAGCCATCCTAACAGGTGTGAAGTTATAATTCATAATGATTTTGATTTGCATTTCCCTAATGACTGGTGATGTTGAATAAGTTTTCATATACCTGTTGCCATCTGTATATCTTCTTTGGAAAAATGTCTATTCAGGTCCTTTGTCCATTTTTAAATTTGGATTATTTGTTGGCTTGTGGTTATTATTGTTTTGCTTTTGAGTTGTAGGAGCTTATTGTGTATTTTTATATTAACCCTTTATTGGATATGTGGTTTGCAACTATGTTCTCACATTCCATAGGTTGCCTTTTTATTTTGTTGATGGTTTCCTTTGCTGTGCAAAAGCTTTTTGGTTTGATGTAGTCCAACTTATTTTTGCTTTTGTTACCTTTGACATCGGATTCAAAAAATCATTGCCAAGACCAATGTCAAGGAGCTTTTCCCCTATGTTTTCTTATAGGAGTTTTAATGGTTTTAGGTCTTATGTCCAAGTCTGTAATTAATTTTGAGTTGATTTTTATGTATGGTATAAGACAGGGGTCCAGTTTTCCCAGGATTATTTATTGAAGACACTATCCTTTCCATACTGTATGTTCTTGGCACTTTTGTTGAAAATTAATTGACCATATATGGGTATATTGCTCAGTCGGCTAAGCATTTGACTCTTAATTTCCACTCAGGTCATGATCTCAAAGTCATGAGATTCAGCTCCACATTGGGCTCCCTGCTCAGTGGGTAGTCTGCTTCTCTTCTTCTCCCTCTTCCTCTGCCCCTCTCCTTGCACATGCTCCCCCACCCTAAAATCAATCAGTCAATCAATCAACCAACCAATCAATCTTAAAAAAGATTTTATGCATAGGTATACTTCTGGGCTCACAGTTCTGTTCCACTGATCTATGTGCCTGTTGTTAATGCCAATACCATGTTGCTTCAATTATTATAGCTTTGTAATCTAGCTTGGAATTTGGAAATGTTATGGATGCCTCCAGCTTTGCCTTTCTAAGATTGCATTAGTTACTTGTGATCTTTTGTGGTTCTATACACATTTTCTATTTCTGTGAAAAATGCCACTGGAATTTTGATCATGATTGCATTGAATCTATAGATGGCTTTGGAGAGTATGGACATTTTAATAGAATTAATTCTTCCAGTTCATGAACACAGAATAGTCTTCCATTTATTTGTTTCCTTTTCAATTTCTTTCAACATTGTCTTATAGTTTTCAATGTACAGATCTTTTGTCTTGGTTAAATTTATCCCTAAATATTTTATTCCTTTTGATGCTACTGTAAATGGGATTGTTTTCTTAATTTCCCTTCAGTAGTTCATTGTTAGTGTATAGGAATGCAACACGTTTTTCTCTGTTGATCGTATATCCTGCAACTTTGCTAAATTCATTTATTAGTTCATGTGTTTTTTTTTTTTTGGTGTGGAATTTTTAGGATTTTCTATATATAAAATCATGTCATCTGCAAACAGAGACAATTTTACTTCTTCCTTTCCAATTTAAAATATTTTATTTATTTATTTGACAGAGAGAAAGAGAGAAATCACAAGTAGATGGAGAGGCAGGCAGAGAGAGAGAGAGAGAAGCAGGCTCCCTGCTGAGTAGAGAGCCCGATGCGGGACTCGATCCCAGGACCCTGAGATCACGACCTGAGCCAAAGGCAGCGGCTTAACCCACTGAGCCACCCAGGAACCCTTCCTTTCCAATTTAGATGCTTTTTATTTCCTTTTCTTGTTTAATTGTTCTTGTCTGGACTTGAAGTACTATGTTGAATAAAAATGGTGAAAATAGGCATGCCTGTTTTGTTCTTGATCTTAGCGGAAAAACTTTCATCTTTCCACTATCATGTATGATGTTAGCTGTGGGCTTGTAATGTGTGACTTTTATTATGTTGAGGTATGTTCCATCTAAACCTAATTTGTTGAGGTTTTTTTTTTTTTTATCAAGAAAGGGTGTTGAATTTTGTCAAATGCTTTTTCTGCATCTGTTGAGGCAGTCATAAGATTTTTATCTTTCATTTTGTTAATGTGACATATCATATTCATATTCACTGTGTGTATGTTGAACTGTCCTTGCATCCCAGGAATAAGCCTCATTTGATCATGGTGTATGAGCCTTGGAATGTACTGTCGCATTCAGTTTGCTAATATTTTGTTGAGGATTTTCATATCAATGTTCAATACGGATAGTGACCTATAATTTTATTTTCTTGTAGTGGCCTTGTATGACTTTGGTATCAGGGTACTGCTGACCTGGTAAGAGTCTGGAAGGGTTCCATCCTTTTCAATTTCCTGTTGGTATTTTTGAATGATCATCCTGGCTGGTGTGGGAAACCTGCTGGGTTCTCCCAGCTGGGTAGGCAAACCTGTGCAGATAGAACAGTACCAACAAAAATAAACAAAAATATAAACACAAGATCTGGCGTGTAACAGGGTATCTAGGGTGAGGCAGGGAAAGATTGGAAGTGGTTATTTAGAGTCCTGTATAATAGGAAAGCACCACTCCTGGACCCTATCAAAGATATTAGCAGTCCAAATAAGCCCACTGGTGGCCACTCAATACCACAGTGTTGCAACAGTCCTTTTGCTTTGCCTTAAACCCATAATCATTTACTGAAATGTATCCATGGGAGTTTTCATTGCACAATTCTCCCATAGATGTTTCCAAAAATTCTGGCCATTGGAGCTGTGAATAATTTTAGTTGTCTTCAGTGTCTTCAGTTTCAGGTTCCTAGCCCACAAAGCTGTGATTCAGTAGAGATGCGTTGAACACCTCAGGAGCCAACAAAAGCATGTCATCAAGGGTTTGCCCACCTTCCAGTTCAGTGGGTGAAGTATCAACCCACAAAGCCAGGACTGTGAGTCCAGAAGGCTTGGAATCTGTCTAATTATCTTTGTTTCAACAGTACTTACTAAGTTGTTATCTGCCAATAAATATCTAGACGAAGGTGACTCCTGCTTCAAATAGGAGAGGAAGGGCAGAATAGGGAAAACTTCTTACCCAAAAGCAATGTTAGAATTTACAGTTGGGTGCTCTCCTCATCATATTTATCAAAGTGTGTTTTTTTTTTTAAGAGCAAAACAAAGACTAACCCGCAGGGTTTTAGCTAGGCACAATAAAGCAAAACAGAAATTATGGTTTTGAAATCCAAGGCAAATGATGTTTTGACTTTAAAGCTTTTGCTTACTTCTACAGGAAAAAAAAAGTACTGAAAAATTAGAGGGGAAAGAAGCATTCCCTAGGTGTTAGAGGAGGCATAAAATAGCCCTTCTAAGATGCTTTGTTCCTCCGAACCCCAGACACTCCATATGCTTTATAAACGAAGAACTTCTGCTCATTTTTAGTATACCAAAAGTGAAACCTGCATGGAGAAGTGTGGCATGAATCAATGTCTGAGAAGATAGCCCATGAAGCCATTTTTAACCAAGCTTTGAATGTAAGTCAGTGCTTAGTATGCAGGATGAGAAACGCTCCATGACTTAAAGAAGTTGATTCACAGTGTGGAATTCTGGAGCTAGATGTTTATTGACAGATGACATCTGGCTAAGTACTACCGGAATGAAGAATGAGACTGATTCCAAGCCTCCTGGACTCACAACCCAGGCTTGGTGGGCTGACACTTGACCCACTGATCTGGAAGGCAGGCAAGTACTTGATGCCATGACAGTAGGATGTCATGTTCTCCCACCTCCTCTCCTCCACGTGTGTGCCCAGCCTGGATATATCCTGCCAATCTTGGGGTTAGAGCTTCAGTTGGTAACCCTGATTGGCAAAGTATTAACTATGTAACTGGAATTGCAACATCTGTGCAATTGTTTTGTCTTTCCCAAACTCATTTTCTAAATTAGTTTATCCTTGCAAAATGGAATATTTAATGTTTCTGAAGTCTTCAAAAGATGATGTTGTATATTTAATGTTTCTGAAGTGTTCAAAAGATGATGCTGGAGATTTAAAATTGACATTTTCTACAACTCCTTCATTGCAACACATTTTCTTCTTGATCATTACAAAATAAAGCCATGAGTGATCCAAACTATCTGAGCAGAATAACGTTTCCCTTGGATGCACGCGGACTAGAATTTAGGATTGTGCCACCTGGCACACAGTAGGCCCCCAAAATGTAAAGTATCCCAGATTTCCCAACACCCAAATGAGCATAGAGTACCTCATGAAAGAAGTTCAATCTCCTGGTCTCACAGATCCACATGAGGCCATGGGTGGCTGGCATGGCCCACACCTTTGGGTGAGCTAGCCAACATGCCTGCCTCCAAAGGAATTAGGATGGGAAAGTTTTGTCCCCTCCTTCCAGTGGTGAGCCAGCTTATCATTCCATCTTTGACAAATGGAGTTGAAAAATGGAAGCAATCTGAGTGTTTAGAAGTAACAGAGGAGAATTTCTTCCCACCAGGATTAAGGGTGTGGACAGGGCAATAAGCAGTAATTTTCTGAGTATTTCAAGAAGCCAGGGGAACCTCTTAAGCTTGGAGTCATAAGTCTGGAGCCAAAAGATGTTGGTTCAAGGCAGAGGAATGCTGCAGGCAGGAAACTAGGGTGAGGGTGGAGTGGGGGAGGGGGTGTACATCAGCTGGGAAAACTGTAAGAGGTGGAGGTATTTACAAGACTGGGGGTGAAGGGATCTGATCCTTGGACAACTTGCAGATTTAAAGTTTATGATATTTTTGTCTGTGAATTAACTCTCTCAGTAGCTTGGAAATGAAGGGGCATTTTCTGAGAGCTGGGCACCTGTCTGGAAAAAGTAAAGCATAAGCTAGACTCCTTCTCCCACAAAAATAACCCAGACCTCTGGGCGCCAGAGGATCAGCAAAGCCAGGGTTACACTGGTAAACAGTTTCAGCCCTTGAAAAGGAGTTCTGAATTTTGGTGTTTTTCTTAAAACAGATGCACTATTTCTAAGCCATTTGCCCCAGCTTTACTATTTGACCTAAATCAATCTTCTAGCTTTTGGGGATCTCAGCCATTCTCTTCATCTATAGAACAGACTTACTGGCTCATCTTGAAGAGATTCAGACGGGATGAATAATTGCCTTGAAAAAACAGAAGCAATGACTCATCATTCTAAAAATCCATACTGCTTGGCATTTACAGCACTCCTACTCTGTATCGTAGGAGATGAAAAAAGAATTTGCTGTTGGTGCCCTCTGAAGAATGAATCTTCTTCCCATCTCTGCAAGAGGAGGTGCATTATCAGTGGAGCAGGCCACTTCAGACAAAAACCTCCAGTTCTTTCAAGGATGCCAGGAACAGGAAGTACACATCAATACAGGCTTGAAGTCTTGGGCCCATGGGAATCTGCCTTTGGGTACAATGCTAGGGATCACGAAAGGCTCTGGTAGCAGGACCGTGGGTAGGATCCACAGGGTTTGCTTTCTGTTCCTTATACTTGGCCTGTCTTCAGGTTCTTCCCAGAAGCCAGAGAGATTGGCAGAATTAAAAAAGCAAGAGAAAAGGCAAAGAGGTTAGAACTTGGGTCTTAAAGGGATCCATTTAGGACACAGTGCCTCAACCAGGTCACAGGGACTTCTCCATACTTTAGTTGTGGTGGAGAAAGGTCCGTAGAGAAAAGGAAAAGAGGTGGACCTCAAATGGGCATTTGTAGCAGAAACCGACTAGCTGTGCAACAGATCTTCTTCTTCTCCGAGCCCCTTACTAGACTACATTTCCCAGCCTCCTCTGCAGTTAGGTCATGCCATGTGACTGAGTTCTGGCCAATGCAATGTGGGTAGAAAAGCCACATATGTCACTTCCACGTCTGGGCTTTTTGAAACCTCCTGTGTAAGCAATTTCTGTTACTCTCTTTTTCTCTCCTTCTATTTTACCCCTCCCCACCATCTGCTGATCAAATTGGTGCTCAGAGTAATCTTGGAAGCCACATTTTGAAGATTTTTAGAGTCTTTTCTGCTTCAGGTCCTGAATGATGGTGAGGACAGAGGCCCCCACCCCGACTTCCTGTACTGACTGTACTTTTTATGATTAAGAAATAAACTTCTGTGTTTTAAAGCCATCCGGATCATGGGGTTGATCTATTATAAGAACTAGCTTGACCTTAATGAGGGCAGAATTCAACACAATAGAAGAAACACTTCTGTATGGTTGTTGAAATTATTATTCACATTTCCTTGTACACCTGTTTAGATTTTTTTCCCCTAGTTTTCCACTGTGATGACATCATTTTAAAGACTCATGGCTCCCCAGGAAGACGGGATTTCAGACACAGGCTAGGCCCAGAGCCTAAGCACCTGAAGAATGGGCAGAGTTCCTTTGAGCACAGAAACATGCCAGAAAGAAAGAAGGCAAAAGGTGACCTCATTTCTCCTGATTACTGAGATGTGGGAAGAAAGGGTGGTAACTTCTTAAATTTTTTAAAAAGATCATTCCCCCATTCCCAACTGAAGCGGCCTATGTTTAGAAAGTCTGAGAAACATATATTTTTAAAAAGGTCTTTTAAAAGGTACATAATTAGAAACATATGATCTTGATGGATCTTCTCCAAAATTAGGCTGATATTTAGTACTGAGGCTTTGTATTGGATTCCCAGAGAGTTTTTGGTATATAGTATATTTCTACATCTCACACCACCTGTGACAAGCTGGAGTCCGCAGCTCTGAACCGTGGGATTCAGACTCACTTGTTCATCCTGCTTCAGGGAGCCAGCAGGTCAAGGCCAGCTGCCATGAACGGCATCAGCAGCTACCCAAGGCATCTATAGCCCTTTTGGAACTTCTCCAGGCCACTGAGATTGGTCTATCATACCTCCTCATCCATTTTCTTGGTTTCTTGATCACTTTTAAATTTAATTTCTCAGTTCCCACTCTCTCCCTAGACCTCTTGGGTTGGTCATTGACTATGCTCCTGGCCTCTGGCACGATCCTAAGATAATGCTCAATTGTCAGCTAATATTCAACTGTCCAAGCCAGAACATGGACTGGCTGGTAGGGATATTTCTACGTGGTCACAGCAGAACATATGGCAGTGATTCTGGTTACCATAAGCTTGAAGAGCATGGTCAGGCTGTGCGACCCAAGCTACACTGCAGTGCACAGGACACTTGTTGTTTACAGATAGGCCCAGGTCTCAATTTTAGCCCCTAACTTTAGCCAGCAGCCATCACCCGCCTTTACCGATGCTATTACAGATGAGCAGAGCCGCAGTTCAAGTGTCCCGTGTGAAGCTTTACCATGCATTGCTGTAGCAGATGCTCCTGATGCCCTGCCCCTATCACCTTGGTGCTGCCGCTTTTCACTGTGAACACCTGTGACTCCCTGCCCGAGGGCACGTTTTATGGTTGCAAGGCAAACACAGTCTGAAATGCTGAAGGGTTAATGAGCCCCAAAGTAGCCTGCAACCCACAACTATTGTGGACGTGGTGGTGAAGTGCCCCAGCTTCCTTAACCCTCAAGGGGACGGACTCTGAAGCATATTTTACATGGTTGTCTAGAGTTTCCCAGTAGGACTGAACTCCGGTTGCCCACAGTGGCAACTGGCTTGTTAACACACCATTAACTTGCTTTCTTCCCTTGTTTCTCTCACTTCCCTACCCTCCCAGTGATGCTTCCTGGGATCCACCTTCCAAATAAACCCCTCACATCCAAATCCTTGTCTCAGGGTCTGCTTACAGAAGTACCCAAACTGAGAAATCTGTTCTTTTCGAATCATACGATGAAGCAGAGAAATTACCCCCAAAAAGTTAGCAAAAGAAGGAAGAAGTAATGACAGAGCCTATGTCTTCCATGGGTCTTCCATGGACTAAACAGTGGAGCTCCACGACAGAGATGATTTATTATTCTAGACTTGTGCTGTCCAATATGGCAGCCCTTAGCCACACGTGGCCGCTGAGCACTTGAGATGTAGCTAGAGCAACTTAGGAAATAAATTTAAAATTCTTTTTCATTTTAATTAGCTTACATTTAAACAGCCACACATGACTAGTGGCTACTTCCCTGGACAGTACAGATCATGGAACACTGTCATCATTGCAAGAAAGTTCTACTGGGCAGCACTGGTGTGGAAAAGTTTTTCTGTAAAGGGCCAGATAGCATTTTAGGCGTTGTTAGTTATAGGATCTCCAATACAGCTACTCAACTCTGCTCTTGTAGTGTGAAAGTAGCCACAGACAACATGTAAATGAAGGAGCATGGCTGTGTCCCAAAAGAACTTTATGGACCCTGAAATTTGAATTTCATGCAGTTTTCACACATCACGATATATATTATTCTTCCTTTGATTTTTTTTCCTCCCCAACTGTTTAAATGTATAAAACCATTCTTATTTAATGGCACTGTGCAAAAGGTGGTGAGGCATTGTTTTCTGGCCCTTATTCTAGATAACAGGATTGTTAACCATTACGGAGGGAATTATTATTAAGATGCCCCAATAACACAATGCAGATGTGACATCATTGACCAAAACATCCAAGAAGCCGATCACTCTGAATTAAATCAGCCTTTGAAGACAAAGCTCAGTTCAGACTGTGTACCACTGTCGGCTGAAGTCAGCAAAGAGAAATTTTTTTCTAATATTTCCAAGGTTCCTTCCATGGTGCTCACAGAGTCATCAGGGCTGTTCTTGAGAAAGCCAAGGAAGCCCAGGGTTGCCCGTTTTGCTTCTCACAGCACTCTCCTCACACAGAGGAACGCCGCGGTGTTCTCTGACCTCTTAGTTCCCATTCATTTGCCTTGTCTGCTCTATTTCTTTCTCTACCACCTGCCCTTGCCACAAAGATCAATACTTAGGCCTGGCAAAGATTCCCTCAAAGCTTTCAAATGGCTCCCAGCATGATAAAAGGTTACTTTTCAAAAACACAGTGTTCTCAGAATATGAGGCCATCAAAACAGCTAATTTAATCTTGAGACACCAGGATTTAAAGAAATGTTATCTGTACACCACAGACAATTCTTTATTTTTGAGACCTGTTTCGGAGCCAGCTGAAAGCAAGCTGGGGAGGCGATGGGAGTGGGACCGGGAGTGTTTCCAGCTGGACAATTTAACACAACAGTTCTTCACTGTAACTCAGCAGAGAATTGGCCACATCAAGCTAAAGGATCAAAAATGAGGTACCTGGCAGGGATCAATAAAGCAGTAGGGGAGAACCGCTTCTGGAAAAGACCAAGCTATCTGCTCAGTCAGCTCTCAAGAGCTCCCAGAAGAAATGATGGGCACTGACATTTTGTCAGCTCTGCCAACAGAGCCCAGAAACCCAGCTGGTGCCTCTGATGTTAGCTCTTGCTGCAGAGTCAAAGGTCTTGAGGCAAGGAGAAGCAGGCTTTTTTGCTTCCTTCTAAAAAATGATGCATGGTGTTCTAGCAAAAAAAAAAAAAAAAAAAAAAAAAAAGAAAAAAAAAAAAAGAAAAAGTAAAAGTAATATCCTCTTCAGCTGGGGTTTAAAGCAGCCCCTGAAAGCTCTTTGTAATCAATAATATAGATCTCATTACGGGGCCTGCATTAAAGAGGTAGGAGCTATGTTAACTTGACAACTTCCTTGTGGGAAGAACAAGCAGAACTTGGCCACGTGTGCGCTTGTCTCTCTCACGCCCAATACGCACACTCCAGCAGCCCGAGTGGGGAGCCCAGGCAGAGAGTACTTGACCCATCATGACGCTGCCGCTCATGTCTCACAACCATGCTGTGCTTCTTTGCGAGGTGGGGAAACAGGGCCTCAAGGAGGCCGATTTGGCCGAGTCTCTGGGTAAATGGGTGGGAGAAGCAGGCTGCGATCCGAGTCTTACTCCCGACTGCACGGCAGCCCCGGGCTGCTCTTCCACGCGGGGGGACAGATTCTACTGTGGGCAGTGCTGCAGAGCAGGCCTGATTTGGGCCATGGGCAGACCCAGAGAGCCCAGCCTGCGTGTTCCTCAACTCAAGCTTCAAAATGTTACAGAGTCCATAAACTAAGGATGTTGCTTTCTTTGAAGTCCTTACCAAGGCCAGATGCCTGGAGTGGCTGCTCTCTTAGGGCTAGCCAATGGGTTTACCCCGTCCACGTGCAAATGAGACCCCCTAGTCCCAGACCAGCTACAGTATTTTCCTCCTCTTCCTCCAATCTCTCTCTCTCTATATATATATTTTTAAGATTTTATTCATTCATTTGACAGAGAGAGAGATCACAAGTAGGCAGAGAGGCAGGCAGGGAGAGAGGGGTGGAAGCAGGCTCCCTGCTGAGCAGAGAGCCCGATGTGGGACTCGATCCCAGGACCCTGAGATCATGACCTGAACTGAAAGCAGAGGCTTAACCCACTGAGTCACCCAGGCGCCCCTCCCTCCAATTTCTTATAAATCCTGTCGAGGACTTCTCGGCTCTGTCCACCAACAGATTTCCTCACTAAGAAAATAATCTGCATGCAAAAGAATGAAATATCTCTGGGTTTTTCTTCAATATAGGTAAACCATGCCATAGACAGTGGGACACTACATGCTCTAGAAGTAGGTAGTATTTAAATTTTTTTTTACCCTGAACACATTTTTATTTTTTTAGAAATTGAATTTATTGGAGTACCTGGGTGGCTCAGTCATTGGCCGTCTGCCTTCGGCTCAGGTCAGGATTCTGGGATCCTGGGATCGAGCTCCACATTGGGCTCCCTGCCCAGCGGGAGCCTGCTTCACCCTCTCCCATTCCCTCTGCTTGTGTTCCCTCTTTCGTTGTGTCTCTCTCTGTCAAATAAATAAAATCTTTAAAAAAAATTGAACTTATTATTTTGAGATAATTGCTGATTCAAATGCATTGCATGAAATAATACAGAAATCCTGTGTGCCCTTCACCTAATTTCCTTGATGGTGTGTCTTCCAAAACTACAGTACAGTTGTGTTCACCTTTTAAAAATAATTTTTTTCTTTTTTTCACATGGTGTTGATTTGATATACCTGAACATAGTGGAAGGATTCCCTTCATCTTGTTAAGTATCACATCCATCACCTCACGTATTTATCTTTTTTCTTTCTTGGTGAGGGCATGTACCTTCTCCTCTCTTGGTGAATCGCAGTTATAGGATACAGTGTTGTCAGTGACAGTTACCGTGTCTCACATTAGATCCTCAGATTTCATTTTATAGCTGAAAGTTTGTATCCTTTGACCAACCTCTCCCTATTTCCCTCATCCCCAGCCCCTGGAAACCACTTTTCTATTCCATTCCTATGAGTTTGATGTTTCTTAGACTGCACACGTAAGTGATGTCAAGCAGTATCTATCTCTCTCTGCCTGACTTCACCTGATACCCTTGAGGTCCATCCATGTTGTCATAAATGGAAGGATTTCCTTCTTTCTGTATTAACTTTTATAGTAAATGAAAAAATGGTTTCATCATCAGGGGAAGAAAGAGACAAGGGGGCAACTGGGGGTGAAGAGGAGGTGGCAAGGATGGGACTGCTTCCTTCCGGAAAGAAGAGAGCCCAGAAGTAAGGAGAGTTGAGAAAAGATGGAGACCGTGGGTCAGTCACTGCGCTCTGCCCCACAGCTTCCTGCCACTGTGCACCAGGCGCATGCTCTGCTCCAGGAGCAGGGAAGAGAGGGGTATTTTATTTCATTCCCATTGGGGAAATGAGAGTCTTCCCCCCTGCTGGACAGACACATGAATGGGATTGTACTTCTGGTGCACTATCTTTGCCAACTTTTCTTTCTTTTCCCTCCACATCCTAGCTCATGGATGAGTTCATGTAACCATATCAAGCCCAGCAGGGAGACACGTGGCTGACTAACTTTATGCCACTAAGCTGTTTATTACTCTCAGTTATCTTCTAAACTATATCTCAAAAAGAAAGAGGAAAGATAGATAGAAAGAAAGAAGAAAGAAAGAAGAAAAGAAAGGCCTACTTTCTGTTATTTCCTTTTCTTCTTCATCTTCAAACGGAATATTTCATTAACTTCCTTTATCATTGCAATATAAGAGGAACCAAAGATAATGCAGCAGCAATTTCTATTTTAATTTTCAAAGAAGACATGCTTCTCTGTATCATTTGCTCATCTTTAGTCCTAAAGCAAGAAAACATTTTAAAAGACCATAATGGATAACTTTCCTTTCAGATACAACTTCATGTATTACTCATCTCTGATAGCATTTTCTTAGAGTTTATAAGGCATGTAAATATCCCCTCTTGGTACATAAATATGCTGAATAAATATTCCCTCTTATAGGAGGGTCACACTGGATAAGAGTATGTCAAGAAGCTTTATTCTGATCTATTTTTGTGGATTTATTCTACATATTCTACATTCATTTTAATGTGATCATTCCCCTGTGGTTGAAAATAGGATATGCTTGCTCTTCCTAGAATGGAGGGACACTAAAATAAATTTGACTTAAATAGATCCACCTGAAAAAATGCACTAAGCTATCCAGGGTTAGCACCATAAGAATGAGATTTTGGAACAAATCATACTACATACCTTTTTTCTACTAAAATCTAATACAGATGAGATAATAGGAGACATCAGGGCATTCCACCCCAGGTTCCAGAAATATCACTCTTGCTCAATAATCACGAGTACAGGAACCCATCCTCATCTTCACTCATCCCAATTTGCCTTTCTCCAGCTCAGGCACATGGTCACCCACAGCACTGGGGTGGTGGGAGGCACAATTTCATTTTGGATTGAGGGGGTAAAGGGAAAGCACAAGACTCAGGGCAACTATCTTAATTTGTATTATCTTGTGAGTAACTCTGTTGTGAATGCCCAAATTAAGGTTTTGAATCCACCCTTTTTAAAAAAAGTATTATTATGTTCAATTAGCCAGTGAATGCACTCTTCTTAACCATGGCCTGGAGCTTATAGACAAATTAAAGGGAAATAAGGAGAAAATGGTTATATCATTAGGACTACATTGGACTGTACATAATAGTAACTTTTTATAATGGAAGAAAAATAGTAACTCTAGAAGCAGCAGAGCAAGGTATCTCCAGGGACACAGGTTTCTTTTATCTCTCCATTCTGCCATCCTTGGTCTGTAGCTGCCATCTTGAAGGCTGCAAGATGGCTGCTCCACCTGCAGACATCATGTCCCCATTCCAGGGAGGAAGAATGTGAAGGGTGAAGGGAAAGGCACTGAGTTCGCCCCTTTCTATCAGAAGAGCAATAGCTTTTGGAGAAGACTCACTCAGTTGACATCTGCTTACATTTCCCTGGACAAAACTGGGATACATAGACACTAGCTATAAGGAGTCTAGGGAGGTATTTTTAATGGGACACATTATAGCCCTGAACAACAACAGACTCCCATCAGTAAAAAAACACACAGAGTGGAACGACAGCTATCAGCATCTGGCAAAAAAGTTAAGACAGTATCTGTCCTATGTCTACAAATTAGGAGGGTCAAAAGAGAGACCTTGGACACATTCGCTACAACTCTGGGGAGACAAGCAGAGCAGTATAATGCATAATGTCTAGAACTAAGGCTTTAGACTATGGAACATGTATATTTGAATCTTAGCTTGGCTTGTTATCAACTGTGACCTTGAATAGATCATTTTGTTTCTGTTTTCTCTGGAGTACATTTCTCATGCCTACAGGAGAGGGCTATTTAAGGATCAAATGAAATCATGTTTTCACAATGCCTTTCCTCCATTCCGCTACATTACAAATCCCAGCACACAGACCCCAGCAGGCACACTCTCAGGCTTTTAAAGTGGAGAGCAAATTTATCAGCAGCCCATAAACAAGAGACAATTTAGATAAAGCAAAGCAATTCACCTCTTAGTTTACATTTCCATGTCGTGTGAAGTCAATTAAGTAATGAGACATAACGAAATGGCAATAGCATCTATCCTGCAATGTCTGGTCTCTGTGTGTTTTGATAACATGTAGAAAATGTTCACCTGATGCTGACGAATGTGCTGACCCCAAACGGGCTCAGAGACTGTGAAGTTCAGAAATTTCCAGCAAATAATATAGACCTCAGTTTCTAACAAAACTGGGTCTAACAAATATGACAAAATATAGTACCCAAGTTAAGGCAACAAACAATCCTGAGCAGCTTCTATGCAATTTTTGAGAATGACGATGAATGGATTGACAGAACACTGTCTAGGCAAACCAAAAAATTAACATGAGCTTTGAAATGGCCCCAAAGGCTTTGATCCTCAGCAATGTGTTCTATACTTAAATGCACATGAAAACTTACCTAGACTGCTTAGTAAGATACTCGACCATTTCTAAGTTCCATGTATTTTTACATTTCCACTAATCTTTTAAAAAGATTTATTCATCTGAGAGAGAGAGCACACACAAGCAAGGGGGAGGGGGAGAAGAAGAGGGAGAAGCACTCCCCTCAGTAGGGAACCCAACGCAGGGCTCCATCCCAGGCCCCTGGGATCGAGACCCCACCCAAAGGCAGATGCTTAATGGGCTGAGCCACCAAGGCGCCCCTCTATTAATGTAATCTTATTCCCTATCACAGTGCAGGAGATAAGCTTGCTATGCATTTTAAGGGACAAATATTCGCTGATGATGTTGTTGTTAAATGATTAAAATAGATTTATAATTTTGAACAGTCTTGACAAAGTTTCCCATGGCTAAAGAATTGCATCTCTGGGCTGTGAACTACATAATCCTTCCACGGTAAAGAACAAGTATGCCAGAGCTGCTATCTGTGGTCAGCCACAAGCTAAACACCGTTAAGCTGCTCTAATGGAAGTGTCATTAGAGTGTGTGTTCTGTTCCATGTGTCTGTCACGCCAATAAATTACACTGTGTTTGAGGGTTGGGTGGGTCATTTTGAATGTATCCAGAGCAGGATCCAAAAACTGCATCAAGAAGCAGTGTTTGAAGAAAGTAGGGATGTTTAAACTAGGGAAGCAGAAACTAACAGGAAATATGATCACTGTCTTCAGAGAGTTAAATGGCTCTCAGGCTCAAAAGAAATGGTTTTACTCTACATTGCTTCAAAGGTCAGAAGTAAGACCAATGAATACAAGTTGCCCAGGGAGGGCATTCAGTTCAGAGTAAGAAGAAACTGTTCCAACAAGGAAATGAGCAGCCTCATAAGAAATGAATTCCTGTGTATTAAATATCCATCTCGAGGCATGGTGATCATCTGTCAGGGATATTGCATTAGGTGGGAGGATAGAATAGATTAATCTAAACATCTCTTCCAGCCCTGGATTGATTCTAACACTCACAGTGCTTGGTGAGTCTGACTTTCCAAATTCAGAAAGAAAACATCTCTAAATCTAAATCTGAGCTAGAAGCCATAATGATATGCCTTTGTTTTTTGTACATTTCAGGCTTTGAGGATTTAGAGGATTACTGTCAGGGTTATTGTATTCTAGTAGCACAAATAAGCTCTCTTACTGAAGTACCCCGAGCCCTTTAAGAAGGGCTACTCTGTTTTGATGAGTTTTTGGTAAGTGTTCCTCTTTATTATGAGATCCAAAGACATCAAGGTTAAAGTCACAGTTCCAAAGGCGTGCATGCCAAGAAACCCAGGATTTCTTCCATCCACCACTCACTTTGCCATGTGCACTTTTCTGCCTGCTGCTCTGTGCTCTGAAGAGGGTTCCTCTATCTTACCGCCTAGCTCATAGCTCCCTGTCACAGATGTATGGCATTCCCTTCTGATCTAGAACTTGATCTACAATGGGCCAGGAAGGACTGGATGAAACAGGGGCCAGAGGCTGTCAGCTCAGGATCCAGACTGAGGCCTAACTCTCCCTTCTCCTCCAGGCTCCAAATGTTTTTGCAGAAACAGAAACTATACATCTTATCTGTAACATTTACATAGAATGCCAAGCACAACAGGTCTTTGATGTGTAATTGTTGCGTGTGAATATATGGAATCAGCACAATATCAAAGGCCTAAGTAACCTTGTCTCCTGCCACCCAAGAAGTGAAGGAGGCTAAAAATCCTTTAGTGGTCTGAGACAGATCAATACTGAACTCTTAGGCAGGAAATCGTGGCACTCTCACACAGAAAGCTCCTCAGACCTCGCCCGCACCAGACTCGGAGCCAGACATCCTGACACAGGCTAACATAATGGCTCATAAGCAGTGAACGGCTCCTTAAATTGTAGCCTAAATTCTCCCACAATATCTCCAGCTCAGAAGCCCCTTTGCAGAGGAAGCCTGAGATGAAGGGACACTCAATATTTCCAAACAAGTTTTAAATTCCCTGATTTGGGTGAATTACATTCCCGAGAACTAAAAGCATGCAAATGAGATGAGAGAATCATTGTTTATTTCTTTGGGGAATTGGCAACATAAAAAGTCACAGAAAACTAAGACAGGAACGAAGAATTCCCATTTTCAAAGGACGGAAGAGGATCGCTTTCACACAGTATGGTTGGGTGAACTTGATACTGATTTGCAGAAACGTTCTAGAACACATTATTAAAAGGATAATCTGTATGTACTTAGAAAATGATGTAACAATCCCTAGGACCGATCAGGGGGTCAAGAAGAAGTCGAGTGAGACAAATTTCTTTCTTTCTTTAATCAAGTCATCATGATAAAGCAAGGAATGAGATAAGCAAAATCATATTTTTAAAAACACATTTCTATGGAGATATAATTTACATAAAATAAACCACACCCTTTTCAAGTATATAGCCTGTTAAATTCCACATGAGTGAAATTATATGGTATTTGTCTTTCTCTGACTGACTTATTTTGTTTGGCATTATATTCTCTAGCTCCATCCATGTCATTGCAAATAGCAAGATTTCATTCTTTTTTTTTTTTTTTTAGTTTTTTTTATTTCGTTCTTTTTTAATGGCTGAATAATATTCCTGTGTGTGTGTGTATACCACATCTTCTTTATCCATTCATCATCCATTGATTCATCATCCATTGATGGATGGATGATTGGGCTGCTTCTGTATCTTGGCTCTTGTAAATAATGTTGTTATTAGTATAAGGGTGCATGACAAACAAGCAAAGGCAAAAAATAAGGTGGGGGGGAGAGTAACCAAGAAACAGACTCCTAACTCTAGAGAACAAACTTCTGGTTACCAGATGGGAGGTGGGTTGGGGGATGGGTGAAAAAGGTGATGGGGACTAAGGAGGGCCCTTGTCAGATTGGGTGATGTGTGGAAGTATTGAATCACTAGAGTGTACACCTGAAACTAATATAATGCTGTATACTAACTAACTGGAATTAAAATAAAAACAAAATGAAAAAATAATAAAGTATATAGTCTGATGAATTTTGACAAATGTGTTTCCCCTTGTAGCCATCACCATGATCATGATATAGAACACTCTATCCTCCAAAGGTTCCTTTGTGTCTCTTTGCAGTCAAATCTCCCCTAACTCTTGGTCCCAGGCAAGCATTAATCTGCTTTTCATCACTACAGATTGGTTTCATTTTTTTCTAGAATTACATATAAACATAACTCCATGGTATATAAATTTTTGTGTCAGGCTTCCATCACTCACCCTATTGTTTTTGAGATTTGTCCACGCTTTTGGAAGTTACTTTTATTTCAAGTCATTGTCCATTGTGTGGATACACCAACATCTATTCACCTGTTGATGGACATTTGAGATTGTTTTTCATTTTGAGGTATTATGAATAAAGCTATCAAGAACATTCATGTGTAAGTTTTGCGTGGATGTATGTTTTAATTTCTCTTAGTAAGCAATGATCTCAATGCCAAAGACATTTTAACAGGTCTTATATGCAACTGTGAACAAGACAGAGATATGTGAGCCAAGTACAAGAAGTGTGTGTGTGTGTGTGTGTGTGTGTGTGTGTGTACTCACTTTGCAAGTGACTATACTTAGAGAGTGCTAATTAATGGATCAATGCCCACACAATGAGAGGTTTCTGCTATGGCACAGGGTTCTATCCTCAGCATTCTTGTATTCAGTATTCTCATCATGACTTACAGGTCCAGGATCATAAAATTTATATAATGCTGTGAAGCTAGAAGGATTAGCTCATCAATAGCAGATTCATTCTCCAGAAAAATCTTATGATGAGTAAGTAATGCTTTTAAACAACTAAAATTAAATTTGACAGGGGTAAATGGGAGGTAGTGGTTATGATTGCCAAAAAAAAAACTGTCCAAATTCAGAGTGAAGGAAACGTGACTCAGTAGCATATGTGTAAAAAAAAAATGAAGTTTTCAGTGGGTAATAGCTTCAATGTCAGTTGACAGTCATACTACCAAAGAAACCAAGCTGATATAGGACTATAGTAATAAATGTAATGTCCAAATGAAAAAGTAGTATTTCTTCTCTAGCCTGTTTTGCTTAGAGTATTGGATGGAATTCTGAAGCAACACAAACTGAAGAACACACAGAGGAAAGGGTTTGCAATGGTGGTTGTTCAGGTCTGTGTTATATGAAGACACTTTGGAAGAACTGGAGATTCTTGTCTGGGTTGAAAGGACTTATAGTGGGTAGGGAGGGTATGGTTACAGAGGTCTTCAAAACTCTGAGGGACTATCTCACATAAAAGGAATCAGACTCACTGTATGGCTTTGAGGGTTAGAATTATGGTTTGGGAGAAGCTACTAGAAGACGTAAGAAACAGCACTCCAGCTATTAAACTGGTTTGAAGATAAACACTCATTTTTTTGGAGAGATTTTATTTACTTATTTATTAGAGAGAGGGTGAGTAAGAGCATGAGCCGGGAGGTGGAGGGGAGAGAGAGGGAGCAGGGAGCCCAGTGTGGGGCTCCAACCCAGGACCCCAAAGCAGACATTTAACCCACTGAGCAACCCAGGTACCCAGCATCCGACTCTTGATCTCAGCTCAGGTCTCGATCTCAGGGTCATGAGTTCAAGCCCTGCACTGGGCTCCATGCTGGGTATAGAGCCTACCTAAAAACAAACAAACAAATTCTTGCCATATGGCTTTTCTGGTGAGTTCTTTCTATCTAGCAAGAAACAGATCATTTTCATGTTATATAAACTGTTCAGGAATAGAAAACAAAAGAGGAAATCTTTCCCATTTATTATTATCAAATTTATTTTATGAAGTTAGCATTAAACTGATACTAAAACCTGACAAAAACTCAAAAACAAAAATTATAGCCTCACCCCAGTATGAATATAATGCAACAAAATAATAAAGTAGTAAACCAAATTTAATAGCATAATAAAAGAATAATTTACCAGGTAACATTATCTCAGGGATATAAGGGTAATATGATATTAGCAAATATATTAATATAATGCATCATATCAGGATGACAAATAAGGAAATCACTTGATTATTATAATAGATGCTGGAAAAAGGAGTTGATAATTCAATAGCTATCTCTGATTTAAAAAAACACTTGAAAGAAAAACTAATATAGTGTTCATAACAATGCGATCTCAAAATAGTAGTAAATATCTTGTTAATTGTGGTAACAAAAGAGTTATTATTTAACATTGTTTTAGTAATTTGGAAAACCAAAACCCAAACCCCCAAAACAACAAATACAAAAGAAAGGTAGTAGAAATCGATGTGAAAGAAAGGAAGAACCCCAATGAATCAACTAAAAATTACTAGAATCAGCATAATGGTTAGATAAAAGCACAAATGTGCAAAAATAAATAGATCTACTCTCTAACAGAAATAACCAGTCAGAAGAGATTATGGAACAAAAGAATTCACTCGAAATAGGAAGAATAGGGACGCCTGGGTGGCTCAGTGGGTTAAGCCTCTGCCTTCAGCTCAGGTCATGATCTCAGGGTCCTGGGATCCAGCCCTGCATCGGGCTCTCTGCTCAACAGGGAGTCTGCTTCCTCCTCTCTCTCTGCCTGCTTCTCTGCCTGCTTGTGATCTCCCTCTCTGTGTAAAATAAATAAATAAAAAATCTTAAAAAAAAAAAAAAAAGAAATAGGAAGAATATAAATACTAGCATAAACTTAAGAAAAGTTTAGGAGATTTTGTAGGCTATAAAAGAAGAGATTAATGAATTGAGAGACCATCATCTTAAACACTAAATATTTTAAACATATCTTTTCTTTTCTAATTAATATTTAAATTTGATATAAACACAATAAACACACATTGGAATTTTTTTTTTTAATCTGATAAGGTGATTCTAAAGCTCACACAAATGATGAGAAGAGCTGAGAAAATATTCGGGGCGGGGGAGGATTATAGTACAATTCCCATGATAGTGTTAAAACCTATTGCAAAGCTTCAATTACTTAAAACATTCTGATCCATTACAAACAAGACATCATATGACAATGGGGAAAGGAACTCCATAAATAAAGTTGGCTAACAGAGACTGCATTTGGAGAAGTGGGGACATCAGTTTCATGTCATACTTTACTGGATTGAGGACATTAGGAGAAGGAAAGGAAAAGTGAATTGGGGGAAATTGGAGGGGGAGATGAGCCATGAAAGACTGTGGACTCTGAGAAACAAACTGAGGGTCTTGGAGGGGTGAGAGGTTGGGTGAGCCTGCTGGTGGGTACTAAGGAGGGCATGTATTGCATGGAGCACCGGGTGTGGAGCATAAATAATAAATCTTGGAACACCGCATCAAAAACTAATGATGTGTATGGTTTCACTTATTTGTGGAGCCTAAGGAATAACACAGAGGACACTGCGAGATGGAGAGGAGAAGTCAGTTGGGGGAAATTGGAGGGGTAGATGAACCATAAGAGACTATAGACTCTGAGAAACAAACTGAGGGTTTTGGAAGGGAGTGAGATGGGGGATTGTGTGAGCCTGGTGGTTGGTGTTTCGGAGAGCACATATTGTATGGAGCACTGTGTGAGGTGCATAAACAACGAATTTTGGAACACTGAAAAAAGAATAAAATTAAAAAAAAATACCCCAAAACCCCTAATGATGTGTTTTATGGTGACTAATATAGCACAATAAAAAAAAAGAAATGTAATGCAGAAATACAAACCATAAGATACTAGAAGAAAATTGAGAGATTTTATTATTTTTTTTAATTTGCCGTGGAAGAAAATTTAGATGGGGAAATACCTAATCCCTAGATGGGGAAAGGCTCAAATGTAACAGGAATAATCTCAAAGGGAGAAAGTTTAGATTTGATTTCAGAAAACATGGAAACTGTTTTTTTTTCTTCTCTCATTTTTTAAAACCCTTGTGTGGGGAGCTGACATTCAATAGCTCACAGCAAGGGAGCTGCTCTGCTACATCATTTAAGCTGTTTTAGGTCAAAAATTGAAAAGACAAATGGCAGGATGAGAATTTTTCTCATAAATATAATAAGAGACTTATCAGATTTATTAATTTATTAAAGTGATAAGAAATACCACAAGAACTAGAAGAAAAAGTGGTAAATGGTGTGGACAGTTTACAAAAAGGCAAGAGAAGTGGTCAGCAAAGAGGTAGAAAAAGTTAACCTCGCTGGAAATTGAGGGTAATGAAAATGGAACCAGTAAGTGCAATTTTCTCTAGGGATTTAACAAGTTTCTAAAAGGATGAAAATACTCGTTGTCAGCAAGGGTGTAGTGGAAGGGTGTAGAGTGTCTTCCGACACTCTTGCATTCTCCTGCTATGAGTATGTAGAACCTTTCTGGAAGCAAGAGATATTAAAACCCTAAAAATGTTGTTGTCCCTTGAAAAAGCGATTCTTCTTCTAGAAATAATCCAAATGCAGATAAAGAGTTAGCTACAGAAGTATTTTTTAAAAGATTTTATTTATTTATTTGAGAGAGAGAGAAAGAGAGCAAATGAGAGAGCACAATCCGGGGAGGGGCAGAAGTAGAGGGAGAAGCAGACTCCCCACTGAGCAGGGATCCCACAACCCTGAGATCATGACCTGTGCTGAAGGAAGAAGCTTAACCGACTGAGGCACCCAGGTGCCCCAGACTTAGGTAAAGAAGTATTGATTTCAGCATCCATCCTAGGGGTAAAGAAAGGAAGCAATAATTCCCTTGTTCAATAACAAGGGATGAGTTAAGCAAATTTTGGTACATCCATATGACAGGAACATTATGTAGCCTTTAAAATGTGTTTATAAAGGGTTTTTTTAACGGTGTAGGGAAATGCTTATAATGTAAAAGAAAAGCGAGATGCAAATTAATATATATATACACACAGAGTATATTTTCAAACATCTTAAAATGACATAGACAATGAGGCCAAAGATGCCCCCAGTGTCAACTCTGTGTAGCAAAACTATTGAGTATTTTGCTGCAATCTTTATATTTCCACATTTTTTCCAAAACCCTTACAATTCCTATATCTATTTCTTATTATCAGAAAAATATTTTTAGATAAATATTATTTTCAATGATTTAAAAAGCTGTCAAAAGGAAAATGATAAGAATCATAATGTATCAAGGTTTTTCACACTTTCTGACAGGTTCATTTGAACATGTTGCATTTGAGATGCTAGTAGAAGCTTGGGGAGCACAGCCAGCTGGCAAATAGAAATACTAGTTAGAGCTTAGAGGAGCAATATGGATTGTAAATAAGGGTAGAGACAGCATATACATGTAACCTTAAACAATTCAGCTCCTCTGATTCTGTTTCCTCTTCAATAAAATGTAGACAATAATGGGGTTGTTGTAAGGATGAAATGAGCTAATAGAGGTACACCACCTAACCTGGAACATAAATGTTTGTTATAATCAATGCTAATTTTATTCTCACTGATGAGAGTAACCCTGAGATAATGGGTAAGGTGAGGAAAGAAGGTAGCAGCTGCTGTCCCTGTCCTGCCCATATTCCTCAGCCTTTCACATCCTGCGCATACCAGCCTGACTTCCCCCTATTGGCACCTGCAACTCTTTGCTGGCAGGCACTCGAGAGGTGCCATGGAATTAGTATGGCCCTCAACCAATAACTGATGGGATAGGTAGATAGAGCTTTAGCTCTCTCAGTCTACAAACAGGGCATGTGTTCCACAGTGGGATTATGCCCCTGTTGCCCACGGTGGTAACTGACTTGATAGGGCTCTCTTTGTTGGCAGTCTTCCCTTACTCGTTCATATCACCTCCCTACTCCCCTACTGGGATCATCTCCCTAATGAATTATTTGCATGTAAATCCTTGTCTCAGGGTCTGCTTCTGGGAGAACTAAAATCAGGACAGCCAAGGATGAAACCTGGTCTACAAAAACACTGAAGGGCTGATCAGCAGAAGAGAAGCCCATGACAAAACTAGAGAAGGAATAGGTTGGGAGTGGCACTGGAAAACTTTGGAAAGTATGGTCTAAAAACCCAAAGTAAAGGAGAATCTCCCAAGTGAGGTAGGAGGAAAGCATCAAACGCTATGGAGATGAGATGTAAAAAGAACTGGAAACTGTCCATCTGAGTTGGCATCTATGAGGTGCTAGGTGACCTCTGCCAGAAGATTTTTGGTATAGTGGTGGAAGAAACCAGATGGCAGTGGGTTGAGGAAGTGAATGGGAGGTGAAAAGCAGAGGCAGCAAGTGTAGGCTATTCATTTAGGCTGTGAAGGGGGGTGGGGGAGAAAGAGATGGGGTAGATAACTAGAGGCACAGAAGGAAATCTCCCATCTTTAAGATGGAGAACTTGGGTATACTCTAGTTTGATGGTGAGAGAAAAAGAATCAACTGAAATGTAGTTGAAAAACCATATCATTCTTGGTATAATGCTTTAACCATCACCGTATTCCAAGAGTTTCCCAATATTGTCATCTTCTGGGCATCTGGGTGGCTCAGTTGGTTAAGTGTCTGACTTCGGCTCAGGTCAGATCCTGGGATTCTGGGATCAAGCTCCACAACAGGCTCTCTGCTTAGTGGGGAGCCTGCTTCTCCTTCTCCCTCTCCCTCTGCCATTCCCTCTGCTTGTGTGCTCTCTGTGTCAAATAAATAAATAAAATCTTAAAAAATATATATATTCTTCGGACGCCTGGGTGGCTCAGTGGGTTAAAGCCTCTGCCTTTGGCTCAGGTCGTGATCCCAGGCTCCTGCGATTGAGCCCCTCATTGGGCTCTCTGCTCTGCGGGGAGCCTGCTTCCCCCTCTCTCTCTGCCTGCCTCTCTGCCTACTTGTGATCTCTGTCTGTCAAATAAATAAATAAAATCTTTAAATAAATATATATATATTCTCATCTTCATCAGCACCCTTTTTATTGAGCACCTACTGTTTGAACAGCTCTGCTCAGTACTGAAAACAAAGAAGTATAAAACAAAATTCTTGACCTCAAATAAATGAGACTCTAGTAGGGGAAGTGACATATCAACATATGAAAAGGTTATTAAAAATATAAGGCCATGATGATGATAATACAAAAGGGGTAGTTGATCACTTTAGTGATTCAGAGGAAGATAGGACAGGCGGGGAAAGCTTCTTGGGTCTGTGGTATGGATGATTTGGCAGAAAAACTCACTGGGGAGAAGGGTTCAAAGGGGGAAACTTAAGAGAGAGGTAGACATTGGTAACAACAGATCTGGAAGGGGTTTGAAGGTTAACTAAATTTAAAAACTTGGAGTTCACTTAGTATGAAAAAAAGGAGCCATTTTGAGTTTGTGAACAGAGTGAAAATCAGTATCTTGGATAAAGTAATTTGAAAAAGGTGTGCAGCATGTTTTGGAAAAGAAAACGAAGGGAGAAGGGCTAGCTGAGTGGGGATGAGAATCAAGCTCAGACCAGGTTAGGGGAGAATGGAGGGAAGGGGCAGACAAGGGACTTTTTATATTTTGTATATTAGGTTTCCCCTTATTACATCTTTTAGTATAGGCCTCCTATACTGTGCCTGGGTCATCACTGGAGCCACTGGAGCCCATATCATGCCTCAAAAAAGGGCTATTACATGCAAATGCCTGAATAATTGACTACATGAAGTCATAGATGAATAAATACAAGCACATCAAAAGAACATAACAAGAGATAACTACCAAGTGGATTCTGGAGGAAAAAGAAATCAAAGAAGAACTGAGGTTTTCCAAAAGTGATAGGGAGCAGGGTGGGGGGTCGTGGGAGGGGAGGCCTGGGGGGTCAAGGAGGAGGTTCCCCACAGAGCAAAGAAACAATAGTGTCATTGATTAAGTTGACTGATACCTAGTGAGTGTCAGTGAGTATAACCTTATATATTTATAAATTGTAGTCCTTTCTATTTATGATATATATCATGCTTAATTATAGATTTATGTTCATTATATAGTTAAGATATTTATCTTATATATTTATATTATTGAAAGGAGACAAATCCAGAAACCCTTCACCCTTTTGGTAGTTTAGCAGAGAGCTAGCCCAGCATGTCTGAGTCAACAAATGTTAGTTGTTAAGTTCCGGAGGCTCTACCTTTCTAACTAGGCCACTTCCTTGGACTCAACCTTCTGTTGTTGCCTAGTTCCTGAGATTTCCCAACTCCCCATGTTTTACAGATGCATACAGTATAATGGGAGATGGAATCCTGTCTGTCCAACCCTGCAATGGCCAACCCAGAGTCTCTCTACGGGGTAATGAGAGCTTTAGGAATTGTGTGTACTCTACTTCTCTGATGTAAGTTTTCCTTCGAAAACCCTCATGATATATTTATGTCATATGGTCTTTGTGTGAGACAACAATTAAACATACCATGAATAATACGTAACAGATACATCTAGTTGGGATTTTAGAGAGAAAACGTTTTTGAGGGAGATTTTAATTTTAGACATGATCCAGGGTTATAATTTGTAAAAATAAACATAAACCCAATAGAAATAACGAAATTCTATTTAAAACCATTTGTAAATACTTAACTTTTTTAAGAGAGAAATTTCATAAAACTTTTTTAAAAAAAGATTTTGTTTATTTATTTGACAGACGGAAATCACAAGTAGGCAGAGGGACAGGCAGAGAGAGAGAGAGGAGGAAGCAGGCTCCCCGCTGAGCAGAGAGCCCCATGCGGGGCTAGATCCCAGGACTCTGGGATCATGACCTGAGCTGAAGGCAGAGGCTTTAACCCACTGAGCCACCCAGGTGCCCCTCATAAAACTTTTTGATGAAAATTAGTCATTAAATATGAACTCCAGATCAAATCAGCTACCCCTTTATTGAGTGCAAGTTTATGCTGCACTGTTTCATAGATGATAAATGCAGAAAGAACAGAATGACAAAGTTACCAATTTTCAAATTCAAATGAAAAAACAAATCTAGAAAAAATGACAATCAATAGATGCTGAAATCTTTAGGCCCGAGGTTCTCAGCTTTGGTTGCTCACTGGAATTACTCAGAAGATTAAAAAAAAAATGAAGGTCCATATCACACTCCCAGTGATTCTGATTTAAATATGATGGGTATGGGTGTGGCACCACGGTTTTGTAAAGCTCCACAGGTGATTTTTTGTTTTTAGAGTAATCTCTACACCCAACGTGTGGCCCAAACTCAATGATCCTGAGATCAAGAGTCACATGCTCGGGGCACCTGGCTGGCTCAGTGGGTTCAGCCTCTGCCTTCGGCTCAGGTCGTGATCCCAGGGTCCTGGGATCGAGCCCCATATCGGGCTCTCTGCTCAGTGGGGAGCCTGCTTTCCCCTTTCTCTCTGCCTGCCTCGCTGCCTACTTGTGACTTCTGTCTGTCAAATAAATAAATAAAATCTTAAAAAAAACAGAGTCATATGCTTTACCGACTAAACTGGCCAGGTGTCCCACCCACATATGATTCTAATGTATAGTGTAGCCAAGGTTAGGTAAATAGGTTGTATGTTAGATTATATGTCTCACAAAGTGGTGCAGTAGAATGTTTCCAGCACCACATAGGAAGTCTTCCTGATGAAACATTATTGAACCTAAATCTAATCAAGTCTCTAGCTAGAACTCCCATTTTACCAGAAATAGCAGTCTAATAGAAATCACAAATAGCATTTAAAAGCATCTGTAGATATGTGAATCATTGTTATACATAAATTATATAGCGGGCAAAGGAACAACTGAAATGGCACCAAAATAATCAACCAAATCCCAAATGTGTGACATTCTACAAGCCCGAAAATTCTGTTTCTTCGTTAATGTCATATAAAGACACAAAAAAAGAAAGGTGGGGACTGTTATAGACTCGAAGAACCTTAAGAAACATAACAATCAAATTCAATGTGTAGACCTTGTTGGATCATAGGCCAGAGGTCTTTTCTTTTCTCCTCCAGATGGCTCTACCCTTCTTTCTGGCCTGGGAAGTTGACCTGTATGGGCTGTGACTTTAGGCTCCCTTGGGCTCTGGCTTCTGGCAGGATTTGGCCAATGGGAAGCCCCAGTAGGAGATCAGAGTCGGGGAAGAAAGGGCGTCTGGGGCTGTATTCCTTTGGCTTTCTGTCTGTGAGGTCACCTGGGCTGGCTGGATCCTTCCACAGGACACTGTTGCTCTCAAGGAGGTGTTCTCTACAGCCTCTTTCCTTCCAGGTTCAGTCAACTTGACCTTGTCCCCTTTACTCCTTCATACCTAGTAGTGGTAACAGCTCTGCCATTACAAAGATGACTGCACCATCCTCTGTGATCCCTCCACACCCCACAGTACTTTTATAAATAAACCCTCCAGAGTCATCCTGATCTGAGAGTGCTGTGTCTTGATGGGATCCATACAGATCCTCATTGGAGCAAATCACTTACTTTGGAGACAATGGAGAAATTTTGAATAGGAAGTAAATACTAAAAGCTATTAATGAAACTGTATTTGCTGAAGTTTTTAGTTAATGAATAAACTGTTGATCTGGAGACATTTATATTTTTGTTTTTTATAGTTCCCAGGAAAATGTAGACTTGTGATTAATCACTTGGGATATGTTTGCTTATCACTTACATATTTTAAAAATTTTTTTTTTATTTTTCAGCGTAACAGCATTACTGATATATTTATGCCGAATGTCATATATTCCTTTCTAGATTATCAGCTCCCTGAGAATAAAACCTGGTTATGTAGAAAAAAAAGCTATTAATGAGTCATTGTTAATTTTATAAGGTGTGTTAATGGCATAGTGGTTATGTAACAACAACAACAAAAAAAAACCTTACTACTTATACATACTGAAGAATTAATTGAGGAAGTAATATGCCTGGGAATTGTTTTAAACATACTGCACTGGAGAGTGGGTCAGTGGGGAGGGAGGAGGGAAGAAAAAAGAAAAAAAGGTGGGTAGACGAAACAAGGTTATCAAAATGTTGATGATTGGAGCAGGGTGATGTGTACATGAAGGTCCATTATACTAGTTTCTTGATTGTCAGAACAACTGAAAATTTCTATAACAGAATGTTAAACCAGAGCAACCAATATCTCTTATTTCTTTCTTAGATGAGATCTAGTTTGTGATTTTTCATTTGAGAGACAGATGCATAAAATCTGGATTTGCAGCAAATGAGGACTTTAAGGCTATGTTGAAAGCATGGCAAAATAACGATGTTCCTACACTTTATTCTTTTCCTGTGGAGAAGAATTGATGAGAAAGCTGCATACAGGGGCGCCTGGGTGGCTCAGTGGATTAAGCCACTGCCTTCGGCTCAGGTCATGATCTCAGTGTCCTGGGATCAAGCCCCCGCATCAGGCTCTTTGCTCAGCGGGGAGCCTGCTTCTCTCTCTCTCTCTGCCTGACTCTCTGCCTACTTGTGATCTCTCTCTGTGTCAAATAAATAAATAAAATCTTAAAAAAAAGAAATCTGCATACATTTATTGGATATGATTTTTTTTTTCCTCTTTAGGTGTTCAGAGAGTCGCCACATTTTGTCAATTGACCCATGAGCGTCTGCAGAGGGAGGGGCAGTGAAGAGGGTCTGGGGAGAGTGGAGGGCCCTGAGGGGCCACAAGGCCTAAGCTCAAGTTCCTGCAGCCTGTGTCTTGTGTGCTCTCTGGAACGGAGCTACAATCTCAGCCACAGCATCTCTTACTGCTTGGAGCTTCCTCTTTGTTTTGTTTTGACTTTCTCTGGCAACAGGTATTACTAATAGAGCAAATTCATATATAAAAATGGTCATTGTTCATAATCCTTTCAGAGGATTTTGTTGCTCTGGAGGTAGCTCAGGAAGCAAATATAATTTGCTCTGCAACAGATTTTGTCCTAACCAAAGGAAGCAAGGAGCCAGATTGGTTCTACTTCAGTAGACTTTCTGCTTCTCAAACATCACGGATAAGAGAATTTTGCAGATATTTGAGAAGAATGAATGAATACAAATGGAAAGACATACATTATCTCGCCACTAAAATAAACTTCCTTTTATATGAACCAAGCAGCACACAACAATAAGGAAAGACCAAGGGCAGAGAATGCTACTGCATGCTCAAAAGTAACACAAAAATAGAAGCCAAAGTATAATGTCTGTTGGGTTAATAAAGTTGCTTTGTTTTCTTATAATAATAAAAGTTGGCAGGACTCCACTTACATTAAAGTATTTCCTGGCATAATGTTCTTCATTCTGCTTCCCCCACCATCCCTTTGCTAAGCTTATTTTATTGACATTACTGTTAATTGATGGTTACTATATATAACCATGAGGCAGACAGATCAGAAGGAAAAGTTGAAGCTTGTTTATAGAACAGGAAAATGCCGCTTTTAAATTGTAGAGTTAATATGGGAACCTTAATTCTCCAAGATAAATATAGTATTAACACAAGAACCTCAATTCACCAAGGATAAAAGCTGTACTTACTACAACTACAATGTAAGTTGTAGTAAATATTGACAATAAGGATGATTACTGGAGAAAAGAAGTTGATTCAAAGGTGTTTGAAAACAACCCTTCTGGAATATATCTGAAAGAAAGACTCTATCTCCGTATTTTTATTCGAAGAGCAAGGACTTTGGAGTCAGTCCTCCCAGGTTCAAATCCTGACTCTACAACTTTATATCACAGTTGAGTTACTGGATCTCTCTGAAATGCTGACTTAAATTCCTCATAGGAGAATAAATGCAAGAATTAAATGAAATAAATAGATGATGTGACTTTAGATCTTTATGAAGGGACACAATCCAGCAAGGAAAGAGCTCAAACAAAGTAAGTTAAAGAGCTGGCCACTTTGTTGTTCACAGGATAAAACGATTATTTTGTCATCTGAAATAATTTATGGAACAAGTTGAGGAGTAGGCAAATCGCTGACAAACTAGCAGAACAAGAGAGATCAATCAGAATGATCAATATGTTGAAACTAGCAGTAACTTTAGAGGCTGATCCCATGAGTAGATCTGTTCCCCTCTCTAAAAGAAAATGGTCAATAGCACTGATTTTGAAGACTTTTTGGCATCAAGAATTATGGAATCTCATCAATTCAGTTAGTCATCATTTGGGATCAGCAGCTAATTTGAAATTAATGTTCAATATAAAAAATGCTGGGTATTCAGGCTGATTCTGAATCAGGAATGAAGTCATCAGAGCAGCTTTGAATGTCCTGCCATCATTATTTCATTAAACTCAAAGGAGGGTTAACACTGAATCAAATTACACTAATATTTAAGTACAAATCCCACACAAATCCTAATTTGCATTAATTTTCAAGTGCTGCATTCACTCTGCCCTTCCACATCACGACCAAGCCATGATTCAGAGGCAGGCCACTGATGACTCAGCCTCTGCCGCTATCTGGATGGGCCAGAACACCCTGCAGGGGTTGATAAGGAGGAGGCAGAGAGGCCAAGGGCTTCCTCTGGTGCAACAGGGCAGCACCTAAGGGCCAAGATCTGCAACCCAGGGTCCAGGAGAAGGACCCAGAAAGCAACATCCCTGGTTTGCAGAGAACTCAACTTCCATTTGTCCCCTGAATGAGGTTCCCATGTGTCCAAAGGATGTATGAGTCTTTTGACAAACCTGAAGACTTCGTGGGCAGAAAAAGATATCACTTCCAATCTAGAGGCTCAGTATTCTCCCCAAATGGCTCTGGTCCCTGATGTCAGAGAAAGGGAACTGCAGAATGAAGAACATCCAAGACGCCAGAGGTGAAGTCCCCATAAGATAATGTCTCCCACTTGGGGGCTAAAATACAGCCAAACAAACAAACAAACATATAAAGGTCCTGTGAGAAACAGTCCTGGTTGTAGTCTCCATTCCAGCTTGGGTTCCACCTTTCCTCCTCCTTTCCCCTTGATCTCCTCTTTGTCACATGTGCCCAGGGGCCCTGTTCGCTGGGATCATACCTCTGTCCATTCTGATGGTGAGTGCTTGCTTCCAAGTTCTACTCCCAGCCTACCATCTGACGACACGCTAGTCCAGTCTCTCTCTCACATTTATACATACGGAGAGGCTTATGGCCTGTGGGAATTCCCCAATTCCTCCATGGGTCACACACCTCGGTTAAACAAGTTACCTCCATAGCAATCAGGACAAGAGGAACTTCCTGGACTTCCAGTGAACCAGGCCAGAGAGAGCACTTGCCACATCAGGTTCAGTGTTCAAACAAAGCCCCAGATGTTACAATACCTGGCTATAGGAAAGTGAACCCTGAAAAGGGAAAATTTTATAGCCTCCAGTTTGACTGGCCTTTGGAGTTGTGGTTCTGGTTTTTCATTTACTAGAAGGCATATACCAATGTCTGGGATGTAGGGGACTATGTCTCTGTATTCCGTCTTACGTATCAGCACCCAGCAGTCTTGAGCCCACCACAGATAGTTGGTAAACTATTTTTTGATCATCTGTCATTCAGGTAATAGTTGGATAAGAACTTCCTCATCTTAGAAACTAGACCAGCTCTATATTTTATGTATTTACAGATGACAGCCCAGAGCAGCTTACGTCAGTAGCTTGTCACGGTATTAACGTGACTTAACTACAGCTACTTAACTACCACTGTGGTTTAAACAGCAAGTACTTATTATTGTGCACAAGTCCGCAGCTGCCTGGGGGCTGACTGATTTGGGCTGGGTTCTGCTTGGCAGGCTCAGCTCCAAAAGTCTCTCATCCTCAGGCACGTTCTTATGGAATGGCAGACCCACAAGCGGGCAAGCAGAAACATGCAAGTCTCTTAAGGCTGAGGTTTTGACGGCTACCCTGACACTTCTGTCCACATCCTTTGACCAAAGGATGTTACCTGGCCTAGCTCAAACACAAGGGGGTGGCTTTATATATACTCCACCTTTATGAAGGAACTCCAAAGTCACATGACAAAAGGTATGCTACAGGGAGGAATGAAAACTTAGAGCTAATAATGCACTTCATCAGAATTACAATTTCTGAGAACGTGGAAAATTTGACCACAGAGAAAAAACTCTGTTGATGTTAAAGTGAGAACGACTTTTTGAATGATGTCAGTTGCAATGTACTCATTTTCTCCAAATGCTCATTCATTAAGTCCTTACAATTTCTGGGAGGATCATAATGGTGGACACTAAAATTTGCTATGTTCAAGTAAATGCATCTTAAGAGAGATCAAAGAGGGACCTGTTTTGTATTGCATTCCTCCCACTCCCTCCTCCCCCACACTGGGTATTGCAAAAGAAATTAACTTACTTGTGCAGAGAAATGGGTATAGCTTGAAATCCCAAATCTTGCAAAAGTCCTAATTGGTAAATTAACTGGATTAGCTTTTCTACAGACTTCAGAATTTGTTCAGTCAGAAACACATGACAACCAAAATCTTTGAAATATTTTAACTGATCTTTTCCTTGTTTAAGTCAGTTTCCCTCATGGTCATTCAAATTAGTGAGTTTATATTTCTTAAATTAATAATTCTATTGAATCTATAATTTTGGTTTACAAGAATCTTTACCAAAGCACGTAACAAAACATGAAGAAAGCTTATCCACAGAGAGTTTTCAGGGTTGGTATTTTCACTTTCATAAGAAACATTGTGAAACAAACTCTAATTAACACAACTTCAGAAACATCTTGTTTTGGCACTGGCAATTACAGAACTACCTTGCTTCTGGTGGCAATTACAATTTTTATATATTCAAAAGACAAATTTTTCTCCTACTGCTCAAATTTGAAAGCTCTGTGTTCTACAGGAAACAAGTGAAAGATGGCCTATAGTGTTTAATTAAGGGTTAGGATATTTAGAAATACTACAAAACAAATCGCGAGGGCAACGTCTCTTTGAGAAGAAGAAAGTTTATAAACCTCTTGTCTCTTTCAGAACATGACAAAGCCAGTACTTGAGTCCTGGCAGTGCCCATGTTCTTCCCCTGAGAAGAACACTTTCTGCAATAGCACCCAGATTTCAAATAATAGTAAAGGAACATCAAAGCCGTCCTTTCCCAGAAAAACAAGTCAAATACCCACCCACTCAGCCCTTCCCGGAGCTCTTTACTTCAGGAAGATACACACGACTGCAGTAAGAAATTGCTGTGCTCAAGATCCTACTTATGTTACATTTCCAGCCAAGCCCAGGGAGACAGCTAATGGTGCTCTAAAAATGGTCATTTTGTCAGAGCTTTGGTGTCGATTACTGATTACACACAGGAAACAGTGACATCAAAACCCCAGAGACAGCGCAGAAGCACCTGGCCAGGGCTGATGCGTGAGCACGGGGGTTTGGTACACAGTTATATTTGGTTCCTGTGATTAAAACTCCAGGCAGCTCTTTAATTTTTTTTTTCCAGTTCAATATCTAAAAATCTATTCCCGTGAGCGTAGCTATGAGGGATGAGGCAAACAATGATTAAAATTCACGAGAGGTTTATACGATCTGGCAGAGATATGAAATGAATGCTGATCTGAGAGTCAGAGCATAGCTAATAACAATAGCTAGAATGTAATTAATCCTGGTGAATATTTACTGTATGCCAAGTGCTTTCTGGACAGCATCTCGTTTGAGTCTCTCAACAGTAGCTGGAGACCTCATTACAAAAATGAGGAATGTCTAGTTTCATGGAGGAAAAATTGAGGTTCACGAAGTTTGGAAACTTGCCTCCATTGTAAAGGTTGTAGGTGGCAGATAGATCTGGGCTCAACATTTCTCACTACCAATCCTGAGCTTTGGGTCCTGGAATGAATTACTCTTCCTTTGTTGGTTGGGGACGCTCTCCCCGATTCTAGGCTCATCCCCTTCTCATCTATCCTTCCCATTGTTTTGCAAATGCTCTACTCCTACCTTGCAATCTGACATGATGTCTTCAGAGTCTTCTGGATATTTTGATCTCCTTACTGCAGTGCACCAGGCACTTCAGTATCTGGTTAGTTCTCTGGTCTTACTTCCTGCCAGTGACCCGCCCCCCTACTTTGTTCAGGCAAAGTGTGTCATACGGTTCCTCACATCTGCGTCTTCACATATGTTGTTGTTTCATCCCAGAATGTCCTTTTCCTCTTTTATTTTTTCCTCTGTTGGCTTAATTCCTACTCCTAAACTCAGTGCAAGCATCTCTTCTTTCTCGAAGTCTCCTCTGGCCACAGTGGGGACCGAGTTAGGCCACCCTTGTTTGACCCCGTGGCACCCAGGGCTCTCTTTAAGGTAGTTGATTTGAAAGTCATTTCCTTCTGAAGCATCTTCTAACCCTTCGATATGTAATTGACCCATGTGTCTGATAGAAGCAGAAGCCAGGGAGATGGAAAGGAAGCAGGACCACGTGATTTGCCCAGGGCTTCCCGCCTCTGCCTAGCATAGGCTGGTCCCAGCCCCATCAATTTACCCCTACATCACAGCGATCACCTCCTGACTGCTCTCTCTGCTTCCATCCTACAGGCCCTTCCCAACAGACAGGCCACAGCGATACTTTTAAACATAAGGTAGATCAGGGGACTCCTCTGCTCAAAATCCTGTGTTGACTCCCATCTCCCTGGCAGTCAAAATCCAAGGGCTCGTAAGAGCCTTTAAAGCTTGACCTCACGACTTCTCAAATCTTCCTTGTGCACATGAATTACCCTGGGGATCTTGTTTAAATGCAAACCATGATCCAATGAGTTGGGGATTGGGACTAAGATTTTCCATTTCTACCCAACGTGCAAGTGAAGCTGGTGCTGCTGGTCCTTGGGTTCCTCTCTGAGTAGTGAGGCTCTCCTTGGCCTGGGTTCCCATTACCTGTTCCTGTTCTCCTTGCTTTTCCAACTCCAGCCCTACCGGCCACTCTTCTGCTCAAAGAACATGCCAGAAATGTTCTCTTGCCTTAGGGCCTGTGCATTAGCTCTTCCTTTTGCCTGGAATGCTTTTGTCCTAGATACCCACTTGTCGGACTCTCACTTTCTTCACATCTTCACTCCATTCTTACCTTTTCAGTGGGCTTCACCCTGAACACCAGATTTAATATTGCAACCTGTCCTCTGTCGTTTCCAACCCTGGGTCCTGCTCTCCTGAAACCTTTATATCACTCTTCTGTCCTTTGTTTTGTCTTTTACATAGATCTTATGACCTTTTAACACACTTTAAAAATTTACTCATGTATTGTATTCATTATTTTGTTATTTAGCTTCCCCCAATCACCTAAAGCCAGTTCTTAAGGAGCCCCCTCTTTGTGTGTTGTGTTCACTGATGTCCCCCAAGAGTCTAAAACAGCTGCCAACAAATACTATTTGAATTTTGAATTTGAATGTGGTTGGCGAGGGAGAAGAAGAAATTAAGATAATGTGGCATGACTGTACAGCCCCACTTTCCCCCAAGTGCATTTTGCTTAGGGTGTGGCATACACATATGAGATATTGCTTGGCACATTCCAAAGACTTTTCTTGGTCAAGATGCAGCAAAGCGTGTTGGGCTTGAGACATTTCATGTTTCCCTTTATTTCCAGATGGGCTGAAATAAAATGTTATCTTTTTCTAATAAACTTGCCATTGTCTTCAGAGGCAAGTTTCAGGAAGGAAATAAAAAATTGTATTTGCAATTACTGTCTTCCATGTCACCCATGACTCAGACAGGTAAGTGCTTCCTCTGTACTTCATTGTCTTCAAATTTAGTAAAGCAGTTAGGTGTGTCTTTTATGATGGCACTTGATTCCCTTTTAATTCTATCAGTCACTTCATCCTCCTTCTCCCTTCATTTTTCTCAGTCCTCCTACGTTACCAACCTTTAACCAGGCATTGTTTGACTGACATTAGAGTCAGCATTTTTATATAACTAGAATTATACCATTGAATAATGACACAAGCTAACTTCTTCACTGATTTAGGTCTTGAATTGATCTTGGGCAATATGCATAAAGATCAATAGATTGCCTTGAATATTTATTGGATTTTCTATTCCTCTATCCTCAAAAAACTAATTGCTTTCTTAAATATTAAGCCAAATATTCATTCAACCAGTTTGATTTACAAAACAGCAATTTCTTTTTTTGCTAGTAAATTGAATATTTCTTTTCTTTTTAAATTATTTATTATCTTTTAAACTATTTTTATTATGTTTATTATGTTTCATATTCAAATTAAATATAATTAGTTTCTTCCTCCCTTCAGAAAACGATCAATTCCTTAAAAAAGAAACAAGGTTTATGGGTTCCAAAACAAACATATTTCTGGAAAATAAGGCACTTAGCCTTTGTGAAAGGAGCTTGCTCTTGTTCTTGTCCCCATCCATACATAGTCTTCATCCTGACCATTATGGGTCCTCTGAGCAAGCTCTGGGATGGAAGGGAAGTATAGCAGACAACAACGAATAAGGCTGTGTGTGGGGGGGGATGGTCTTCCGGTGTCCATTCACCCTGGATAGAAATACTCTTAATCTCTTAGTTCTCTCAGAGAAATTCATCCATATATCATTTCCCCAAACCTTGTCACCAATCTTCTGATTTTAATTTCCTTTAGGTCATGTTTACCCACTCAGATCTTTAGCCACTGCCAAGGAATTCGGGTAGACACTGACCTCCCTTTTCACATAAAGCAGACAAAGAGAAGATGCTTGATATTCTACTGTGAAAAAATTTCTCTTTTTCACCATCTTTTTGGGCTATAATTGAGTGAGGCAGTGTTCTGGTTATCTATTGATGTGTAACAAATAATCCCAAACAGTGGTGTCAAACGACTACATTATCCTGCTTATGGATTTTGTGGGTCAGGAATTCAGATGGGGACAGCCGAGATGGCACCGCAATGCCTGGGGCCTCACTTAGAATACTCAAAGGTTGGAGTTGACTCCACAGTTGGGGTCTATAATCTTTTGAGGCCATCTTCACTTATGTGTCTCATGGTTTCTGGTGGCTATTGGTGGGATCACATCCAGGCAATTGGCTAGAACATCTACACATGGCCTCTCCACGTGGTCTCTCAGAGTACAGTGGTCTGTTTCCTCACAACATGAGCAACTCAAGAGAACTAGGTAGAAGCTCTTTTACGTCCTAGCCTCAGAGGTCACAAAGTATCACTTATGCTGTAGAAACAAGCTGTCCCAGATTCAAGGGAAGGAACACAGATTCCCCACTTCTCAATGAGAGGAGTGTCAAGGGCACATCATAAAAGGAGTATGTGGGATGGGCAATATTATTGTTACTCATAAACACTAGTTATCAATGGGAAGTCCTAGGGGCACCTGGGTGGCTCAGTCAGTTATGTGTCTGCCTTCGACTCAGGTCATGATCCCAAGGTCCTGGGGTCCAGCCCTGTCTCAGGCTCCCTGCTCAGCAGGAAGTCTGCTTGTCTCTCTGCTTGTTGTTCTCCCTGCTTGTGCTCACTCTCTGTCTCTTTCAATCTAATAAATAAAATCTTTTAAAAAAGGAAGTCCTAGACTGTTTTTTAAAATGCAAATTGTTGAAATAATTATTCCCAATGATTGATTTTTCACTTTTTGAACATTTTTAAGCACCATGGGATGATTTTTTTAACTTTTATATGCCTTTAAGCACTTTTTTTTTGCCTTTAAGCATTTTTGTTCACTTTCCAGAATTAGAGTGATTTTTACTCTATTTTAAAAATTTCTAATTATTTGAGGGTCTCAGCTGTCAGCTAAAAAGGTGGCCTTCTATCAAAGACATTAAGGTTTATTTTTCATTGAACTCAAAATACAACTACCTACATTGATTCCTGGTGGTCCAAAGCCCATGAAAATTATATGAGGATCAATGTTTAGATGAGGATCAATGTTTAGATAGAGGTGTGTGTTTTTCTTTTTTCAATCTTCCTTCAAATCCGGGAAAAGATTTCTGTCTTTTGTGCAACAGCAAGGCAAATGTCAGATCAATCTGCCTTCAGGCCAGCAGTGTAAGCAACCTTAAGTTTGTCCTTGCATTCACATTGTGGTTGAATGTGCTTTGTCTTACAGTTTCCACCCAGACAGCAAGCACTGTACAAATGCTGGCCACATAATGTCAAATCCAGTGAATAAAATTTAAAATTTAAAATATAAAATAAAATGTTTATGCAAAGAAAGCAAAAACTAAGTGAACAGAGGTGGTTGAAAATGCAAAGGATGAAAAGGCAAAGAAGAAGGTAGACAAAATTACTTTTATAAGTGTGTTTAAGATTTGTGCAATTACCCTAGGTGGCAGAGAAATTGTAAAAACATGAACTGGATATTGCAAATATTAACTCTCACATGAATTTGCTTGGACAATTCATTTAGAGCTAGAGGCAAACATAACAATTTATTAAAGTATTTACAAACCAGCCGAGCAAGAATAAGTGGAGGAGAATGATTTATAAATAAAAAACCAAAAAGTAGTGTTTGCATGAGGATTCAAACTTCTGGAGAGAAAGTGGATAAATATACTTAAAACATTTAAAGAGCTGTAAACCCACCCCACGCTGTCTTGTTCAATGTTCAATCTCTACCTGATAAGCATTTCTGTAATTATTAATGGTGTATCTAAATTATCAATATTTAAAGAAACAAACTTGGAATATTCAGTTTAATTTTAATCATTTTGTTTCTTTGACTAATTGTGCTCAATGCAGACATTTTCAACCAATTTACTATCAAATAACTAGGCAACATAGTATCATAAATGAAAAGGACCTTAAAATATAATTCCTAGCTTCATTTTTTGTAATTTATTTGAGGAGAAAACATATGAAAAAATTTCTTAAGATTTAAATAATACATCAAGACACCAATAGGGAACTTGTGACAAGGCTCTCTATGATTAATTATTGAATCATTTGTAAACTTCTGTTTTTTATGTGATGTATAGATTTTAGTACCATGATGATACAAAACACTAAGAAATAATGAGTAAATCATAATAAATATCCTTTTTTTAATACTAGCTGAGATAACAGGAAACTAAGAGAATTCTCCCCAAGAATTGAAAGAATTGAAACTGAAGAGGAAAACTGAAAAAGCAAAGTTATATGGGGGCTTGAAGCACTTGCTGCTCAGGGCTTGGCGGGCAGTTTGCTGGTTTCCGTAACTAAGGGGATTAGGTTTTAACTACCAGGTGGGAACACTTCAGGCTAGAACAAACCAGAAAGGAATGACCACATTAAGCTATAATTCTCAAAGGGCTATGCCACAGTGAAAGGATAGAGCAGAAGCAAAATCTATGCACTGTCATCAAGACAACCATCCCGTTCTCCAGGTCCCCTCACATCTCAAAAGGTGGGAACTTAGGTTTTCTCTCAGTTAAATTTCTGGTTCAAATACATATTTCCTTTGTAGTTTAGTCAACCCAGACCCATAAAATGAAAGGAAAAAGTGGTGCCCATCCAGTCATTCCCTCTTAGAAATAAATGCCAATCATGTCTTGACAGTCACACCCTATACCCAGACCACAAGGGACTCCTGAAGATAAAGCCCCACTAAACATGAGCTCACCTCCAAGGGCAAAATAAAAAGGCATTGAGATACATTGGCATCCAACACAATCAACACTTTGATTAGACCCTCACGTCCTTCAAATGATGAGATTATTAAACATGTGCTTTGAGGTATGACCAAACATATTTAAAAAAGGACAAAAATATAACAAAATATCAAGTTAATACCAAAATGACCAGGAAGCCTTAAAAATAAATCCAAAGATCTGCTTTGAAATGAAAAATGTAGTCTTAAAATACACAGTGGATAGATTAAATCACAGATTAGACAGAACTAAATAGTAAATTAGTGAAATGAAAGATAGAGCTGAAGAATTTACTCAGAATATAACATGTTCTGGGAGTGTGGGAGCAATCACTTTAGAGTGGCACAATCAGAGGGAGCATTGTGAAAGAGACAGAATTTTAGCTGAATCTCAAAGGCCGTGTAGGGTCAGGCAAATGAAGGTATTAAGGGAGTGGCATGGCATGAGCTACATTTCAGAGACTACATTTCAAACTTATTTAAGTCACAGTGAGTTGGCCACTTTGGCTGAAAGGGAGAATTCGTATAGGGAGGTAGAAAGAGATAAGGGCTGACTTGGAAAGTTAGGGCCCATCTCTAAAACCACACAGAAAATATGGCAATAATTACATAATATTAATTTGTTTAAGACCAAAGCAGACATGTAATATATGCTATGCTAACATCGTGGTCCTTTTGACATGAAACATACCTGATTGGCTAGCCTCCCTCCATTGAGCATGTGTTGTGCATATCAGCGTAAAATGGAGGGGTCCTGAACTCACCTTCCTCCTTGCCTTCCCTCACTCCACACACACAGGTACATTTCAAAAGCTTTCAAGGTTTCAATCTGAATGAAAAGAGAAAGTCCATGAAAACTGTAGCTGTGCCAGGCTGAGAATGGTGCTAAGCAGTCTATAACACTTTCTTTCTTAAAAAAAAAAAAAAAAAGGCTTTATGTTATCTCCTTAAATTAATCCTCTGAAGTATAGAAGGCTTTGTTATCTTTAAATCCCTTTCAAATGTGATGGTAAAGAGGATCCCAGCACTGGAAATTTAATAAGGCCTCAGAGGAAAAAGCAAATTTCAGATTCCCTCGCAAAGGAGAAACTCCGTTCCAGGTGAATTATCTCCACTGCCCTCTTCACCTGGCTTCCACCTATACAACAGAAGGCATCACCTAGCCCTGCAACAGGGAGAAAGAGATTCACCCTGCATGAAGTGGGTAACATGTCAATTAAAATTTACCCACACAACTTCTGAGCAGACAGATTTGAAAAAAGCTACTCACATTCAGCATTAGCAAGATGAAATTAAATGGCAGGGAAATAATGCAATCATATTATAGCTAATTAAGTGGGTGGATACATAAATAATAGAAGGAAGGTAACTAGAAACATAGCAACACAGTAACAAATGAATGAATGAATAAAAGGCAGAGGATCCCTTAAATCTGGAAAAACAAGGAAGATAATTCTTAAGTGTACTAAAAGTTATAAAAGACTAAAGAATATAAATTCAACAAAACAAGTAGGAGACAAGATGATAAGACGACAGAGAAGGGAGGTGGTAGAGGCTAAGAAATTTGCTTATCCTTGTACTTTAAATAAATCAATTTGAGACAGCAAAGAGAAGAATATTTAGGGCTAAAAATAAGCATGGAAAAATATTTGAGAGAGTCTCAGAATATGCAGAGGTAAAAAGATGAATAAGAGAGATGATAGATATGGAAGACAGACAAGATAATTAAACATGCTAGACAACTGTGTTCCTGAAGTGTAGAGAGACAGAGTTAGAATAAGGGAAATGTATTTTAAAATGAAGGTAAATGAGGGTAAAAGGAAATTTTAAGATCAAAAGGAATTCCTTTGCACCATGGGAAAAAGACACAGAACTAATATCCAATCTTAAATTTCAAGTTTGAAGAAGAAATTTCAGGTATGCAGATAATTTTTTTTAAAAAGTCAGTCTTCTACACAGTGAGGAGAGGGAAAAGTAATCAGATTTTCCTTCAACATTTCTATAGCTTCATTAGGGTTGCCCAAATGCAGCAAAAAAACAAAAAACAAAAAACAAAAACAAACCACCACCAACAAAATAAAACAACAACAAAAAAACCCCCAAACAAACAAAAAACAAAACAAAAAACAGAATGCCCAGTTAAATTTTAAAGTTTAGATGCAACATTTGGAACAGACTTCTAAAAAATTCATTGCTCATCTAAAATTCAAATTATACTGGGCATCCTGTAATTTTATCTGATAGTCATAAGCCGTGTTTAATGTCAGAAAGCAATGGAACAATGTCTGCAAATTTCTGCAGGAAAGAAAATGGTTCTCAAGACTATTATACCCAGCTAGCTGATCATTCAATTAAATAGGCAACAGGCAGATTTGAGACAATCAGGGAATAGAACTACTCAATGAGGAAATTCTCTTAACCATGTGGATGATCAAAATAAAGAGCTTGGGAATAGAGAAGCCACAGTAAAAAGAATGCTGAATCTGGAAAGTTCTAAGGCAGTTTGATTTAGCAGATCACACATTGCCATCCACTTTCAAAGTCTCTTCCTCTCTCAGTCTACCTTCCACCAGTAGCATCGACCTCAGGACAATTTCTTCACATTGTGACCTCCAGAAGCTCTAGACTGACCTTCTACCAGCTTGGCAACCTCTGTGGCAAGAAGATGCTTTTTCTGCAAAGCATTTCAGAAAAACACCAGGCCTGATCCTCATTTGCTTTTGTTGGCTGGACTAATGAATGAGCCCATTCATCACTGGATCAATTATCATCACCATATAAGTAGGCTACTATTCTTACTGGCTAGACCGTATCACATGGCACCAGGGGTGGGGTCAGCCCCACAACAAATCCCTGAATGTGGAAGAGAAGTGACCCCCCCAAAAGAAATTCAGGGTGCTGTGGCCAAAAGAAGTGGAATGGATCCTGAGCAGACCAGTGGAGCCTCTATTTTGTTGTTTCCCCAACTAAAGTGTAAATACCTTGAGAATAAGAGTTCTGTGTTGTACGTCTTTTTATCTCACACAATGACTACTTCAGTTCCTTATTATAGTGAAGGTGCTCAAAAATATTAATTTCTCTTAATATAAATTTATTTGTGAAATGAGAAGCTGGGAATACTTGAATTCAAGGTGTGTCCAGCTTTAATAATGTTTTATGAAAAATTCCATGGGAACATAACATGTGGGGTGCCATAGGAAGTGGTCTTTTTTATTTACTCTATAGTAAAACATTTGAATAGTTATGTGTAGGTATAGTTCACAATAGAGGTTTTCAATTGCAGAAATGCCAAAAGTTTTACAAGGTCATATTGGATGACTGTAACCCTGTATGTTTTTTTCAGGTCAGTGATTCACGATATGAAGGAATAATTTTCCTAATTATGCACAGGTCTTTTCTTAAAGTTCATTTTTTTTTTGGTTGAAATATGTTTGCTTCACATCACTTCTAAGGTTCTAAATAATAAATGAGAGTCTTAACTTGATCCCTTCTCCTCCCACTTATGTCTACTTCAAAATTCAGTTTTGATGAATTACTATCTCCCATTTTGCTTAGCCAGAAACTCTACTACCTTCCGTCCTTCTCTCCTCTCCATCCAATTGTCCACCACATCCATTAGTTCTACTCCCTAGACACATTTTAGATTTCTCCCCTGCTCTCAATTCTTACTCCCATCTTCAGTGTCATGGCTCAATTCCTATAGTTACTTAACTGCTATCTCTTCTATTGTGCTTGTCATGTGAACATATGATGGTAAGAGAATGGGCAGCAGCCAGTTGGCCTCATTCAAAACCTAGCTCCCACACTTACTCTGTGTGACTCTGTGGGAGTTATGTGACCTCTCTGAGCCTCAGCTCCCTCTTCTATAAAATGAGGTTAAAAAGAGCACCTCATAGGGTTATTGGGAACATTATGTGAGATAAAACATGTAAAGCACTTAGATCAATATCTAGTAGTGAGCAACCAGAAGAATTTTTACAGCACCTTAAGTGGCTGATTCCTCCACTATGCTGGGTGCTCATCAACAGTGGAGTCCTATCACCATTAGCAGTGTTTTTAGTATTTTAATTACTAGCTCCCTGCACAGAATAGGGGCATTTCGAAATCTAGTTCAATTCATTTCACTTGTCAGAATAAGACAGTTGTACACAATAACCACTAGATGGAAGCAAAACCTTTTATAAAATCAGTTCTTAACCAGAAATTGCTGCAGTGTAGGAAGATCTTACCCCTTTTGTCTCCTTATTTGCATGACCTCATTGTCGCCAACAACAAAATAACATCCTCTTCCTCCTGGATAACAAGAGCTGCAACAAGTGTGGCTCATAAAAAGGTCCAAAACTTTGTAAAGTGAACTCAACTTAGCATTAAGATTTTGGAGAACCTTTGCTGCAGAATTTAGAAATTATTAGTCAAAAAATGCTGGAGATATCATCACTGAACCAAAGCCAGCTTCCATCCAGCCACACTTACATAGTAAGACTCTCTGAAGGCTCATCAGGGGAAAGAAGTAGACTCCCACCTCTGTTCCCAGTGACAGCCACATAATGACCAACCGTCCCTGTGAATGACACGGTGCTGTGGATGAACAAAGAGTTGTTGTCTTACTATCTAGTTTGGGATGGAGGGATTGCCGGTATTCAACGGCAATTACTGGATTTATTTTCCTCTTTGAGGGTTTCTGTATTTCATCTTCACATAAGGATCTGCCGTCTTTCATTTGCAGTGAAGGGATTTCAGTTCTTTCTCCCTTGCTTATTTCCAGGGGTCCTCAGCCTTTTCTCTTCCCACACTATTCCCATGTATGACATTGTCACATCAGTGACACCTCCTGTTACATCAGTCATTACTGTCAGCTCAGATTTTCAGTGGAGGAGGGGGCTGTGCATAGAAGAAATGGCCCTAACCTCAGATTCTGTTGAGATCCCATGAGCCCTTAGCTTTCCCTAATTAGCCCTGTCTCACTGCCCATTAGCAGCAACGAATTGATACTCTCTTAGAGAAGGACTTGCTCTCCCTCATACTTGTAAATATTCCTGGACTCTTTCACTTTCCTACTTTTCTCCCCCCCCCCTTTTCTTTTCCTCCCTTCCCCATCTCCCATTCTCTCTCATCCCTGTTTCCTCTCTGCCTTAAAATTCAAATTATGTCTGTGCTACGATGCAGTACTATCTTAAACATCTAACGAGAGAACATCCTTAGAATATAAATTGATCTCAAAAGTGAGAGAAGGGAGTTTTGTTGCATACTAAATGTGTGATATCTTTGTAGGAAAATATTATTTCCACTTAAAAGCAAAGCTCTGTTATTGCTATCACCCGCCCCAAATTGAATGAGCATCAGCTGACTGCACAGCAGAGACAAAGAGCAAAGACCCACTTAGGATCCGCTCAGATCACAGGGATGAAAAAACGGCTTCGGTTCTGGTTTCTGTTTTTCTTATCACAGTCTCCTTCCAAGTGCAAAGAGGTTGCACCGGCCTGCTCATTTCTCAAACCGAATCTCTGTCCGAGATTAGACTTCCCTAAATGTAGTGCAGAGCCTTAGCAGCTAGGATTCAGGTTATCGCAGAGGAATTCCATTTCTCGCGATGCCCTCTTTTCTTCCCACAGAGCGGCCAACCGAGAAACGCTCAGGCAAGGAGCAGAAAGAACGAATTTGGGTTACCCTTCTGTGATCACAGCTGTTCTGTTCGCCCCAGTCACTGAACAAACACGCGCTGACCAGGTACTAAGACAAATGAGCTAAAGCCATCCCCAGCACACGGTTATCCTTAAGAGTTTAATGAATCTCAAAGGAGGGCAAAGCACGTTTCTGTATTCCCCTGAGGCAACATGAATTCTGCGAAGTATTTCGGTTTTAGAATACAGAGATGGAGAGCCAGTGTTCTCACCGCCTGGCTCAAAATGTACGCACAGCTACAGACGGCTGCCTTTGCTTCTCCCAAGGGGCTGGTGGAGATTCTCCAGGGACGTGGGTGAAGTGGTGGTGTGATCTTCCTTCCTGGTCTCATTGCTGGCCTGGCTGCTGCCTTATGTAATATGGTCTGTTTGCTGATGGGCTCCTGCTGGATTGGCTCAGAGTGGGAACTGCAAAACCTGGGTGCAGCCCCGTGAGCGCTAGACTCAGGCAGCTGATCTGATTTTGTATTTCTCCTGCACCAAGAGGTTAAACTGAGCATCGCTAAGGAAATAAACGTGGGTGCTTGTGCACAGCGTGGTGAGGAATGATTTGCATGAATAATGGAGGCAGTTGAGGTGGTCTGAATTAGGAGTGGGTGGGTCGGTGGGGAGACTGAATAAGGAAGAAAAAGAATTGTGAGGGAAAATTCTCTTGCTACCAGCAGCTAGTCATAGATCATTGGAATTCGTTCCTTATCAAATGCAAGCAGGAGCCAGGGGACAGAATATTGCTGAGTGGAATGCCTAATAAAGGAGTTGGTTTTCTCTCCTGCCCTTTCAATCTAAATACCGAAGGAAAGATATGCACCAGATTGCAGGCTTTTACAAGGAGGCAAAAAGGTAGAAAGACAAGACTCTTCAATGGAGGATTTTCCACAGTAAGGCACAGCTTATTGTGCTGTCTTTAAAGAAAAAAATTCCTCATTCGTATTTAGTCAAATCACTTTTTAGAAGTATCTCTATTTGCTCTGGAATTCTTGTCCATTTTTCCAAATTAAAGGGACCTCACGCTACTTTTGACTATTTTGGTAAGAGTTTAACATACATAGCCCCAATCTTTACACTGCTGCCCTGTGGAGTTGCTTTATTTTCGCCTCTCCATAAATATGCCCAGCAACAAGGTATTTGGAGAGCTCCCCAAGTAACAGAAGTATTTCCAATCTCTCTTGTGCAAATCTCCATAAGAACATAAGTTACATCTCTCAGTGGGTCCTCCATATCCACTAACTTATGACTATAAAGTTGAACATTAATGAGTTATCTATAGACCTACTCTCCCTCCAATAAAAAATTCTTTTTGGTATGATAATTTTGTTTACTTCCCCTGAGAGCCCGTCTTTACCTAACTTTATCACCAGAGGGCGCACTTTCACAGAAAATACACCAGTCCCCTGCCCTGACTTCTCCCTTCCCCTCCCATTTGCAGGACGAAGAAGCAGGTTTTATATTCGGAGGTTTTTTCAGTTCAAATTCAAGTTCTAGAACTTTGGTTTATTATTAGACTGTTCTCTTACTTGGATGGAAGGGAAGAGAGAAAAACAGGTCTGTCTGCAACCATTGTGTTCCACCCCAATTCGGGGATAGCCTCAGAAACGGTGAGTTTTCAAAGATAATCAAAATGAGCCTGACTGGTTATGGATCTGAGAGCATAGGCGCTGGCCTCACTAAAATGACAAATCGCCTCATGTTACTCAAGAAGCCACAGAAGATTCACACCCACCCTCGCCTCCCCCAGGCCTTGTCCTTTTGCAAGTGATTTGCCATCCCAGACAAGTATTATGTAATGATGAAGCAGAGCCTGGAGGTTTGGCTTGTTATTTCTTTCGGAGAAAGACATTAAAAAAAAAAAACTGTTATTATAGCACTCTCCTAAATGCCTGTGAGAAAAACATTTCTGAGAATTGTCAGAAATGCGGAGCAGTGGAACTGATCAAAATCTGCATCAGTGCTAAACACTGTGACCAGCTGTGATTGCCCAAGGGGGCAGTTTGAATGAAAAGACGCAGTCTGGTGGGGTGAGTGAAAAAGCTACGGATCTAAAGTCAGAGAAACCAGGGTCTCATCATAGCTGGTGGCTAACCAGTGAGCCGAGTGTCCTTAAGTTAGTTACTGCACTTCTCTGGACCCCAGTTCTGCAAGCTGGTGATTAGACGATCTCAGATTTCCTTCCATTCTAACCAGATATCCTTCTAAGAACAAGTATAGATGACATTATCAGTTTGCCTTCTCATGGTAAATACAGCAGCACCCACTAAAAAAATCAACCATTTTTCATGGTATTTTCATATTTCAGGCCTTCTGAAGTACCCCCTATTTCACATTTATGAAAGTAGCCCATTATTTACCAAGAATTTCTTTACTGTTTATATGGCAGTGGGTCCTGGGCCATTGGGAATGCTAGAAAGGCATCAGACTTAGGTTTGGGTCCTGGGTTGGCTTTTTATTTGCTATGTGACCTTGGACAAGTTGTTTAACCACGTAGGCTTTTGATTTTTTTTTTTTCTTATTTTGGGGGGAGGCAAAGGAATGGAAGGAGGAAAAACGTTGGAAGGCAATTTTGAAGAAAATGATGAAAGCTGATGTGACAATAACTTGGGAATTACAGGAAAGAGAAGAGAACTAATTTGAATCTCCCCTACCTGTCTGAGCCTGTCTAGAACCCTCTTTCCCAGACCTGGCTATTGTTAATCTGAGCCACTTGTCATTCCATCTGTGTGAGTGGTGTCTAAAGCCTATAAAACTTGGGACATGTAAGAATGGGTGCTTCTGCTGTGCTGATGGACATACGCACGGGCTTTTGATTTTTAATCTGCAAAACTCTCCTAGGGTTATAGTGAGAAATACTGAGCTAGCCTGATGGCTGGGTACACTGTGTTCCATGAACATACTGGAACTCTTGACTATTATTACTATTTATCATCCCTACTAAAACATCCAACCTATAACATTATTTAGAGCGTTATTAACCCCAAAGAAGGGGTTTTTAGCAGTCCTGGTTTTGTTTTTTCATTAAGGAATTTAGAATTGTAAAATCTTGAATGACTATTTAAAATCTTAGCTTTCAAAGAAATATTGTCAACCACTGACTATTATTGTTCTTATTTTCCCTCCTCAAGGGTTTTTTTTGTTGTTGTTGTTGTTTGTTTCTTTCTTTTCAGACACAGGATCCTGCCTTTGAAAATGACCTCATGTTGGTCTCCAAAAGTTGGAATCTGGAGACTGAGTATCTAGTTTTTGAACTCCTAGGGAGATAGTATGAAAAATCTTTTATCTTGGGGGAGGGTACAGATTTCCATAGTGTGGGGTAGTGCTGGCAGGTAGAAAGTTCTGGTGTGCCATGGTGGGTCCCATTGTTTCTGGAAGTAGTGGCCCCAAAGGGGTCATTTCTGTATCTCCTTGAAAGTTCATAGTGCTCAGCTGGAGACAGAAAAGAGAGAATTACTGAGGAAAAAAAATGGTGAAAACCAGGGCTGAGAAATCCCAGTTGGTTAAGCTAGGTCTGGAGGATGGTGAAAGCAGTATAACTAAAAGAATGGGTTCAGGGAATGGGGTTTTTGCTCTTCCCCCCTTCTTTTGGCCCCAGGGCCATATGCATGTAGGCTCTTGGTGTCCTGCCCACATCCTTCGGTGCTCTCCTCTGCTTGCTATAGGCTGCTTTCTGTTGAACATCTGTGACTCTGTCTGAAGGCTTTTTCTGACTGGGGAGCATACCTTGTGCTCAGAGCAAGCTACGAGTGCTGCCAACAGCAGCTCTTAACCAATAACTAACGTAAGAGTTTGTGCAGAAATGTCTCAGTTGCCTTGCCTACTGGTTGGATTAAGTCTGAGGCATGCTCTAGGCTGTCTCCTAGAGTTCCTCGGAGGATGCACATCTCTCATTGGCTTCCTTCCCTTCCCTGTATACAGAGCACTGACACTCTAATCCTTGTTTCTGGGTCTGCTTTTGAGAGAACCCAACCTACTATACCAGGTATGGGCTTCTATTTCAAAATTTATATGGGATTTTCTGCATACAGAACATGCGTTATGATGCCATGCACCTTTAGCTCTGAAAGTGGGTGCTTTTGCTGATTTTGTTACCTCAGTTCAAGTTCTTTAGCCCCTTCAAGTTTTGATTTGCTTGTCTGAAAAATGAGGAGTGTAAGAATGCCTAGTTGGTGGAGTGATCTGATGATGGGTTTGATTATGCACATGAAGTGCCTGGCACAGTGCCTGGCACACAGCAAGTCTTAGTTTTCAAAGAAATATTGTCAACCACTTACTGTTATTGTTCTCATTTTCCCTCCTCGTGTACATAGGAGAGCTCTTACGCTGGCTGCCAAAGATGTCTCCTAAGGCTACTGTGGAAATCAGAGGAGAAAAATGATTTGTAGCCTTTTCATTCTCATGGCAGAAAAGAATTTCCTCAGGACCATTAAGCTTCATTTTAAAAAAATGCTACATGAGCAGGAAGAAATGGAGACCCCCACACACAGTGCCAGTGAAAATGATATGTCCCAGTTGGGCTCTGAACATGATAGGTGTTCAGGTGGGAACTAGAACAGTGAACAAAGCAGCATCTGAGGTGTTATTTTTAGAAGCTGGAGAAATGCTGGGGAAGGAGTAAGAGGGGAAATAGGCAGCATCTCCGTAACACATTTCCAAGTAGCTCTGAAAGGAAGTCTTATATTTAATAGAGTTGTTAACAATTGGGATTGAAAGCCTAAAATAGAAATAAGAACACTTAGCCAACTTGGGACGATTTTGTTGGGTCTGCTGTAGAATATTAGGTTTAGAGGAGCCGTATGCAAGGATAGGTAATATACATGGAAATTAACATAGCATTGTTATTAAATTCATGTTTAATTTTGTTTTAACTCCTACTAATGATTTTTTCTCCATCCTATGGATTGAACCTATCACCCCCTTACATGACAATACTGGCCTTCCTTGCATCTCTTCTTTGGCTTCCCTTTAATAGAGTAGCATTTTTGCTGCTTACTACCTTACTTACTACCTTACTACCTCCTGCAGAAGTTCTCTCTTTCTTCATATTTCTTCTTCTATTGGAAGCCCCAGAAACTCTTTACTTTGACTTCTGGGGCTAGAAAGAGAAATTGGGTCCACATCACCAAGCGCTTTTGATGTTATTGTCTTTACAGCCTATAGAAGAAGTCAGTGGGAGTCTTTCAGGAGGAAGTCATATTACCTACTGTGTGTCTCAGGAAGATATTAATAACGGTGGCATCACTGTGAATGACAGATTCAGAGGAGGAGAAACTGGCCCAAGATCAGGATGCTGCTGTGATGGCTTGGGTGCAAGTAGGCCAGAATATAAACTAGGCAGAGTAGAGCCACAGGGGCAGAAGGGATGACTCAGAGATGCGTGCAGTACTAACTTGAGAGAACCCGATGACCAACTGGATGTGGGGAATGGGAAGAAGAGAGAGTAAGTGTTACCCTGAGGGGCTTGAGATGGCCACAGGTTACAGAGGGCAGAAATAGAAAGCAAGGAGTGGGGGTGGGAGAGGTAATAGTTCTATCTGGATATTGCCACTTGGCCATTTTTTGAAGCTATCCCAGTGTACAAGCAGAGATGTGAGCCTGAACTTCCAGACAAGGACAGAGGAAGTGCTGTAGATCTGGTAGTCTTCCCCCTAGACTTGGTAATGAAATTGTTGGGAAAGGGAGTGAGTAAGAAAAGGAGAGGTTTTGGCAAAATCAATAGGAAAATCCAGTATTTAAAAGGCTCAGATGAGACTGAGAATCACTCTGAGAGGTCGAAAGAGAATTGGTGTAGACTCAGAGAAGTGTTTTAAAAGGAGGGAGCTGCTGAACAGCATGAGAATGGCAAAACCATCATGTGAGATAAGAATCAATCGTGAAATCCTACTTGAGGTGATGTGCTGGTTACCAGCAAGAGTGGCTGGGTAGGGGTGAGTGTGGAAATCGGATTGCAGAAGGCTAAGGAGGAGATGAGATGGGAGAAGGGAGAGAGAATGAAGCTGAACAACCTCTCAGAGGACTTTGATAATGAGGGGTCACAGCTGAACCCAAGCTAGAAACAAACCAGGATTGCTTCTGTGTGTAGAACCAGCTTCTATTTTGACCTTTGCTAAATGCTGATTTGGTCCTTTTGTCTAAATCTGGCAAGATCCAGAGAGAGGCTGGAGTATGGCAAAAATAGGATCAAGAACCCCCCAGACATGAGTCCTGCCAGGTACCATTACAATGAATTGTTAAAAAAAGTAGAACAAGAGAATCCAATCTACATTGTGTGAACCACATTTCCTTTTTTTTTTCTCATCACAGAGGGGAAGAAAATATAATCTTGTCCAAAATGCTCAATTGTGTAAGCAGGGATGTCATTTGCATACACAGTCCAGGTAATGCTGTTGGGAAAATTACACCTGAAGCCTTAATGAGGAAATTTAAGCAGATGTGATGAAAGAATTGAAACTCCTGCTAGCCTTTTGCAGTCACTCAGTTGCAGGTGTGGCAATTTCTTCTTTTATATATGTGAAGAGAATTTAATGACTAAATTTTGACAAACAGGCGGGTTAGGTGTTGGGGTAGTGGGGAAGTCTTTGACTCTTTAAGAGCTAATGAGGAGAGTAGAAAAGTACACACTTCTTTGGGTACACATTACATTCTAGAGGAAATATTGGTTAATATATATATATATATATATATATATATATATATATATAATATATATTTAATTTGACCCACAGTTTTAGGGTGCCTGTGATGTCACCATGCTATTAGCACCAGGGGCATAAAGAAGAATAAGATACAGTCTCTTTTCTAAATTGGATAGATCCTTGCCCTTGATGTCTAGGTCCTAATCAAGTCAAATCTAGTTTATAAAAAGTCTTGGAATAAATCATAGTAAAATCTTGTCTTAAAAAAATTGCATCTGGACAATGATAATCAATGGCTAGCACAGCAAAAAGAGCAGCAACTGGCTATATGCCACCCCTGATGAGAGTACAAAATACCATCTATGCAGTTTCCTTGTCAAATATCAAACCAGAATCTGATCAAGCCTCTAGATTTAACTACCAATTTACAGGGGACAGAGAAACACATTAAATGATACCATAGGGATGCAATTAGCAAAATACAGAATATCAAAACTCTAAGGACAAGCAACAGGCTTTCTTCAACAACAGAAGTGCATTGAAAAATGTGTGTGTGTGTGTGTGTGTGAGAGAGAGAGAGAGAGAGAGAGGAAGAGAGAGACAGAATTAGAAGCTAGAAATTATGCGGGGCGCCTGGGTGGCTCAGTGGGTTAAGCCACTGCCTTCGGCTCAGGTCATGATCTCAGGGTCCTGGGATCGAGTCCCACATCGGGCTCTCTGCTCAGCAGGGAGCCTGCTTCCCTCTCTCTCTCTGCCTGCCTCTCCATCTACTTGTGATTTCTCTCTGTCAAATAAATAAATAAAATCTTTAAAAAAACAAAGAAGCTAGAAATTATGTCTCAAAAGACCTATCTATTGTTGAAATAAAAAAGAAATGAAGACCAGCCTTGAGAATTCCCTGAGCGGACAAAAGTAGTTCATTCATATAAACAAAGCTTAATTTAGCTTATTTTGCAAGGTGAACTTGACCCCACTCATTTCTTGCTTATGCCTCTGGAAACCATAAGCAAAGCTTAAACTATTTCCCAAGTTGATATAAGGTAACCACTGACCAGTTCCCCTATCATTCAAGAAAATTCTAGTCTCATAAGCAATCACTGTGAAGAATAGTCTGCTTTATCACTATATAAGCTGCTTTGTAACAATATACCCCAGAACCTCATTCCATGTTCTAGTTTGAGTGCTCCCAGTTTACAAACTTTTTGGTGTGTATATGATAATCTTTTACTAATTGCTACCTCAGTGATTTACTGCTTTTGCTTTTGTTATTTTTGAACTTTTGACACTACTAATTACAAAGTATGGACCTTATTTTGATACTAACAAAAATTGTAAAAAAGTACAAGATGGGGGAATTAGAATATTTATTGGATATTTGACCACATTAAGGAATAATTATTAATTTTTTAGTGTTATTTATTTCAAAATAATCTAAAAGGAGAGGGGATATGAATAGGGGTATGAAACATGTGAGTTGGTAACTTTTTAAACTAGGTTATAGGTGCAGGGGGGTACCTTTTAACTTCTGTTTGTTTAAAAATTTTCCATAATAAAAAGTTTTTAAAAGTTGGCAAGAAAAATAGGTCTAGCATCATTCAAGATGATTAAATTAAATTTAGACCATTTTCCCAATCAACATACTAGTTATAGAGCTACTATGTGGCAGGGAGAAGGCACATTTCCTCACATGGGGTGGGAAGGATGACAAACTTAACCGCATTTCCCATGGCTTGAATTGAGACATCACTGGCATCCTTTTATCTGTTTTTCCTTTCATCTTGAAGATGTTACTTCAGATGGTGATGTGAATTTTGGCATTGAGTGGGCTGAGAGCAGTGTTACTGTATGACAAAACAAACTCAGAATCAGGGAGTATGAGGAAAAGGGAGGATGCTCTTCCTTCCCATTATCCAGAGCTGTCCTCTCATCCCCTTTCCCTGGGAGACCGTTAGATCCTTTAAATACAGTGAGAAGGGACATTCCAGCCACTTAATCTTGGGCTGAAGATGTTTACAAAATAATAGTAATGATGATAATTTATTAAGCAATTTCCCACACACTAGAATGTGCTAAATATTTTACACATAGAGTCTAGTTCATTCCTCCCCAAACTCTGTAGATATTATAGAAGTTATTATAATTAACCTCTAATACACATGAAGAGGACCCGTGTTCTGTGCAGGGTGATACTGCTGGTGGCAGAGCCAGGTTTCTAACTCCAAAGCTTTTGCTCTTTACTACAACACCATATGCCTCTTACCCTTTCTTTTCTATATCTTAGGAGTTCTGATGACGACAATCCAACAGATTTAGAAGGTCACCGTTGCTCTCATTTTTCTACTTTATATTATTTACGAGTTCTCCAAATGCTATTTCAGTAGGGACTCTGGCTCTTTAACCAGAAGCCTCCAGAAGTTCGGTATGGTGCTTAGCCATTAGGCACACATAGCTTGCCCTTCGGATGTGAATTTTCCAAACTTGTCCTTAGCCCAGCACGGGGCTCACTCCTCTAGAGAAACCTGTGAGTTGGTGGTCCGCTCACAGTGTCCAGGCTTTGGAAATCTGGCCAGATCTAAATGGGTACAGAATTATCAAGACTGGGTACCTCTGTTGTGCAAAATTGTCCCCCATCACCTGCATTTGAATCTTTGACAACATTTTACATACTTGCGTTTATAGAATAAATCTAGTATGTTCTCATTAGAGTGATCCTGTATATGTGCCTGGTGGCAATGATAGAGTTTAGAATGGGGGCTTTGGAAGTAGACAGGTCTGGTTAATACAGACAACTTAACAATAGGTCTATGGTCTTAAGCAAAGTATTAAATTTTTCTGGGGTTTAGTCAGTTTATCTGTATAATGGAGACAACAGTCTAGTGCACTATTGTTGTGAGGCTGAAAGGGCACAGCATGGCACCAAACACATAGTATGAACTCAATAAATGGCTGCCCTTGTTGGCTTTAGTGTTACTCTTCAGTATTCTGCTTGTTATTTCCTTGGCTTCTGGCCAATGACTTTAAGTTTGAGAACTCTCTCTGTGTAAAGAGCCAAATGGCCAGATGTCAGGTCTGGGGATGGAGGACAGGGTTGGGGGAAGTGAAGAGGAGAAAGGATGAAGATAAATTTAAGAGAAATGTTCAATTTTATTTTATTTATTTATTTATTTTAAAGATTTTTTATTTATTTATTTGAGAGAGAGACAGTGAGAGAGAGCATGAGCGAGAAGAAGGTCAGAGGGAGAAGCAGACTCCCCATGGAGCCGGGAGCCTGATGCGGGACTCGATCCTAGGACTCCGGGATCATGACCTGAGCCGAAGGCAGTCGTCCAACCAACCGAGCCACCCAGGCGTCCCAAGAAATGTTAAATTTTAAAAAGTGTAGTTCAGTAACATTGTGGATTTGGATTTAGCCAAAGAGAGCCAATTCAGACGTGAAGTTCTTTCCCTTCTTTCTAAGCTATTCCTTAGGAAAGTAGGAACTGCCACCCTCTATGTGAGTATTTTTTTAAAGATTTCATTTATTTCTTAGAGGCAGAGAGTGCACAAGCAGGAGGAGCAGCAGGCAAAGGGAGAGGGAGAAGCAGACTCCCCACTGAGCAGATACAAATGCAGGGATGCAAAGGGGGCACCTGCACCCCAATGTTTATAGCAGCAATGTCCAAAATTGCCAAAAAAGAGCCAGATTTCCACTGACAGACAAATGGATAAAGAAGTTGTGGTATATATATATACAATATACATATGTATATATATGTATACACACACACACGCACACATACACACAATGGAATACTACTCAGCCATCAAAAAATGAAATCTTGACATTTGTAACGATGTGGCTGGAACTGGAGGGTATTATGCTGAGTGAGGCAGGTCAATCAGAGAAAGACAATTATCATATGATCTCACTTATATGTAGAATTTAAGAAACAAAACAGAGGATCATAGGGGAAGGGAAGGGAAAACAGGCAAAATGAGAGAGGGAGACAAACCTTAAGAGACTCTTAATCATAGGAAACAAACTGAGGGTTGCTGGAGGGGAGGGAGGTGGGGTGATGGGGTAATTGGTTGATGGACATTAGGGAGGGTACGGGATGTAATGAGCACTGGGTGTTATATACAACTGAAGAATAACTGGACTTTACCTCTGAAACTAACAATATGCTATATATTAATTAACTGAATTTAAATAAAATAAATAAATAAAAGTAAAAAAAAAATAGCTACAGTGACAGTGCAGACACTAAGGTACAGCTAAATGAGCCTGTCCAAGAGAAATAATTTCCTGACTCATGAGTTCAGAAAAAACCACTATTTTAACAATACATTATTTTATTTAATTTGTTATGTTAAATGTGTATGTGAAATTAGAAAAGTACAGTATTATAAGTAGACAATCTGATTACTTCATCTACGGGGCTACAAGTTTGTTATTTAGATAGGCTCCAATCTGTGGGAGACAGAATTTTCTCTTTGGAATACTAAGGAGTTGCTTTACATTTGGGCATATGAAGTAAGGAAACATCTTGGTATATTAAGGGGAAGATATAAAGGAACACAGGACACTAGTTGAGATGAGCAGTTATTCAAGGCCTGAGTATTCTAGAAAAACAAAGGCAGCATAATGTGAGGTCAAGAGCATGGACCTCAGGACAGGCTTGGTTGGGTTGGAATCTCTGCTTTGTCACTTACCAGCTCGATGAGGTTGGGTATCTTACTCAATTTCCTCATGCCTCAATGTCCTCACCTGTAAAATAATAATAATAATAATAATGTTTATCTCAAATGTTGTTGTAAGAGGGCCTGGTATATTGTAAGAACCTATGTATCAGATAGATCAGTAGATAAATTGAGAGATAAACCCTGTGTCTTTCCCTGATACAACTGGCCTCACCCAGGAAGAATTTGTGCTTCTGTTACCTGGTCTCTGTGTTCAAGGATATCTGTGTTTCTTTGTTGGCTTATTTGTGTCTTTGCTTTAGGACAAAAATAATTTCTTTTGCAATGGAGAAGATTGCAGGTGTGTATGCTGCTGATAAGTTCATGCAAGATGGGGCCTGGGGATAAGGAGGGGAGTTGTGTTTCTGGAGTCAGACTTGAGCCCCCACAGTTCCAGTGGGCTCTCTTTAAAGGAAGCGATCTCTCTGCCATCTGGGGGCTGCGTCGCAAATCTCTGTTAGCCTCTGCTCTAGACACGCTCTTCTTTATCAGTGTGTTGTCAGAGGGTTGTCCTGTGGAAAATATGGAAAGCTGGCCAAAGTGTGGGCTGGCTGGAACACTCATATACTGCTGGGGGTGGGGGTAGGGTCAAATGGTACAACCACTTTGTAAACCTGTCTGGTAGTCTCTGCTAAAGCTGAGCAGATGCCCATCCTGTAGGCCAGCAATCCCATTCACGGGTGTCTATGCTTCCGACAGAAATGTGTACATGGGGTCACTAAAAGGCATGAACTTGAATGTTCATGACAATACCGCTCATTATACCCAGATGCCTGTGAACTGGGAAGTGGATAAATGCATTTTATAATATTCATACAAGGGAATACCGCAGAGTGATGAGAATGAACTACAGCTCGGCACCACAGTATCTGTAACAAACATTATGTTGAGCAAAAGAAGACAGACACGCAAGAATACATCCTGCATTATTCTGCTTAGATGAAGTATAAAAAGAGGCAAATGAATCTATCATGCTGTGAGTCAGGATAAAGGTTACGCTCAGAGGAGACTAGTGACTGACAGGAACAAAAGGAAAGGCTTCCAGAATGCTGGTAATATCCTTGTCCTTGACCTAGGTGTTGGTTCCTGGGGTGTGTTCAGTTTGTGAAAATTCTTGGAGCAATATACATACGATATGTGTACTTTTCTATGTGTATATTAGACTTCGACAAATGTTTCATTTTTTAAAAAATTATTCATTCATTTGACAGACAGAGTTCGCAAGTAGGCAGAGAGAGGGGGGAGCAGGCTCCCCGCTGAGCAGAGAGCCTGACTCGGGGCTCGATCCCAGGACCCTGGGATCATGACCTGAGCTGAAGGCAGAGGCTTTAACCCACTGAGCCACCCAGGTGCCCTTGACAAATGTTTTAAAGAAGGAACATAGTTAACTTTTCACATTTTGCAATCTGGACATTGAGTGTGTGGAATAATTAAAGCAGCCACAATCTAAGCCTTATATTCTACTTTCTAAATGGGTTTAATTTTATGTGCTTATGTCTTGTTTCTCTAATTAAATTTTAAGGTCTTTGATAGGGATGACCATGTCCTGTTTTTCTCTGTATTCCTGCAGTGGAGGAATAGTGTGTGTACTTATTAAATATTTGTTCATGTATCAAGAGGAAATGCAGTCTTGCCTAGCTACCTTGTGGAAGGGTCTGGTTTTCATGTCCAATGGTAGCAGAATCTTTTAATAATTTTGTTCCTTAATTTAAGATAGTCTTGGAATAGTGTGGCTATTTTGAGCTCTTAACCTTGTGTTTTAGACAGTCTGATGTGCCAAATGCTTTGACTAAATTCTCCTGAGGTAAAGTGCCAGTTTTGGAATAGATTTTCTGAGAAGCCAACTTTGAGCACTGGCAGAATGGAGTGGCCGACCGCCAGCTGAGAGTGGGAAAACTTGCTCTGAACTTTGGTTGACTACCTTGTTAACTTATTGTGCTCTGGGTGAATTCTCCCTGGTTCTCCAGGGCTAGGAGGGAAAGGAAGAAAGAAAAGGGGCAGCTTATTTGGGGATTAAGTCACTGTTGGTGAAATGAGTCAGCATGTCAGCTCAGCCATAGGACAAAGTCTCCATAAGTGAGCTATAATTGGAGAGAAAATTTACATTAAACTGAAAGCAAGCACTCATCCTCCCCCTTAAAGTAAAAACAGATCTTGGTGGAAAAATTTTATACCATAAATAACGCACATGAAGTTTTTCTTGTTAAACTGTGGGGAATCTATAGGTAGGAATTTTTTTCAAATTAATTTTTTATTTTTTATAAACATATAATATATTTTTATCCCCCTGGGTACAGGTCTGTGAATCGCCAGGTTTACACACTTCACAGCACTCACCATAGCACATACCCTCCCCAATGTCCATAACCCCACCCCCCTTCTCCCAACCCCCCTCCCCCCAGCAACCCTCAGTTTGTTTTGTGAGATTAAGAGTCACTTATGGTTTGTCTCCCTCCCAATCCCATCTTGTTTCATTTATTCTTCTCCTACCCCCTTAAGCCCCCATGTTGCATCTCCACTGATATGAGGAAGTGTAGGAATTTTTTTTTTTAATTGTTATTTCCTTTTTTTTTTCTCAGATTTTGCTCTGAAAATAAAATGGCTGGTTCTTTTTATTTATTTATTTTTTAAAGATTTTACTTATTTATTTGACAGAGAGAGATCACAAGTAGGCAGAGAGGCAGGTAGAGAGAGAGGAAGGGAAGCAGGCTCCCCGCCAAGCAGAGAGCCCGATGCGGGACTCTATCCCAGGATCCCGAGATCATGACCTGAGCGGAAGGCAGCAGCTTAACCCACTGAGCTACCCAGGCGCCTGGCTGGTTCTTTTTAAAACAACATGTAGAAGAATCTTTCCAGACCATAGGTTACTAAATATTTATGCTAAAAAAATGCAGACAAACACGAATTTTTCTGACATCTGTAATTCTTTTAACTGATTCTAATTTGAGATGCTAATGTGATTCTCTAGTATAATAATTCTCCAGTTGGAAACTCAGAGCTAACTGCCTGCTTTTGAACTCAGATTGTAGGAACGGCTGAAGGAAAAAGAATGGTGTCCTGAGTGACTCTGTGGAATTCTGCCCTGATTTCTTAGTTTGACTGACATTACTTTGGGGGATATGGAGCTTCCCTCACAATTTACTATTCTTTGTCTCTTTCTTGAAAACACACACACACACACACCCCTTGAAGTCAGAATTAGTTTCATCAGAAATTCAGCTGAAGTTAGATTTCCTTTTCTGGGATCTGGGATAAATTTGTAGAGTGCCAAAATCTTGAACGAACTTCTAGGAGTCTGGAAAGTTCCGGAAGCCATTAGAGAAGGCAGAGGAGTCTTGCAAGTGTAGAGTCAATTTGCAAGTGTGCGTGCCTTCTCTTTTCCTTCCGGTTCTTCCACACCCAGAAAGCTCAAACCCTATAGTTCTTAGGTCAAGGACTCAACACTGATGGAAGGCAACTGTTCCTCCATTCAGAAAAGGAAAACTGCAGCTGATTTAAAAACACTTATTAAACTCACATTGATTTATTCATTTTAGGTAAAGTAGGAGAGACTTCAATTATTTTTTACTCTTTCCTGAAATTTCCAAAGCTTACCAGACTTGTGCCCCAAAATATGGCTGATTTTGTTGTAGTCACAAGCATATATTTAAGGAGCTATAATTTTGTAAGTTGTCTTTCAAGACAGCCTATTGTCACCTCTGTAGTCCCAAATGCTAATGAATGAGGTGGTTGTGTGTTCTGGTGAATACTTACTGAATACTTATAAAGCAAGAATCTGGGGGCGCCTGGGTGGCTCAGTGGGTTAAGCCGCTGCCTTCGGCTCGGGTCATGGTCTCAGAGTCCTGGGATCGAGTCCCACATTGGGCTCTCTGCTCAGCAGGGTGCCTGCTTCCTCCTCTCTCTCTGCCTGCCTCTCTGCCTACTTGTGATCTCTCTCTGTCAAATAAATAAATAAAATCTTAAAAAAAAAATCTGACAAATGCACCAATTTAGACAGTTCAGGGCTCTGGATGTTCACCAGTTAGTAATGAACTTCTGGTATTGTGGGTTTCATAGTAGGTAAAATAGGGTGTGGGGACCCAGTATTCCTAAAATTATCAGGGTAAGGAATTGGGAGCAACAAGATATCTAATGCACCTTAAGGAACAATCTAGAGTCTACTGGTGTCATGTTTGCCTTTAAGTCCCTACCCTGTGATGTCAGAAGGAACCCAGCCCCAAGTCCCTGGAATGCGCTCACTGTTTTTGTTTCCTGCCATGCCTCTCTTCTACAGCCCTCTCTCTTCTTTCTCTTTAGTCCTAGTCTTTTCTCAAACTTCCTTCACCCACATTCTTTTTTTTTTTTTTAAAGATTTTATTTATTTGACAAGAGAGATCACAAGTAGGTAGAGAGGCAGGCTGAGAGAGGGAGGGAAGCAGGCTCCCTACTGAGCAAGAACCCGATGGGGGGCTTGATCCCAGGACTCTGAGATCATGACCTAAGCTGAAGGCAGAGGCTTTAACCCACTGAGCCACCCAGGCACCCCCCCTCAACATTCTCTTAATAGAGTATGCAAGTATCAAGCAGCTTCAGAATCATTCAGATAGCTTCATAATCTAGGTTCCTTAATTATGAAATCAGATGCCACAGAAATGTTTCCCAAAATAATTACCAGATTAGATGGAGTTTCCCTGCTACCTTTCAGATTTAGATGAGATTGACACCCATTCCCTGCCATGAGCATTTCCAAAGCAGGTGACCCTCACAGTCCTAGGAGTTTCAGGATTGCTATGGACCAGTAAATGCCATGTATTTGTCATTCTTCCTCTTTCTGAATGAGAATGTCCAGTATGGTGATCCTGTCTCATTCCACCAGTTAGGGTGTTAATTCCTACGTAGTCAGAGAAGATGAGCAAACTTTTCTGCAAAAGGTCAGATAGTGAATATTGAAGTTTTGTGGGCCATGTGGTTTCTGTAGCAACTACTCAATATACCACGATAGCATGAAAGCTGCCATAGACCACATGTAAAGGGTGTGGCTATTTGCCAATAAACTTTATTTAAAAAACGGGCTCAATTTTTCCTACAAGCTGTAGTTTGCTGCCTCCACACACATTTTGCTTTCCATCCTGAGACTCCTGTTATCAGGATTCTGTCACTTTAAGTCTCAATATCACTTGACTTTTATTTCACATTTTCTTTCCTTGTCCTTTTCTGTTGTTTTATGGCAAAGTACTCCAATCTGATTTCTAGCTTAGTAATTTGGTCTTTGGCTGGGTCCATCCTGTTACATATCCTAGCTATTAAGTTCTTTATTGCTATGATTATATTTTTGACACTTAACATTTTCACTTGGTTCTTTTTAAAGTCTTCTTTTATTGCTTCATAATTCAAATAACCTTCCTTATCTATTCGAAGATATTTAATAAGCTGTCTGTTCCAGTAGTCCTGGTTCATATGGTATACATTGTTTAATTTGCTCTTTCTTTTGTAAATGTTGTATTACTCAGAGATAAAATTATTTTGACCAATGTGCTCATGTTCCTTTGGTACCAGCTACTGTGTCTAGTAATGTATATTTGGAATAGATGAAGCCCAGGCTCGAGGTTTATGTCCCTTGTGATCACCATAAAGAGAGAAAAGTAGATGAGCCCAAGTCTGGAAAACCTCAGAAACCACAGAACTAATAATGCTGATCACCTCCATTTGCTACCACTCCACAAGGCAACTCTTTTAATCCTTCTAAATCCTTTAAGAAATACTTAAGGAAGCCACACTGGGAGGTGATGGTCTCCTAAACTACTGGGCCTGGGAATTTAGGGTGGAAGAGGAGAGGAGTAACTGCCTGTGTGGCCCTGGACAATCCGTACCTGTTTATCGACTCCTGATTGCAAGAATGCTTTTGGGCTACCTCGAGAGAACCCCATTGACATTGGCATTCTAGGCTGTTTCTACCTTTTCTGTGTAAAGGGACATGATCATATTGGGAGAATGTGGAAAAAGGTTAGGATAACTTAAAGGCTCTTCCTCAATCTAATTCCTGCTGTCCACTGACCCAGGCTGCCACCATTCCTGAGGCACAGATTCACGACTGTTTCTAGCCTTCCAAAGCAGTGCAAAGAGGATTTTGTTGTTGTTAAGTCCTTAGTTCCATCCTTTCCTATCATTTGTGAGGTTTCTCAGTGGTTGACTCTCAGGGCATGGGGCCAGCAGCCTGTTAGCTGTTCACCTTGTCAATGACCAAAACCTCTCTGAAGCTAACTTTTATACCCACTTAAAGACCTGTTTGGCTAAATAATTAATTAAGGGATGTGTAATAGCTACATTAGTCCCTCCTCCAGAAGAAAACTTGACCTATTGTTGGTAACTAGGAAGGAAAAAATGGAGAAAAGGAAAGAAAGGTCCTAGGAGGATAACATAAGATATGATATCAGAAGTAAGTCTTAATACAAGAGTAATTGTAATCAATGTAAATGTTCTACAGTCACTATTAAAAACTAAAGAACATTGTTTTTTTCAAAACAACATTTTCATTTTTTTTTCCAGAACGAATGAGATCTTGCCATTTGCAAAACGTGGATGGAGCTGGAGGATATTATGCTAAGTGAAATAAGCCAGGCAAAGAAAGACAACTTCCTCTGATTTTACTTATATGTGGAATCTAAAACAAAACAAAACAAAACAAAACAAAACAAATCAGAAACAGACTCATAAATCCAGAGAACAAATTGGTGGTTGCCAGAGGGGAGGGGGTAGGGGATGGGCAAAACAGATAAAGGGGATTAAGAGTTATAAACGTTCAGTTACAAAATAAATAAGTCACAGAGATGAAAACTGTAGTCAATAATATTGTAATAACATTGTATTGACAGACGGTGACTACACTTACCATAGTGAGTGCTGAGACATGTAGGGATTTGTTTAATCACTCTGTTGTACACCTGAAACTAATGTAACATTGAGTGTCAACTATACTTCAATTAAAAAACCCCAGAGAACATTAAATTGAATTTAAAAATAAGATTAAACAATATAGGACCTACCTAAAAAAAATAAAACAAAAGGGTACAGAAAGACTGAAAATTTTAAAAATGGAAAGACATATCAAGTAGCTGTGAGCCAACAGAATCTGGGAAACCATTCTCAATATTTATAAAACAGAATTAAGCAAAAAGTCTAGGGGATAAAAAGTCTTTGTATAGATGGAAAAATTAAAACAAAATCAGAAGGAAAAAGGAATCATGAATATATTTGTATCTAAGAACATAGCCACAAACTACTCATAACATTATGGTGGAAAATAAGTTATTCAGCAATAATTTGTTTAAGTACACCCCTTTCTAAAATTTATAGACCAAGCAATAAAAACAACCTGAGACATGGGAGGTCTAAATATACAAACTAATAATCTTCAGCCATTAGATAGTAATTAAATTCAACTCGACACATTCTTTTTTTTTAAAACTTTTTTTTAAAAGATTTTATTTATTTGACAGAGAGAAATCACAAGTAGATGGTGAGGCAAGCAGAGAGAGAGAGAGGGAAGCAGGCTCCCTGCTGAGCAGAGAGCCCGATGCGGGGCTCGATCCCAGGACCCTGAGATCATGACCTGAGCTGAAGCAGTGGCTTAACCCACTGAGCCACCCAGACGCCCCGACACATTCTTTTTGAGCACATTTTAAAAAACTGACATTGTAGTAGGCCACAAAGGAAGCTTCAATAAATTTCAAAGTATCAATATTAAAAACCTATGTTCACCTACAATAATATAATAAAATGAGAATATAAAATAAAATAATTGCTTAAAATTCCTGTGAGACTAGAAACTGAATAGCATACTAAAACCCCCTTGGTTAATAAGTAAAGGATTGAAATGAAATTCAAATGAAGTACAATGAAAACACTACTTGTCAAATTTTGTGGGACACAGAGCAATGTCCTTACTTAGAGGGAAATTTATAGCTTTCAAAGCATTTATCAAGAAACAAGAAATGTTGAAGTGAAATGAGCTACACTGTTAAGTCAAGAAGGTTTAGAACTATGGATAAAATAGAGGCTAAAAATGAAAGAGCATAATGAATAACTCTTAGTAATTAAATTTGAAAACCTAAATGACTAGATTATTTTCTGAAAAAAATTTTTAAAATGCTAAAATTCACCTAAGAGATTGGTGAAAAAGAATAGGAAACATTAAAAAACCTTATGGCAGGGGCTCCTGGGTGGCTCAGTGGGTTAAGCCGCTGCCTTCTGCTCAGGTCATGATCTCAGGGTCCTGGGATGGAGCACCGCATCGGGTTCTTTGCTTGGCAGGGAGCCTGCTTCTCCCTCTCTCTGCCTGCTTCTCTGTCTACCTGTGATCTCTGTTAAACAAATAAATAAAATCTTAAAAAAAATTAAAAAATCTTATGGCAATTAAAACTCCCTATATCTTTCCAGGACTATATGTTTTTATAGGTAATTTCTACCAAAGTCTTAAAGGAATAGTTCATTTTTATTTAGATAAGTTGTTCTGGAAAGTAAAAAACATGTCCATTTTATATTATGAGGCTAATGAACCCTGGTTCCCAAAACTGGACATGGGAAACAGAGGAAAATAAAATTGTTTACAGGCTCGCTTATGAATGTTGATGCCAAAATTCTAATGGAGGAAAATAATACTCTTTTCTCAACTGATGCAGAAAATGCATTTGATAATTCAGAAATCTTTTACAAGTCCCCATGAACCAGGAATAAAAAAGAATTTTCCCTATTATGGGAAAGGTTATATGCCAAATCCCTAAAGCACATACTATATTTAATTGAGAAATCTTGGAGAAACCTTAAAAATCAAGAACAAGGCAAAGATGCCTCCATCCAACAACTTTGGACCCACAAAGTTGTAAGAAAGAAAAAAATCAGTTTATCAAAATTGGAAGGTAAGCCATAAAACTACCAGTATCTGCAGATGATAGAAACATCTACCTAGAAAATCCAATAGAATCAGGAAACAAGCTTGCTAAACACAAGGTCAACTTATGAAATCAATAGTGTTTCTCTACAGTAGCAGTAACTGTCTCAAAATAACTTTCATAAAAAGATACCACTTAGAACAGCAAAACCAAAACACACTCAAAAACAAAATACCAAAAATGCACAACACAACAAAACAAGAACCCAGGAAACACCTCTAAACTATGGCTTATGGGCTACTCCAGCCAACCACCTGTTTTTATAAATAAAATTTTATTGGAACAGAGACACACACATTAAATATTCTCTATGGCTGCTTTCATGCAACAGTGGGAGGGTTGTGTGGTTTTCAACAAAACTATATGGCCCACAAAGCCTAAAGTATTTGCTATCTGGTCCTTTACAAATTTGCTGACCCCTGCTCCAGTGTATCCAGGAATTAAAATAACCAAAGGTATACAACACCTATATGGGAAAAAAGTTTAAGCTCTATTAAAGGACAGAAAAGATCATAATAAACAGAGAAACATTCCGTGCTCTTAAAATAGATGACTAAATTTTATTAAAATGTCATTACCTCTAAGTTAGTTTAAATCAATCATTTAATTGATGTGAGACAATTATTTCAAATAATTACAAAATGTAACCCAAATCCAAAATCAATTTGGATTTCTTTTTGATTATTTTATTTTTATTATGTTAGTCACCATACAGTATGTCATTAGTTTTTGATGCAGTGTTCCAAGATTTTTTTACCTATAACACCCACTGCTCCATGCAATTCTTGCCCCACTTAATACCCATCACCTGGCTCACCCATCCCCCCCAGGCCCCTCCTCTCTGAAACCCTCAATTTGCTTCTCAGAGTCCACAGTCTCTCATGGTTCATCTCCCCCTCCGATTCCCCCCCTTCATTTTTCCCTTCATTCTTATAATGTCCTCCATGCTATTCCTAATGTTTCACAAATAAGTGAAACCATATGATGATTGACTTCCACTGCTACCTTACACCAGTTAGAATGGCAAAAAAACAAGACAAGAAACAACAAATGTTGGAGAGGATGTGGAGAAAGGGGAACCCTCTTGCACTGTTGGTGGGAATGCAGGTTGGTCTAGCCACTTTGGAAAACAGTGTGGAGGTTCCTCAAAAAGTTGAAAATAGAACTATCCTATGACCTGGGAATTGTACTACTGGGTATTTACCCTAAAGATCCAGATGTAGGGAAAAGAAAGGCCTTATGTATCCCAATGTTCATAGCAGCAATGTCCACAATCGCCAAACTATGGAAAGAGCCAAGATGGCCTTCAACAGATGAATGGATAAAGATATGGTCCATATATACAATTTGGATTTTTTGAGATACTCAATAATTTTACTCTAAAATCAATAAGGAAGAAATTTCTGTAAATATCTAAATTTTGAAAAGGAGAAACAAAGAGGAGAGTTACCCATTTAGATAATAAGGCAGATTACAAAGTCATCGCAAGGAAAATATATGTGATACTGGTGTAAGAACAAATCAATGGAATGGAATAGAGAATTCAGGGACAGACATTGTGTATAAGGGAATTTAATACATGATCAAAGTGGCCCCAGAAATCAATGGGAAAAGGAGATAGGGAAAATCACTGGGAAAACAAGCTCACTGTATGGAGAAAAAGAGAATCCTACATAGTACCAAGTTCAAAAGTGGACTGCAGGTGCATAAAACAACTAAAGGTGAAAGATAAAGCTATAAAATTAAACTACGATAATGTTGGAGATTTTGTGTCCACAGGGAATGGGACTTCTTAAATAAATCTCCAAATCAAAAACAAAAGCAGAGGGGGAGAAAAGGGATAAATTTGATTTTATAAAAGTTAAGGATTTCTGTCCAATGAAGAAAATGTGGACAAAGTAAACAGTCAGATGACAAACCGGGAGAAAATATTTGCAGTGTCAAACTACAAGAAACTCCTGCAAATAAGAAAATGATACTTGAGTAGAAACAAAAAAAAAATGGGGGTGGGGTGGGTGGAGAACTAGCAATTCACAGAAGAAAGCAAATGAATATAAGGGATATGAACATATGCTCTAAATCATTGGTAATTAGTAATTAGAGAAATGCATATTAAAACAAGAACTATCATTTTGCACCTATCAGTTTGGCAAACATCAGACGAGTGGGTAACAGCCTATGGGAAAATAAGAACCATTATACATCGCTGGAGGGAGAATGGGGTATAGATTGCCGCAGCTCTTCTAGGGAGAAATACGGCAGCTCTTAACCAAATTAGAAATCTGTATACCTTACAACCAGAAGTTCCACTTTTTTGGTTTCATGTCCCAGAGAGTTCTCGTAGAGGTCTGTAAGGTGGTTGCATTGAGACGTGCTCATCACAGCGTTATTTGCGGGAGTGGGGAGTCAGGCGTCATCCAGATGCGCACCACTGGAAAGCCCTTAATCACACGTCAAAGGTGCAGCTCATGGAACCCCGGGGCAGTAATCAGAAGCATCTGACCAGTTGTACACAGGCACACGGATAACTTAAAAACATAGCGCTGAGTGAGGAAAAACACTGAGGGCATGTAAATGAGAATGAGGGACGGGACTGAAAGAATCAATCAATAAAATACAACAAGAGCAAGACCCTGCATGGACCAATGAAGACAACATGTCACAAAGAGGATAATTAACTCAATCTTCCGCCACCCAGTGTGCTTTGCTGAATGCCCACTGCCATCTTCTCTCAGCCTCAATGACGTTGCAATGCTGAGCTTTTGCTGGGAAAAAGTCTCTTTGAAATGTCCTTGCTTTTGCCTGTATTGTGAAAGGGTAGGATTTCCTTCACTTCTCAGCTCTTTTGGGTGTCACTGTTAGGCTGATACGATTGAATTTACAGCTACCAGATATTTCTTTCTTTTCTGGTCTGTTGCTGACACTGATCACAGACTCCCAATAGACTGTGGAATGATTATTTTTACACATTTTCGTCAATGGTTTTTGTAAGAAGGAGAGGTAAATGTCTGTGTTCACTCAATTATTTTGAATCATAAGTCTGAAAGATTTATTATTTACTTTTTAATTTTGTGCTTCACCACTCCTAATCTAAATTTCAAACCCAGGGTTGTTGGAATAGCTATCTTAAATATTTTAAGTTGGGCTTCTGAGAAAATTGCTTTAAACTCAGAACTCCAACAAGTTTAGACAGATCTACTGTTTGTGGGTTTTTAATATGCCCTCACGCTCAACATCCTGAGTACAAATTTGAGAACACTAAGCTATCTTTAAATTGCTTTAGTACTTGAAGTGAAATTAAATTCATAAATCAATAAAGAAAAGAAAGCAAAAATGCATAAAAGTGGTGATTTATTTATGCATTAACTGCTAATATTGACACATCTACTTTTCTAAATTCTGAGAATTTTCTAAACTTGTTGATTATTTTAATCTTATTGCTACTGTGCTTTTAAATGTAGTTTTTCAGAATTAATTTTTAATGAAAATAGAACATTTTTAAAAGTGCAAAAGTCATAAGCACATAGCTTGATGAATTTTCAGAGTAAATAGATCCCTGAGTAATCACCCAGTAGATCATGATATAGGCTTTACTAACACCATAAAATGGTCCCCCACATGACACCCCCTTTCCCCCGTTCACTTTGTCCTCTTGTCAAGGTGGCCAGTATCCCAACCAAATTTTTAAACCTTGGATTCGTTTTTTTTTTTTTTTTTTTTTTTAACCTTGGATTCGTTTTGCCCATTTCTGAACTTCAAATAAATGGGACCAAACAATACAGACTCTTCTTTTCTCTCTGGTTTCTTTCATTAGATATGTTTGTGAGATTTATCTATGTCACTTGGGTAGATGTAGTTCACTAATTTCCTATTACTGTATTGGATTCCACTGTATGAGCACGGTACAGTTTATCCTTCTAATGTTGATGAATATTTGGGTTATTTCCAGTTTTTGGTGATTAAAAAACAGTGCTATTATAACTATTCTTGAGATGTCTTTTGATGCACATACATGCACACTTCCGTTGGTTATATACCTAAAGGTGAGAGCTCTGGGTTATAGGAATACATATATTTAGCAACAGTAGATACCAAATAGTTTCCCTAAGTCACTGTTCCAATTGATATTTTTTCCAGCAATGTATGAGAGTTTCAGTTACTCACATTTTTGCCAATACTTGATATTGTTAGTCTTTTAAACTTCAGCCCTTTTATTAGGTATGTAGCTATATCCCACTGGGGTTTTAACTTGTATTTTCCTGGTGACCAGTACAACTGAGTACATTTTTATGTTTATTGCCTACTTGAATATCTACTTCTTAGAAATGCCAATTTAAATCTTTTGGCCCATTTTTCATTGGACTATTTTTCTCTATTTCTCTTTCCTTCTTTCTCCCCTCCACCCTTCCTTGGAGTTTCTTCTTCCTTTAACAATATACTCTGGGTATAAATCCTTCCCATTTATACATGTTGAAAATATTTTCCCCTGTTATGTGGGATTTCTCTTCTCTTTTTTAATGCCACACAAGCTCTTCATTGTAATGTAGTCCAATTTATGCAGAGTGTAGTATATAGTTTCTTTTCTCTAGTTTCCAGTTTTCTGCCCAAATTTTCCATTTGTAATTTGACTTCTTAAACATGTTATCTGGGTCATTTCAAAATCTGTGTCTTAGAACTCTGCTTTCTCTGTGGGTCTTTTTCTGTCTTTGTTAAAAATCACGATTTTCAATTATATCTTATCTCCTTAAATGTCTGATTTTTTTCAAATTTTCTTTTTTTAATGATTTTCTTTATTTATTTGAGAGAGAACAAGAGTGAGAGGGATCACAGAGGGAGAGGGAGAAGCAGACTCCCTGCCAAGGAGAGAACCCAACACGGGGCTCGATCCCAGGACCCTGGGATCATGACCTGAGCCAAAGGCAGACACGCAACGGACAGAGCCACCTAGACACCCCTGTCTGATTATTTCTGACTGAGAGCCACATATCTGCACTAAAAATGTTCTGGATGTTTTGATGCTGTACATCATACAAACTCGCTCCAGAAAGGATTTATTTTCACATTTGTTAGGTAACTAGGTTTGAGGATGATCACCTTTTCCCAGTTAGGAATCGAAGTAACTTAAAGCCGTGTTTTAATCTTTTCGAGCACTGTTTTATTTCCAGTTCATCCTTCCTCCTACAGTGTAGCCCTTTGTGGTCCTGACTGGCAGTTGAGATATTTGCTGGGCCCCTTTTTCTGGGCCAAATTCTGCCCCCTTACGCTCTGGTATGCTTGGCTTTTCAGCCTCTTGTTGCTGCTTGCAGGACTGTAATTGACAATCGCCTGGGATAGAGGGGAACGTATTCCCAAATGCCCTTCTCAAGTCTCTTGGCTTCCACCATCTTCTGGATCCTGACTCCCCAGATCCTCGCTGCCTTAGTAGTCCTTTCAAGCTTAGGTTTGTTTGTTCGTTTGTTTTTCAAATCATTCCCCACTGCCCACCTGCCAAGCTTTTCTAATTGTTTTCAGCGGGATTGTTGGTGCAAAACGATCTAGTCAGCTATTGCTCCAGAGGAAACTTTAAAGAGTAGAAGCCTGATTGTACCTTGTCTCTCCCCAGAAACCTTTATTATATCCTAATCTCTGCCTACTCCCCACTCCTTCATTTTCGCTTTCTCTCCCTGAACCTGTTTTATGCTTCCATGAGTTTCCTATATTTTGCCCTCTGCCTGCTGTTCTCTTCTGTCCCTGCCCCCTTCGCCACCCCTCCCACCTCAAAAACAGTCTCTTTCCTTCATAACCTGAGTTCTATTTTATCTCCATCCTCAGACTCTCTTTGTGTTTGGCCTCTTATTTCATACGCACTATTTTAACTGTAACTCTCATGCAACCTTATAATTATTTGTTCCTATGTCTGTTTGCTTTGCTAGAATGCAGGACTGTTGTGAGCCCAGACCATGTATCATTCATCTTTGTTATTTCCAGGTGCTTACGGCAGTATTTAGCACCAAAGAGGCATCAGAGAAACGTTTCTTGGGCCAAAATGAGTTGGGGCTACAAGAACAAGGGTGACTGAAAGTCTGATTTGCGGCTGAGGTTCCTGCCTGGTCTGTCCCATCTCAGGAGACTCAGTGAGGCCCTCATGTATGAATGGCCACTTGAAATGTGTCAGGTTTCTGTGTGTTTGGTTGCCTCCTTTTATACAACTGGCTAATTACTACCCCTCACTGTCTGTCATGTAATGACATTACAGACTGGTCAGTGCCTCCTACCCGACCTGATGTTAAAACTCTGGAGATCTCTCAGCTCCTGGATGAACTGCTCAAAGTCCAAACTTTAAGGGACAGAATCCATGATTTTGTTTCAAGCATTTGTTCTTATTAGATCTCCCTGGTTCTTCCCCAATATTTTTCAACCTGTCCTGCTTTGCAGCAGAAAATGGATATCTTCTGGGTTGAGTGTTACCTGAAAAAGTCTTTTGTACTGTGTAGAAGTCATCTTCTCCGTGCTTAACCCCAGGATTTTGAACAGCAAATGGTCCCCTCTGCAGGTGTGTAGGGGTTTGCTAGTTGATCGTTGCACAGCATTTGGCAAGCATGTCTCCTGAAACACTTATGTTCATCAGGACAGTAATAAATACTAAAGGTAGAATGTGGCTCAACATATTATTTGTGGATTCATGTTCATTCTTCCAACTTTCAAAACTGCTTTAAGGCAGGGCAGGTGATATTATAAACCAAGGACCACAAAATAAAAATAATTTTCAAATGGAAAAAAACTCAAGCCAGAGCTCCTAACTCTAAGAAGCCACAGATTCTACCTACTTGGCAGCTAGGGGGGAAAGATTGAGAGAAACTGAACAGTCTTTGTAACTTGCATTTTCTCCGGTTATAATCGACGCAGCTTCTCTAGAGAAACCAACAACATCTTTATGAGGACACCCTAGAGAGACTGTTGACTGAATTCTTTGTGTTAGGGGTTTTTAGTAACATTGGAAACATTTGTTTAAGTGCTTTACCAGAAAAAGTACTAGGATTTCTGGAGTTCTCTCTTCTTGGCCCTCAGTGAAAGCCAATGTTTAGTGTTAAAATACTGTTTGGTAAAGACAGTTCTCGAGTGAGGGGAAAGTAGGCTAAACACCTAGGTTTTCTGATTAGTTAGCTTAACCAAATGACGGAACTGGAAGAGAGTTGAGAAAGGCCTGCTAACATCTTGGAATCTATCAGTTTCTAATCCCAGCTAAATCATCTGACTTTTGAAAAATAAAAGATGTTACAAATCTCCAGTTTTGGAAAAAGTGGTAGAAGTACTTACATAGGTGATTAAAGAAAACAGCTTAATTGATTCGAGTAATAATAGTTCAATTCCTTCTTTTGTCATGAAAATGAATGATGTCAGATATGGTTTGAATTACTGTTATGCTTTCTGTGGGATTTAAATTATCATTAATAACTACTACAAACAACAGGCACTGTGACAGATGCTGAAGATGTGGAAGCAAACATGACACATACCATACTTAAACATAACAGCACTTGTAGATGTTTAAAGGGTATACAATATACCAGCTCTGTATTGCTGCTATAAAAACTTACTACAGACTTGGCGGCTTCAGACACACAGTTCTGGATGTCAGAAGTCTAGAATGGGTCTCAGTGAATAATATTAAGTTGTTGGCAGGGTTGCATTCTTTCTGGAAGCTCTAGGGGAGAATCTGTTTCCTTGCCTTTTTCAGATTCTAGAGGTTTCCTTCTTTCTTTGGCTGTGGCCCCCTTTTGGCCATTATATCACAGCGATCTTTCCTCCCATCATCACATCTCTTACTCGGATGGTCTTCCCTGCCTCTCTTTTATATGAGGGCCCTCAGGGTTATACTGGACTCACTTGGATAGTCTAGAATATTCTTTAATCAGTCACATCTGGAAAGTCTCTTTTACCATTCAGGCAACACATTCAGAGGTTCCAGGGATTAAGATGTGGGCATTTTAGGGGGGGTCATTATTCTGCCTGCCACATATTATAAGCACACGACAACTGTCATGGTCTTTATTTTTATTTATTTGTCTCTCTGTCGCTGGCCACGGCCCTTACAAACATGGTCAAGTTAAAGTCTAATTCACAAACTTTCCATCTCTAAAATGGGACAATCTCTCACTGGGATGATGGTTATGAAGATTAAATAATGAGTGTGCAAGCATTTACCACTCTACCGGGCACATAGTAGGTACTTCATAAATGTCAGTTGAATGAAAATTTATAGTGTGTCAACTTGGTTTGATCAATTTTAACTTTAACCAATATACCTTGCTCATGCAACATGTTAACAATAGGGGAAAGAGGGAGGCGGGCCATGTTGGGGTAGAAGGAAGAGGTACTTGAGAACTCCGTACTATTTGCTCTTCACTTTCTATGTAAACCTAAAACTTCTCTAAAAAATAAATCTGGTATTGGGCACCTGGGTGGCTCAGTGGGCTAAGCCTCTGCCTTCGGCTCAGGTCATGATCTCAGGGTCCTGGGATCGAGCCCCACATCAGGCTCTCTGCTTAGCAGGGAGCCTGCTTCTGTCTCTCTCTCTCTCTCTCTCTCTGCCTACTTGTGATCTCTCTCTGTCAAATAAATAAATAAAATATTAAAAAAAATAATAAATCTGGTATTAAAGAAAACTTAAATCTAATATCTGAAACCTGTACAGTGAAGAGAGCGAATCCAACTTGTCAGACTTTGGACAAAGGGAAATTAAAAAAAAAACCTATAATGCATTATTTGTTTCAGGGGTATAGGTCTGTGGATCATCAGTCTTACACAATTCACAGCGCGCACCATAGCACAGACCCTCCCCAATGCCCACCACCCAGTCACCCCAACCTTCCCACCCTCTCCCCTCCAGCAGCCCTCAGTTTGTTAAGAGTCTCTTATGGTTTGTCTCCTTCTCTGGTTTCATCTTGTTTCATTTTCCCCTCCCTTCCCCTGTGATCCTCTCTTGTTTCTCAAATTCCAGAGGGTAAATTTTTATTCTTTTAGGCTGGTGCATATTTTAAAGAGAAAATAGGAAATGTGGCTTCAGCTAATACTAGCTTTGTGTCCCTTATTTGAGAACTAATCATATGGTGAAATATCACATGCTTTGGCATTATCTTCGGTAAAACATAAGGGTGAAGACTTAAAAATAGAAAAATGGAAAGTCTCAACAATAATTCTGGTAGAAACGACTTGTAACTATTTAACACCTTATTTTTATTTCTGGAACGCTTTCCATTTGAAAAGCTCAAATTACTTGGGACATGTTAGCTAATTCTTAATGGTAGCAGATGTATCTGGCATGGTGAGGGGAATAGGTAGTAGCAAGGAAGGAAAAAGGGGGAAATGGGGCAGGTGTGACAAGCTAAGGTTTGTGTTTGGAAGCAGTTCTTGGCAAAGGTGAAAATATTTTTAGGTAATCTTTTTTTCCCCCCCGTGAAAGTCTGTAATACTCTAAAATTTGCTCTATTCTTACAGCTTAGAAATAGAAACCTGGAAATAGAATGACTGTACTTTGGTAGTTATTGTGGGCTGGAAAGTGAAAGCCAAGAGTGGTGGTACTGAAACTTTTACTTTGTGATTTCCATGCCTCACCCCCTCTGGCTTCCCTGAGCCCCAGAGGCACATAACAACAATTTTCTGCTTCCTTCCACTTCCCCTCCCATACCCCCTCCCCACCCCAAAACAGCTGTATTTAAACTTTTATTTGCATCACCACTGCATAACAGCGATTTAGAATTCTATTGTGCTATTTTCCCTGATCACATCTCAGCAGATTTCAAACCTTGGTCAGAAGATGGTACTGGTGGAAGATTCAGGTGGCAAAGGAGACACATTTCTTCCTTTAATTCATTCATTTAACGATTTTTTTTAAGCGAGGACCATTTCTGTAAGCTATTGGTGCTAGACATTAAAGATAGAGCAATGAACAACCAAGATATAGCTTCTGCCTTTTGAATCTTATGGTTTAGAGAAAGAAACAAATAATAAATAAGGAAACTAATATGTAAATTAGATAATTAAGTTTACCATAAGTACTAAGATTGAAATAAACAGGATACCAAGGCAGAATGTAATAAAAGCTAGTTTAGAAGAGGTGGGGACTTGGTGTGGTTGAGGAATACAAGAAGGCTAGTGTGACAGGAACATGGCAAAGTGGGGCAGGGTTTCATTAAATGAGTTTACGGAGGTAGATACTTTTCAGTGATACTTAGGACTTTAGAGTTTAAGAACAATGGGAAATCATGAGAGGGTTTTTAATGATAGCAATACATTGTTTGATTTATGGTTTAAAGATTACTCTGACTTCTGAATTTTTAGAAGAGGCCCAGAATGTTAGAAGGGAGATCTTTTAGGAAATGTTCATCATGAGAGGTGATGATGGCATGGACCATGGGGAACAATGTTGATGGAGAGATTTGGGATGTTTTAAAGGTAGCGTTGGAAGGAGAAGTTGTCAGATTGGCTGGGGGGTTTGAAGGAGAGAAAAGAAACTTAGGTGATCCTAAGGTTTGGCATGACTGATGGTGCCATCTACCAAAATGAGAAAGACAGATGGAGAAAGGGATTTTGTAGAGGGAGAATCTTAGGGATTTTTGGTCTAAGTCAGTAATTTAGAGGACCTTTTAGAGCAGCCTATCTGATTTCCAAGGGGATATTGGAATGTTAGCAGGAGATACACTTTAGGAGTATTAAAATATCAATGATATTTAAAGCTATTGGACCGAATGAGCCCACTGATGTAAGACAGAGAAGAGGATTCTGGGGCTTATAAACTTCCAGAGATTAGTTGATGAAGGAGGAACCAGTTCGGTCGCTGAAACCACAAAAAAATTATTCAAAAAGGAGGGAGTGATCAACTGTGTTCAGTGCAGCTGGGAGGACATTAGATTTGAGGACAGAGAGGGGACCATTGGCTCTGGTAAGATGGAGCCGGTTGTTGAATTTGGCTGGAGTGGTTCCAGTGATGTGGTGGGGAAAGAAACCACTTTGTGAAACAGTGAATGGGAAAGGAAGAAATGAGGTAAACAGATATAGACACCAGTTTTGGCTTTTGTAGACTTAGTGTCATTATCTATTTGAAGTTTGTTGGATTGCCTCAGAGCAATCCTGGGGATGGGCAACAGTATGGAGGAATGGAAGAATTTGCATTCTCCATTTGAGCAGTATTTTTCATAAAACACTAATTCAAGTATCTTTGTCAGTATATTTGTATTAGGTGGTCTCTTGACTTTGTTTTTAGGGTGACAGGAGAATCTTGTCTTTAACCCTTGTCTCTCTTCTTTCCGAATTTTTCCCATTTCTCCCTCGAATGAAATATTTGTTTGCATGTTCACTCCATATGTGCTCCATATACATCTAGCATATTGCCTTTTAGTTCTTCCATTCTCCTCTCCTTTCATAAACCTAAGTGATATTCTCTTCTTTGTAGTTATATCCCATGTGTCCATTACCTTTTCTTTTCTTGCCTTTTTTTTTCTCTTGGGTGTTGTGCATAGTTACTTTGGCTAGGTAATTTTTGTATGTCCATTATATTGCTAAAATTGTCACATTTTCCCCAAATGAGAACACAGTCCTGGAAGAAGGTAGATATTCATGGAACAGATTGTAGGTGGTTGCTAACTCTAGAGTGAGTATTATGTTCGACTGGTTTCCTTTCAGTTAACTCTTATTATTATGGTCAGTGATAAATGACATCTAAGACTAGATCAGACTGTAAGAAGTGAATAGAGCATTCTGTGGGACATAGAGGAAAGTCCAGTTTGCATAATGTAGTTGAGATTGCTACGCCTTCTCATCTTCCCAGGAATACTTCTCCTAAGTCTCCCTTGCAGCTGTATGTGGCCATGGCATTGAATTTAGGCCAGTGGAACAAGAGTAGAAGTGATGAATGGATAAAGAAGATGTGGGACACACACACACACACACACACACACACACACAGGAATATTACTCAGCCATAAAAAAGAACGAAATCTTGCCATTTGCATGGATGGAACTAGAGAGTATTATCCTAGGCAAAATAAGTCAGTCATAGAAAGGCAAATACCATATGATTTCACTTATATGTGGAATTTAGGAAATAAAGCAAATTATCAAAGGGGTAAAAAAGAGAGGCAGACCAAGAAACAGACTCTCAACCCTAGAGAACAAACTGATGGTTACCAGAGGGGAGGGGGCAGGGATGGGTTAAATAGATGATGGGGATAAGGAGGGCACTTATGAGGAGTGGGTGTTGTATGGAAATGTTGAAGTACCAAATTATTTACCTGAAACTAATATTACATTGTCCGTTACCTAATTAGAATTTAAATAAAAACTTAAAAAAAATAGAAGTCAAATGAGCAACTTCCAGGCTTGACCTCTAAAAACTTCTAGAATGCTTCTCTATGTTCTCTTTTTCCTTGCATTCTAGAAAGGTGCTCAGGATCCAACAGTACCTGCCAAGATTTTGGAGCAGGTATACCCATGAGATGAAAGGAGTCTGGGTTTCTGAAGACAATGTAGAAGGAAATCTTATTCCTAAAAATGCACTCTTTGGACTTCACATGAGCAAGAAATCAACTTAATAAGTCATTAAGCTTTTGGGGTCTGTTTGTTACAGTTGCTGATGTTACTGACTCTAATACATATTCATTGTGTGATTTTTTCATCCTGCCTCACTCACTCTCTTGGAGTGTCCTCTTCTCACTTTATCAAGTTTGACAGGTACTTTGATGACCTGTTTTCTATTTTTTTCTGACCATCTGAGCTTGAGGCAATCTCTGTCTCCAAATTTCTGAAGTGACTATTAGCTTTATGGTCTACTGGGTGAATAATGAAAAGACCCTAAGCTCTTAATACTTGTGTTACTTTGGACAGATTACTTAGCCTCCCTGAGGTTACTTTGCTTTTCCTGAAAAAGGGGCATAACAATAGCCCATGCCTCATAAAACTGTCATGAGATTTAGATGGAGCAAGAAATGCAGAGTACTTAGAACTTTATCTGGCATATATTAAACACTATTAGTAGGGTCAGTCTCCTCCTGGTTTAATTCTGTACACTGAATTCCTAACTGTTTCAAGCACTGGGCTAGTGCAGTAGGTATCACAGGGAAGGATATGCTATTCTCACAGTTTCCTTAAAGGTAACATTTGTTAATGGATGGATGCAACTTGTCTTCAGTGGCATTTATTGAGCATCTAATATATATAATCACAGATTTGGCAATTTAATTTTGGGTATATGAATATGCCCCCAAAGAAGTCAATCACTTTCCATGCCCCTGTAAGTCAGCAGATCAAATCATTTAACACCAGTTCAAAGAATTGTTTAAGAATGTGTTGGTTTCTTCTCCAGAGCTGAATTCCCATAGGTTTCAAGGGTTAAAAAAATCCCTTACCTCACAGGGCTACTGTGCAGATCAAATACAGCATGTAGAATTGCTATGTACATTTGAAAGTATAGAGCAAATGTTCATGAAGATGTCAACTTTCTTTTTTTTTTTTTAAAGATTTTATTTATTTATTTATTTATTTGACAGAGAGAGAGAGATACAAAGATCACAAGCAGGTAGAGAGGCAGAGAGAGAAGCAGGCTCCGCACTGAGCAGAGAGCCCGATGTGGGGCTCGATCCCAGAACCCTGAGATCATGACCTGAGCCGAAGGCAGCGGCTTAACCCAGTGAGCCACCCAGGCACCCCAAGATGTCAACTTTCAACTTTCAAATCTCAAATTTCTTTTTTTTTTAAGATTTTTATTTATTTACTCGACAGAGAGAGGTGACAAGCAGGCAGAGAGGCAGGCAGAGAGAGAGGAGGAAGCAGGCTCCCTGCTGAGCAGAGAGCCCGATGCGGAACTCGATCCCAGGACCCTGAGATCATGACCCAAGCTGAAGGCAGCGGCCCAACCCACTGAGCCACCCAGGTGCCCCTCAAATCTCAAATTTCTTAAATGAAGTTTTAAATTTTGTATGGTTTTCTCTTCTCTCCAAATTGAGTATAAGGTTTTTGTAGCTGAGGTGTGTGTTATTTACCATAAACTTTTATGGTTTAAATTTTTGCATGATGTTTACCATGAAAGCTGTTGACTCTTTCCCTCTCTGCTGGTTTTCTGCAAAGTAGTACCCATATATGCAGTGGGGGAGTTGGCTACACTGGTTCCTAGAGGAGAAACCTGTTTAAGGCATATTGCTAGGTGGAACATATACTTTAAAAACATATTCTTAATTATCGGAGCAAAACTATCTTAAATTTTAAGCACCAGTTTTCAATGAAGAATCTGACAGGCAGGGAATGATTATTGAGCTCTTGGTCTGCTCTGTGCATCTGTACACACAGTGTTGAATAAGCTGTTAATCCTTCCAATTTTACATGATATTTTAAGGATGCTCAGGGTGAGGTCATACATATCCATTTCTGTAGTGTTCTCCCACTCTACCCACTCACCATGTGTTCTGGTGCTGTGATATTTTTGTCCACTCTCATAGTACTCTCTCCTTCTTACCTTATCTCCCTCCCCCAAACCCTCGAAAAAGAAAGTCAATTCTTCATTTTTTTTTTCACAAATTGAAAATGTGACTGAGATTAGGAAGGAGGGCATTGCTATTTTTTCTTCTCTACTTCAGGTTGGTGTCAAAATGACTCAGAGTAAACAGCCTGATATTCTGTAAAAACAATTCCTCAATTGAAGAAAAAACTGTATCAATGATAAGAAACAGTGTTTGTTTTTCTGGAAGAGATTTTTTTTTATATTCCCAACTTTCACTTTCTGCTGTTACTGGCTTTTATGCAATTTAGGTCTGTAGGATTTTCTACAGGAAAAAAAAATGATCAATTCATGCTTTTCACAATGATGTAAGGTGTGATTTAAACTAAGATATTTTTGTATTGGATTGAAATAAAGTTTTCTTTATTGTTAATTTAGCACCATGGACAGAGAAATGACTTCTTTCTCCCAACTTTCTCAGTTAGCTAGCAGTGGCACATTCACCTGTAAATAACAGCTTCTTAAGCCCACAGTTCATCTTACCTTTATGTTAAATAATTTCATGTCAGATCTTACCCTGGGACTAGTGTCTCTTTGTATTTACTCTTAAAAAAATATTCTAGGTATCATTTTTTTCAGCTATAGGTAGTTTGAGAGATGTAGATTTCCATTTCATGAATTAACTATTTCTCAAAATCTATTCTCTAAATTAAAAAAAAATTGAAATCTTTATAGATTCACAGGAGTTGCAAAAGTGGTGCAGAGAAATCCTGCATATCCTTTACCCAGTTTCCCCCAATGTTGGTAGGTTGCAAGATAAATAAACAGGATGCCCAGTTACATTGGAAATTCAGAAAAATAATGATTATTTATATTAGCATAAGTATTTTTAGTGTATGTATGTTCGATCCAATATTTGGGACAGATTCTACAAATGATATGTTGCTTATCTGAAATTTGAATTTAACTAGGTTTTTTTGGGGGGGGGCATTAAGCGCTATCTCGCTAGGGATGTAGAATCAGATTATTGTGCCTTAAATTTACTTGAAATAGTTTTTTTTTTGTTCAGTTATAATACCAATTCGGTACATAGTTATGTTCATTCATGTCATTTTACTTTTGAAAATTTTAAAAGAATTGCTTTTAAATTTAATTTTGTTTTATAGAATATATATATATATATATATATATGGTTCTAAAGTCAAACTTTTTAAAAAAAGATTTTATTTATTTATTTGTTGGAGAGAGAGAGCACAAGCAGGGGGAATGGCAGGCAGAAGGAGAAGCTTACTCTCTGCTGAGCAAGGAGCCCGATGTGGGAGTTGATCCCAGGACCCTGGGACCATGACCTGAACCAAAGGCAGATGCTTAACTGACTGAGCCACCTAGGTGTCCCCCTAAAGTCAAACTTAAGCAAATATAATTTCAATGCATTTGTTCTCCAAACTAATTGAAATGAGTTTGCTCATTCTCATATTTTTAAAAACAGATGCAATATTGTTTCCTTAGATACCACCCTTTTATGATTATTTTATAAAATATCTTTTGGAAATAGAATGACAGAAATATAGGACAGAATGTCTGATAAAGACAGCCTGCATAACACTGGATGACCTTCTTTTGAATTGCTTTGGATCAAGTCACCTTGTATTCAACCTAGAGACAAACTGGAATTTCATGCTAATTACCCTCCTAGTTCTTTTCATTTTGTACATGACTAAAAATATTTTCACAAAGTTCTTAAATGGAAAACTAACAAGGGAGTTTTGCAAATGTAAACCTAATTAAGGTGTCTGGATTTTATTTTATTCTTTTCCATACAGGTGTTTTAAAATTAAAATCTTACGAGACCCTGGCTGCTGCTGAGATGACAGGAGAATCTCCCTAGTGACTTTGGCAAAAGCCAGAAAAACAACATGGGAAGACCTGAGGAGCAGCTTCTCGAACACATCCTACTGGGCTGCTGTTATCTTCAACAACTTTATGTAGTTTTTATGTTTTGGAATTGTGAAAACAATCAGTGAATTGATATTTATTAAAAACAACTATTTGGGGTGGTGGGAATGAACTGTTTTTTCACTGTTAATTCAATTAAAATTTAAACACGAGTTGTTAATACAAGTCCTTTAGATATCTATGACTTTTTGAATTTTAATAAGACAAAGAGGACAGTTTAGGTCTAGCCAGTACTTATTATTATTACTTCAGGGGTACTTTTGTGTCTGTCTATCCTCTTGCCTTCCATATTTGCTGCTCTATCCTTTCTGAAAAGATAAACCTTAACTTTTGAAATGCAAGTATCATTAAAATAATATATGCTCACTGTAGATTGTTCTTAACAGGAATTATTGAACTGTGACCGGGATGGTTCTTTATACAATTTATATAGAAAGGAAGTGAGGGAAGCAGGCTAGGAAAAAGGGGAGAAAACAACTAAGCAAGGATTGAGTGTGTATATATATTCTGTCTCACAGATGTTTTCATGGGAGCCTGGAGAATGCTGTCTCTAGAGAGGATTGTTAGCTAGTTGTCATTTAAAAATGGGTAGCTCAAATAGCTTTTAAAATAATTTTAATTTATTATTAAAGCACATAAAAGAATGAATTCTGGCAGGTAGGCATAAATGGCTGTAAAATTATATTCTTTTGACTTATCACAAACAAATCTCCAAGGAGCTTAATTCACCACAGAATAATTGTGGTTAAATTGCTTGGACCTGCGTTCACCTGAAGCTTTTGTAGGACTGTAACAAAATATTTTGGAAGTATGGTCTAAAAGTCTATGATTATATAATAACACCAAAAGGTAGGGAGTATATGAACATGATTTCGCTGTACCTTTACTCAGACTTTTAATTGACAGCAACTTGTAGCTTGAGTCATTCTTACACAGTCCCTATCCTGGCTTCTTGTTCAGTTTTTTTGCAATTGCTGTGGGCATGGCTGTGCAGGTAGCCAATACAGATTTATTGAAAACCTATAGGGTAGTCAATACTGTGCATAGAGGTTGACCAAAACAGGAGGTGTAAGCTTTTTGAAGGTGATGATTTGCCAGAAATATAACCCCATAATTCCTGTGTGGACATGTGACAGAATGTTTCCAGTTTGAGTGCCTCCCCTGGTTCTATTCCTATCATTTATTTAGTCATACCACTAAGTTAACTGCATGGTTGTCAGGAATGAGGCTGCCAAAAATAATTATAAATATGTATTCATTTACTAGGGCTGCTATAACAATGTACCACAAACTGGGTGGCTTCAACAGGAATTTATTGTCTGAAGACTGCAAGTCTAAGATCAAGGTGTTGGCAGAGCCATGCTTCCTGTGACAGTGCTAGGGAAGGATTTGTTCTAGGGCTTCTCTCCTAGCTTCTGGTAGTTCCTTAGCTTCTGGCAGCATAACTCTTAGTTTTTTTGAGGTATAATTGCCACGTGACAGGGAAGATGACAGAGTAGGATCACCCTAAGTTTGCCTCATCCCATAGATACAACTAGATAACATTCATACCAGCATAAATAAACCAGGAATGGTCCCAAAACTGGCAGAACAAACTTCACAACTAAAGACGGGGAAGAGGCCACACTGAAGAAGGTAGGAAGGGTGAAGATGGAGCCTGGGAGCAGAACAGACTATGGCTATCCATGGTGGGGTGGGAGACTGTGGTGTAGAAAAGGTGGAAAACAGAATTTCATACTGGGTAGCCCATGAATGAGGAGGATGATTCTCTATAATATTTGCCTTTCAAAGTGAGGGGGCTGAATTCCATGAGTTCTTAAAACCAGGAGGACGAAAACCCTGGAATTTTAAAAATCAGTCAGCTCTGCTCTGGGAGAGCCTGGAAGGCCTTAGGAAGCAGAGTCCATGCCCTTAAGAGACAACTGAAAAACAGCCCATGTAGATACAGTGTTGAACCAGTAGTTTGGAAAACACCAGGGGGCAGACAGGAGGGAGAGTGATTTGCTCATCCCAGAACCTGGCCAGGAGAGACAGGCATCATGAGAAGACTCCTCCAGGAACAAAGGAGCCGACAGGCACCATTTCCCTCTCTGTTCCAGCGAAAGAAAAGGCCACCTGTGGGAACCAGTGGGGCAGCCACACTCCTTTCTTAACTTGCTTATACCAAGCCCTGCCCCTGTGATTCGGTGAATCTGCCCTTCTTAGTCATGCTGTCCTGAGTCCCAGCTCTTTGGGCCCTTTCCCCAGAAGGGGTGCAAACCTTGCCAACACCACATCTCCTGACTTGTGCATTTTGTGAGACCTCAGTTCCAAAAGCTATGGGGGCAGGTCTCCATTCACAAGCTGACCACCCTACACCTTGCTGCCCACAATAGGCAAAGAGAGACTCTGCAAACAACTGGACCAAAGGAAGAAGAGGCCAAGACTCAACAGTAGAGCACATGCAACACACTCTCTAGAAGACACTCCCTGAAGCAACAGATCCTGGGAAATAAGGGACACTGTAATGCAGGGCACTACAGGAGCTCCTCTTCATAAGCCTATTAATCTTAAGAGCAAGAGAAGTAGCTGACTTTTCTAACACAGAGAAACAGATATACAAGGTCAGACAAAATGAAGAGACAGAGAAACATCTCCCGAATGAAGGAATAGAGACCAAAGCAAAACAGATATAAGTAATATGTCTGATGGAGAATTTAAAGTAATGATCATGAAGATACTCACTGGACTGGATAAAAGAGTGGAGGACACCAGGGAATCTTTTAACACAGAGATAAAAAAAAAAGAACTAATCAGAGTTCAAGAACACAATAAATGAAATAAAAAATACACTTGATGGAATAAATAGCATGCTAGATGAAGAAGAGGAATGAATTAATGACCTGGAAGACAGAGTAATGGAAAGTAAACAAGCTGAGAAAAGGAGAGAAAAGAAAAGTATGCAGATTTAGGATAGTCTTAGGGAACTTAGTGACTTCATCAAATATATTAACATCCACATTATAGGGATCTCAGAAGAAGGAGAGATAAAGGGCCCAAAAATTTATTTGAAGAAATAGCTCAAAATTTCTCTAACCTGGGGAAAGAAACAAATATCTAGATCCAGGAGGCAAAGAGAACCCACCCCCCCACCCTGACCAATTCAGCCCAAGGATATCCACACCAAGTCACATAAAAATTAAAATGGCAAAAAGTAGCAACAAAGAAAATTTCAAAAGTAGCAAAGGTAAATAAGATAGGCACATACAAGGGAAATCCCACTCCCCCATAAGGCTATTAGCTGATTTTTCAGCAGAAACTTTGCAGGCCACAAGAGAATGGCATGACATATTCAAAGTGCTGAGAGGGAAGAATCTACAGGCAAAATTATTCTGTCCAGCATGGCTATTGTTCATTCAGAATAGGAGGAAAGATAAAGAGTTTCTCAGACAAATAAAAGTTAAAGAATTCATGGCCATTTAATCAGCCTCAGAAGAAATATTAAAGGGGACTGGAAAGGAAGACCATAAGGGAGAGTACGAAAAGTAAAAAACACAAAAGCAAAAATAAAGGATCAGAGACAATCTATAGAAACAACCACAAAACAAGTAACAAAATGGGGCAGGGGAGTGCCTGGGTGGCTCAGTAGGTAAAGTGTCTGCCTTCAGCTCTGGTCATGATCCCAGGGTCCAGGGATGGAGCCCCGCATCAGGGTCCTTGCCCAGAGGGGAGTCTGCTTCTCCCCTGCCTGCTGTTCCCCCTCCTTGTGCTTGCTTTCTCCCTCTTTCTCTCTCTCTCTGTGTCAAAAAATAAATAAAATCTTAAAAAAAGGAGACAAAGTGGGAATAAATACATACCTATCAATAATTAATTCAAATGTAAATGGATTAATTGTTTCACTCAAAAGACAAAAGTGACCGAGTGGATAAAAAATAAGACCTATCTATATGCTGCCTACAAGAGGTTTATTTCAGGCCAAAAGACCTCCAGATTGAAAGTGAGGGGTTGGAGAAGCATCTATCATGTAAATGGATGCCAAAAGAAAGCCAGGGTAACAATACCATTGAACAAAATGCACTTTAAAACAAAGACTGTAACAAGGGAAAAGAAGGACACTATATAATAATAAATGGGACAATCCCACAAGAGGATACAAGAGTTGTAAATATTTGTGCACCCTGTGTGGGAGCACCCAAATACATAGAACAGTTAATAACAAACATAAATAATTCAGAGGAATACAATAATAGTAGGGGACTTGATCACCCCACTTACATTGATGGACAGAGCATCCAAACAGAAAGTCAACAAGGAAACAGTGGCTTTGAATGACACACTGGACCAGATGGATCTAACAGACGTAATCAGAACTTTCCATCCTAAAACAGCAGAACACACATTCCTTTCAAGTGCACATGGAACAATTTCCAGAATAGATCACGTTAGGACACAAAACAAGTCTCAACAAATTAAAAAACCAAAGTCATACCATGCGCCTTTTTCCGACCACAACGCTATGAAACTAGGACTTAGCCATAAGAAAAAATCTGGAAAGAGCACAAATACATGGAAGCTAAATAACATGGTATTAAACGATGAATGGGTCAACTAAGAAGTTAAAGAAGAAATAAAAACTTACTGGGAAACAAATGAAAATAAAAACACAACTATCCAAAATCTTTGGGAAGAAGCAAATGCAATTCTAAGACAGAAGTTTAGAACAGCACATGCCTTCCTCAAGAAACAAGAAAAACTTCAAATAAACAACTTAACCTTTTACCTAAGGAGCTAAAAAAAGAAGAAAACCCAAAACCCAAACCTAGAAAAAGGAATGAAATAATAAAGATTAGAACAGAAATAAATGACAGAGAAACTAAAAACCAATAGAACAGATCAATGAAACCTGGAGCTGGTTCTTTGAAAAGCTCAAGAACATTGATAAACCTCTATCAAGACTCATAAAAAAGAAAGAGGGCTCAAACAAAATTACTAATGAAAGAGGAGAAATAACAACAAATACTCCAGAAATACAAATGATTGTCACAGAATATTATGAAAACCTTTATGCCAACAAACTGGACAACCTAGAAGAAATGGATAAATTTCTAGAACCATATAGCCTACCAAAATTAAAGTAGGAAGAGACAGAGAATTTGAACAGACCAATCATTAGCAATGAAATTGAATCAGTAAATAAAAATTCCTAGAAAACAAAAGTCCAGGACCAGAGGGTTTCACAAGTGAATTCTACCAGACATTTGAAGAAGAGTTAATACATAGTCTTCTCAAAGGATTCCAAAACATAGAAGAGGAAGGAAATTCATTCTGTGAGGCCAGTATTACCTTGAGACCAAAAGCAGATAAAGATACAACAACAACAGAAAAGAACTACAGGCCAATATCTCTCATGAATATAGATGCACTGTTGGTGGGAATGCAAACTGGTGCAGCCACTGTGGAAAACAGTATGGAGGTTCCTCAATAAGTTAAAAATAGAGCTACCCTATGATACAGCAATCTTCCACTGAGTATTTATCCAAAGAATACAAAAAACACTTATTCAAAGGGATACATGCTCTGCTATGTTTACTGCAGCATTATTTATAATAGCCAAACTATGGAAGCAGCCCAAGTGTCCATCAATAGGTGAATGGATGAATAAGAAGTGGCTTATATACAATTAGAATATTATTCAGCCATAAAAAGAAGGAAATCAACAACTTGGATAGAGGTAAGGAATATAATGCTGTGTGAAGTCAGTCAGTCATAAATAGACAAATACCATAGGGTCTCATTTATATGTGGAATTTAAGAAACAAAACAAATGAGCAAAGAAAAAAAAAAAGAGACAAACCAAAAGAGAGATTCTTAACTGTAGACAACAAACTGAGGATGGGTATTAAAAAGTACACTTATGGGCGCTTGGGTGGCTCAGTGGGTTAAAGACTCTGCCTTCAGCTCAGGTCATGATCCCAGGGTCCTGGGATCAAGCCCTGCATCAGGCTCTCTGCTCATCAGGGAGCCTGCTTCCTCCTCTCTCTCTGCCTGCCTCTCTGCCTACTTGTGATCTCTGTCAAATAAATTTAAAAAATATAGAAAAAAATAAAGAAAAAAAAAGAGTGAATACATTTTAAAAAAAGTACACTTACCATGATGAAAAAATTAAATATAAAAAATTTTCATACAACATTTTATTAGTTTCAGGTATACAATATAATGATTTGATATTTGTGTACACAGTGAAATGATCACCACAATGAATTTAGTCACCATCCCTTACCATACAATTTTTTTCTTGTGATGAGATCTTTAAAGATTTACTCTCTTGGCAAGTCTGAATGTGCACAACGATATTACTGACTGTAGTCACCTTGCGGTACATTACGTCTCCATTACTTAGGTATTTTATGATGGGAACTTTGCACCTCTTAACCCCTTTGCCCATTCAGCTCACCCCTCAATAACCCTCCTCTCTGGCAACTATCGTACTATTCTCTGTATCCATGAGTTTCATTTTGTTTGTTTATTTATTTTGTTTTTTTAGATCCCAGATATAAGGAAAATCATGTTATTTGTCTTTCTCTGTTTGACTTATTTCTGTAAGCGTAATGCCCTCTAGGTCCATCCATGTTGTCCCAAAATGAAAGATTTCTTTTTTATGGCTGACTGTGTGTGTGTGTGTGTGTGTGTATTATATATATTTCTAGAAGGGAAGAAACAGGGGATTTCTGGGTAGAGCCAGTAAGACAGTTTTTTTGTCTCTATCTACTGAAGGAGCATGAAGCAATAATGTGCAGGGACACAGGTTCATGTCATACCCATGTGGCTGCTTAAGGAAAAGCACTTTAATTTTTAATTGTGAATTTAATTAACATACTTATGAGGCCAATATTTTATGGGAAGAAAGAGAAGAGAGGGAGGAAGAGGGAGGGGGTGGAGAAAGACAGACCTTGAAACAGGCCCTGCTTCTTCACCTACATATCCCATCAGCAGCTTTTAAAACTGACTATCAGAGACAACTGGGGAGCTTTTTTTTTTTTTTTAAAGATTTTTATTTATTTACTTGACAGTGATCACAAGTAGGCAGAGAGAGAGGTGGAAGCAGGCTCCCTGCAGAGTAGAGAGCCCGAAGTGGGGCTGGATCCTAGGAGCTGGGATAATGACCTAAGCCCAAGGCAGAGGCTTTAACCCACTGAGCCACCCAGGCACCTCAACTGGGGAGCTTTTTAAAACACAAGGTGGAGGCACCGCTCCGTTCCACTCCCAAAGGCTGCTTAATTAGTTTAGGGTGGGGCCCGGATAGCTAACCTTTGAGAACCTCCCTAGGTAATTCAAATGCACAGCTGGAAGTGATATTCACTGTTCTAGATATTTCTTTCTTTCTTTCTTCTTTTTCTTTTTTTAAATCTGTGTTTCTTAAACATCCACGAGCATATGAATCACCTAGGGACTTTGGTAAAATGCAGATTCTGATTCATCGGGTATGGGGTAGGGCCTAGAGTGTACATTGCTAACGAGCTCCCTAGGGATGCCCATGCTAATATAAAATGATTGCATTATTGTGTTGCTATAAAGATTCATAGTAACTGCTGAGTACCTACCTAGGTGATGGGGCTAGTCAGAAGTATTGATTGGTCAGATATGTTTAAATGGATGGGTTATCAGTGGTAGCTCCAGTGTGGTGTCTACTCTCCCTTGGATTCTTGCATACACAAAGTTGATTTTGCTCTTGATCCTTGTGAAACTCACTGCCCACACTGCTGGGATTCAGTATGCTGGCCTCCTGTTTGACAATTGTCTCAGAGGCAGCCTTTTCCTATTGGCTATTACTGAGATACTTAAGAACCTGGAATGAGTTGTGTTAACTCTCCTGTGATTGGATCTTGGGTATAAGAATTGGTATACTTGGTCCAGAAGGAGGCCTCTGCAGAAGACCAAACAGGGTGTATCCAGTTGTGTAGACATCTCCTTCCCAGCTCCTGGTTCTGTAGAGGACTTTGGCTACCCCTTGCTCCTTAATGGGGTCTTTTAGACAAAAGCTACTGGGGGATGATTCAGAGCAGTCCTCTTCCTTTTCACCCCTCACCAGTCCATATGGGTAATGGGCTGTAATTCTGAATATGTCCAAACAGAGAGGGAGTGAATGGGAGCGCATTATAATGGAGGTGCAGCTTAGACGTTTGGAAACCCTTCAACTCTGACTGCTCAGCACAAAACAAAGGAATTACATTAAATAATGTTTAATCATTATTTAAGTAAGGTCACTACTTTCTGCTTTGGTTCTTGTTTTAGTATCCTCTGTAGTATTTAGTGTTAGAAGCATTTGCTAACTTGCCCACTGATACACATAAAATTTCAAATTTGGGTTAATTTCCATCTCTATAATGCTATTCTTTTGTGTCACACCCCCTACCAACTCCTCGAACTCATACACTTTGCTTTTCATAGGGCACAGGGCACATTCTCCTCAAATCTATCTATCTATCTATCTATCTATCTATCTTTCTTTCTTTTTTTAAAAAAAGATTTTATTTACTTATTTGACAGACAGAGATCACAAGTAGGCAGAGAAGAAGGCAGAGAAAGAGGAGGAAGCAAGCTCCCCACTGAGCAGAGAGCCCGATGCGGGGCTCAATCCCAGGACCTTGGGATCACGACCTGAGCCCAAGGCAGAGGCTTAACCCACTGAGCCACCCAGGTGCCCTCTTTCTTTCTTTTTTTTTTTCTCATTAAACTTTTGTTTTAATGGGTCTCAAAATTCTGTGACAGATTTTTGGTCAAGTTGTTTCCATTAAAAAGTACTGATTTTAAAAACTAATAACTTAAAACTGCCACACACACACACAAAAAACAAATGGTCCACAAAACATTCTCCTTTCCTTCTGAAGGTTTTACGATGCATTGTTATCATTAACCAGTCTTTCACTATTAAACTTAAATGGCCAATTGACACAAACAGTTCTGAGACCGTTCTTCCACCACTGATTAAGACTGGGGTGGCAGGTATTGGGGATAATATTCATTTAGCCTTCTGAGCTTTCTGGGCAGACTTGGTGACCTTGCCAGCTCCAGCTGCCTTCTTGTCCACTGCTTTGATGACACCCAAGCAACCGTCTGTCTCATGTCACGAACAGCGAAATGGCCCAGAGGAGGATAGTCAGAGAAGCTCTCAACACACATAGGCTTGCCAGGAACCATATCAACAATGGCCGCGTCACCAGATTTCAAGAACTTGGGACCATCTTCCAGCTTTTTTCCAGAACGACGATCTATCTTCTCCTTCAGCTCAGCAAACTTGCAAGCAATGTGAGCTGTGTGACAATCCAGCACAGGTGCATATCCAGCACTAATTTGGCCTGGATGGTTCAGGATAATCACCTGAGCTGTGAAGCCAGCTGCTTCCATTGGTGGGTCATTTTTGCTGTCACCAGCCACACTGCCACGACGAACATCTTTGACAGATACGTTCTTGACATTGAAGCCCATATTGTCCCCAGGAAGAGCCTCACTCAAAGCTTCATGGTGCATTTCAACAGACTTGACTTCAGTTGTAACATTGACTGGAGCAAAAGTGACCACCATGCCAGGCTTAAGAACACCAGTCTCCACTCGGCCCACAGGGACACCACCAATTTTGTAGACATCCTGGAGAGGCAGACGCAAGGGCTTGTCAGTTGGACGAGTTGGTGGCAGAATGCAATCCAGAGCTTCAGGCAGTGTGGTTCCACTGGCATTCCCATCTTTACAGGTGACTTTCCATCCCTTGAACCAAGGCATATTAGCACTTGGCTCCAGCATGTTGTCACCATTCCAACCAGAAATTGGCACAAATGCTACTGTGTCGGGGTTGTAGCCAATTTTCTTAATGTAGGTGCGGACTTCCTTAACGATTTCCTCGTATCTCTTCTGGCTGTAGGGTGGCTCAGTGGAATCCATTTTGTTAACACCAACAATTAGTTGTTTTACACCCAGTGTGTAAGCCAGAAGGGCATGCTCACGGGTCTGCCCGTTCTTGGAGATACCGGCTTCAAATTCACCAACACCAGCAGCAACAATCAGGACAGCACAGTCAGCCTGGGATGTGCCTGTAATCATGTTTTTGATAAAGTCTCTGTGTCCTGGAGCATCAATGATGGTCACGTAATACTTGCTGGTCTCGAATTTCCACAGGGAGATATCAACGGTGATACCACGTTCACGTTCAGCTTTCAGTTTATCCAAGACCCAGGCATACTTGAAGGAGCCTTTTCCCATCTCAGCAGCCTCCTTCTCGCATTTTTCGATAGTTCTTTTGTCGATCCCACCACATTTGTAGATCAGATGACCAGTAGTGGTAGACTTGCCCGAATCTACGTGTCCGATGACAACAATGTTGATATGAGTCTTTTCCTTCCCCATTCTGGTTTAGGATGAGCGGTGGTTTTCACGACACCTGTGTTCTGGCGGCAAACCCGTTGCGAAAAAGCGCCCTCTTTCTTTTTAAAGTAACAGAGCTCCTGGATAACTTTCATATCGGTTCCAGTTCCTGAACTCTGCTGGCCATTTCCAGGAAGCACACAGACCAGTGACAACCCTCCTCAGTGTCTGTTTCCCTCTTGGTTGATTCATAGCCAGATGTATATCTGCAGCTGACATTTAATAATACCAGAATGTTCTTATGAGGAGGAGGAGGAGTAGGTATCTGCTTCTGGGGACATGACTCAGAGGACTGGGGAAACCCTCCTTTCACCAAAATGCTTTTCTACCTTTTGGCTGATGCCTGAAATTCTTGCAGGAGAATTCTTTTGGTTAAGAATCTAGTTTCTTGTGAAATGCTCTGGGAGAGGGTAACACTCCAAACCAGAGCTTCTCAAACTTTAACATGTACATGAATTACCTGGGATCTTGTGAAACTGCAGATTTGGTTTCAAGGGGCCTAGGGTGGGGCCCATGGGTCTGAATTCTTAAAATTTTGTTTATAGTAGAGAGAGAGAGAGGGAGAGAGAGAAAGAGCAAGCTCGAGCAGGGGAAGGAGCAGAGGGAGAGGGACAAGCATGAAGCCCAATGCAGGGCTGGATCCTACAACCCTGAGACCATGACCTGAGCCAAAATCAAGAGCCTCTGAGCTCAGCTGACCGAGCAACCCAGGCACCCCCACATGGGTCAACATTCTAGTTAGATTCCAGGTAGAGTGGCTGGTGGGTAGTGGCAAGGTCAGATCAGTGGTTCTCAAACTTGGCTGCACATTAGAATCTCCTGGAGAGGTTTTGTTTTGTTTTGTTTTACCAATCCAGAAGTCCATACCGTGCCCAAGACCCGTTAAATAAGAGTCTCTGGGGGTGGGACCCAGATACAGTTTTTAACCCTTCCCAGTGATTCCAATGTACAGCCACATTTGAGAACACCTGTTTCAAACCAGTGGTTCTGGACCCTAGCTGCTGATTAGAGTCATCAAGGGAATTTTAAAAAAATACCAATGCCTGGATCTGCCCAAGATCAATTAAATCTCTATTTTACTTGGTAGGAGTCAGGCATTAGTGCTTTCAAAAAACACCCTGAATGTTTTTAATCTGTGGTGAAGTTTGACAGCCACTGCTCTGTTAATCAGTCTTTGAAACTTCCTGTGGATGAAATCTCTTGTGGGCAAGATTGGTGGTAGCAGGGGGCAAGGAAGCAGCAGGTGGAAGGCTCAGAGAGCTGGGGGCCACTTGAAGGGCAGCAATGTGAGGAAAGCTATAAAATGGGGATGCAGGGGAGGCTGAATATTTTATACCCTATACAGTTTTTTCCAGGGCTGCCCTGGATGGTGTTGGCATTAGAGGACTGAGGAAGTCTTACCATGGTATTGTCTTTTTGGATAGTTGGCCTGAGTAGTGGGGAGAGTATGATGTGAAAGTTGTGCCTACTAACTGTAATTGTTCTCTGACTTAGATGCCTCAGCTAAGGTGACGCGGAATTGTCCAGTTTCAGCACTAAAAGGCCTGCACCCCAGAAAAGCGCTCATGCCTGGGCAGACTGGGGTGTTTAGTCACCCTAGCCTCACCAGTGCAGCCATGATTCAGATACTGGTATGTGTGGTCACGACACAGGAGCTGGCTATTTCTTCTGGCTCATCAGTTGGAAGATAATTTGCCTCATTGACTTCTTAAGTGTATTTCATTCATTGTTGATGATGAGGGCTGGGCACTGCGAAGATGGTAGGGAATTTGGAGCAACTTGATCCTGAATGCATGCCTTAAGGACAGTTTGGATAGTTTATCTTCATTCTTTTTCTTTCCTTTTTTAAGACTTGTAGTGCCAACACACACACACACACACACACACACACACACACACACACACACACACACACACACATCACTGTTTGGTTGGCATAGCATTGACCTACATAGGCAGGGAGACCAAATAAATTCCAAGGAGATGAGACAAAATCATAGTCTGTGCCCATGAGCTCTAGCCTGACAGATGGATGTATCCTACTCAGAGAGATTTTCAAAGCATGTGGCTTGAATGAAGAATAATGCCATGCAAAACAGATATGCAAATCTTAAAAGGAGATCAAGTAAAAGTAAAATGTCACATCAAAGCAGAATGGGGTTAATCAGGAAAGACCTTTTTGAAGATATGAATGTCACTTTATGAAATGAGAATAATGTCAGTTTTCTAAAATATAAAAAAGGCCCCCCAAAACAGCAAAACTCAAAACAAAACAACTTGAAGTGCTTGTTAAAAGGAGTAGGTAAAAACTGGATTATTCAATATCCATGTTCTAGTTCACAGACTTTAATATATAATCTCTGAGATAATCTACCCTCTCCACAATGGAAGGCTGGTTTTATATGATCAAGCTGCTGGTACCTGTTTTCCTTGACTTAGAAGTTATGGAATTCCCAACTGGAATTAGGATTTGGGGGTAGACTCTAAAGCAGTGGTTCTCACACTTGAGTGTGTCTTAGAATCATCTGGAAGACTTGTTAAAGAGAGGCTGAGCCTCACCGCCAAAGCTTCCAAATTTGTAGGTCTCGGGTGGGACCTGTGGATCTCCCTCCAGGTGATGCTGATGTTGCTGGTTCAGATACCACACTTGGAGAAAGAATGAACTAGAAGAGCAATATCCTCCAGTAATTTTATAGATGCAGTCATGAAGCTCTTCCCAGACAACTTGCTATTTAGAACACCTCGACTAAACCTGAAGATTGTAAAAGGGTTGAAAACTGGAAGTTGAGAAAGGTAGATGTCTTCTGGGGAAACAAACTGAAAGCATCCTTATTTTTGTTGTGGCTACAACTATAGCGAAAAACATGGTGTTTCTGGATTTTACATAGGTGCCATTTAAGTGAACCTACCACTGTGGCTCAAAAATAAAGAACCTCCTACCATATAGAATGAGTAAATAAATCTTTTCTCTTGAGGGATGGCAGGGTCACTGAATTCTATTCTGAACATATAAAATAGAATATGTCATAAAGTCTACTCTCTTCCCTGACAGGGTCCTCTCACTGGGTAATGATTGGGACAAATGAATTCCCTCACAAATTTATGCCAATGAGGTAATTTAATCAGTTGCTCAGGCAACACTGGAAGATGCATTTCAATTAAAACTGTGTATTTTGAATTAATGCAAGATGGTTCTGTTTGCTTTCTTAGGATAGCTCAACTATAATACCTAAAGTAAATGTTTCTAACACCTGAAGGAGAAATTTAAGTAAGGCTTAGTGGGTTCTGTTGGTGACGGATCCATCATCCATTTTCTCTTTTCTTCCTTCCCAGTAGCATTCCAATTTTGTTCAGGTATCTGCGAATCATTTATTTGGAAGGCAATCTCAGAAAACAGTGTTAGAGAGTAGAGAAATTAGAAGAGGGAAGGAAGCCAATCAAGGGAACATTATCAAGCTCCACCATGGAGCTCAGTCCTCCTGGAGAAGTGGGATGATCTAGAGCATGATGTTGGGACAATTCTCCATGATTTTCTACACATCTTGTAACAACTTTTGTCCTGTTCTAGGTCTTCAAGGATGCTTGCATTGCAAACAGCCTTGGAATATAGAGATAATGTCTTAGTCCAGGGATACAGGACAAATTTTTTTCCTGACTGGATAACAAAGAAAATGTCTTTCTCTTGGACAAAGTTGGGCAGGCTGGCTAGCAACCCCTTACAAGATTGGGGGTTCCTAAGCTTGGGGGTCCTTCAGCTACAACACAGACCCATTTTGTGCATAGCATCTACCTAGAACACTCCACATCACCCCCATGGGATTTGGGTATCAAGGGAAACCAATGGAAACATGAAGCTCAAGCTGCCTGCTATGCTGTCATTAAGTCATCTGTCTCTGGCCCAATAGACTCACGTCTTCTGTTAGCATCCAGGGAACTGTGGCAGGTTAACCTGCTACCTTGCAGGCAGGATAAAATCTCAGAACCTTCACAGTCCTTGACAGGTGTCTCAGACTAGTTGCTCCTAAGGGATGATGAAGCTGGGGTATTTAACAACCTTCAGTCACTGGTTGAAGACTGCTCCAAGGAGGCAATAAATCTTCATTTCCAGCTTTTTGCATGAATGGGCTGAGTGACTTGCAACTTTGGAGAAAGTACCCAAAGAGGGGTAGACACTGCCTTTTAGAATTGGCTAGTGAACACTAAAGTAGTAAGGTCTGAAGGATACAGGTAGGCCACAAAAATGGTCTATTATATCTCCCCTGGTATATGTGTACCTTCCTTTGGAGACCACTGGTAAAGTATATAAAAGGGACTTGTTATAAGATAAAGCCATCAGATATAAGAGGCACCAGATCATGAAAGATCTTTGGAGCCATGCTAATTAATTTGAGTGCAATGGGGAGCCATGGTTTTGTTCAAGCAGGGAAGCTGCTATTTATTGAGCATCTATTATGTTTTAGGCATCATGCCAGAAACTTTAAATATATTAACATAAATATTAAACTTCACAGATTTTACATATAAAAATTTAAAGATAATATAAAGAAACTTGCTCAAAATTAAATGCAAGATTAGTTTGTCCATTTATTTAACAAATGAACGTGCCAGCCCTCAAGTCCAGCTATGTTTGCTCTGAAGCCAATGATCTTTTCACTATGCCACAGCTACCACTTTTCTTCAAACATTCTCTACATATGAAAAAATAAGATATAATTTACCCAATGTGAAATGATTCACCTTATGTACTGGATTGGTTTGTGACTTTTCATTTTATTTTTGAACAAAAGGAGACTCACATCTTCATCAAGCTGGTATATATAATGTGATAATAAAACAGTAATTTATTCCTTACTTAAAATAAATATTCTTAAGCTAAAGCCAAAATCAGTTTGTAGTTGATCAATAAGTTCCTTTCATTCAAGTTCAAATATTAAGCTATTATATTTTTGAGAATCATTCCAATCCAAGTTACCTTCTTATATTACAAGTCTAGAAATTAATGTAATGTATACTTATATAGAAAAACTCCAAATATGTTGACGTTTTCATGCTTATCTAAGTGAATCCTCTGTAGGTGATTGTATCCCAAGAGCAATCTCCATTTATGTTGATAATGATTCATAAATAAGTCTCCTCACCACTTCTAAATGCCAGAAGAACCCTTTGAGATTAAATCTGCCTTGATTTATCTTAGCTCCCATGTAAGAGTATTGAGAAATGTTGGCAAAAAATAATCCAGTTATTTTAGAGCTAAGTATGGAGATGAAAGTAAATAATGTCTACCATTTGAATGAAAGCTAGCTAGGTGTTGAATTTTTAAAAACATTTTCTCTAGATGTTTAAAAACAATGTAGAAATTCAAATGGAAAAATTCTTTATATAAATATGCTTAGTGAGAGGATTTTGGATTTTTAAATGAAAGCCTTCTACATTACAAAGCATTTCTTAGAGTATTTTTCCCTTTATGCTTTTCTTTGGTTGACCTAATGTCAGTGCTACACTGAAAAGGAGCATTAAGGATAAAACTCAAGATTTACAGTGAAACCATTATTGAACTTATATACTTTTGCAAACTCACATTTTTATTCTGTCTAACAAATGATAATGTGTCTGGACTCTATTAGTTTAGGAAAATTGATCAATTTCATATGTAAGTATAACAGCATCAATTTATGACAGTTTCCAGAAGTCTTTTGATGAATATATTTAGAGTAAGCAGGCACTAAAGCTTGCCTTAAAAATCCATTCTCAAAATGTCTGTGTTTGGTTTATAATTTCCTATTCGGTTGAGGTAGGGGCCTGGAGGTGATAGACCCGACAGGAATTAAGCGTATTAGTATGCTACTTCATTTGAAAATGACTTGAAATGTCTCTGGAATTTGGTTGAAATCTACATCTGTGAATAAATGTCAATAACCTGTTGTGAACTGAAGGAAGTTGGTAAAGGTCAAAGCTTCCTCAGGAAACTGAAATGTCATGGTCAGCCTCCGAGGGTACCATTTTCCTTAGATTTCCTAGGTCCTAGAAAGGAAACAGCTTAGGTACTTGGGAGATGGAGGTTAATGCTCCAGACAGTGGAGTTATCATATTCCTCACTTGAAGAAGGGAGACTAAAGTTGCCTTCCCTCTGTTGCGCCAGGTGTGAAAATTCACCCGAGTGGGGCGAGAGTTGAAAAATAAATGTGTGACTCCATGACCCAAGCTTGTATTTGGGGAAGGAGGGTCATCAACTAAGGAGACAAGCTGGGCCACATGAATAGCATTCCAGGTGACATCTTAAGACCCTTTGCTTGAAGTCCTGACAGAGAGAGAGAGAGAGATAAATCCAGAAGAGGTGGAATCGCCTAGGGCCTGCTGGCCAGAGCAGCCCTGCCTTCAGAGGAGGTGTCTTTCTACTCGAGGCATAAGGCATTATGAGCGTGGGTAAAAACTGACAGAATAGGGGCTGAGCAACAGAGACTGCCTCATCTAGGAGCAGAGAATAGATTTGGCCAGCAGCGCCTAGACAGGGCTCACTTAAGTGAATGCAGCTGTGGAGATTCCCAGATCTGTCTGGGCCTCATGCCGATGCTCCACATGCATATATATGAATGCCTAATCTCTCAGAATTCTGAAATTCAACATTTCCAGAAATGAACTTGCTGCCCAAATTAACTTTTCTTTCTGTGTTCTCCAGCTCTGTCGGAGGCTCGCTCAGCCATCTGCCCAGTCAACCTGTCTATCAATTCTTGCATCCAATCGGACCAACTCCTTCATCTTTCCATTCCCCAGACTCCATGTCTGTTACTGCTGCCTAGGGTCAGGCCCTGACCCTTTCTCTAAAGTCTACAGAGCTATACAAATCTGACTATATTACTCAACCCTTAAAAAGTCAGTGGCCTCCCCATTACTGCCTATGTAGTAAAAAGCAGTCTCCTTTGCATAGCAAAGTAGTGTGTTGGTAAACCAGTTCTATTTAAAAACAAACAAACAAACAAATAAACAAAAACACCCTGGTGCCTCGATGGCTCAGTCAGTTAAGCATCTGCCTCTTGATTTTGGCTCAGGGTCATGAGCTCAAGCCCTGCCATTGAGCTCTGTGGTGGGTGTGGAGCCCGATTAAGATTCTCTCTCTCCCTCTTGCTCTCCCCTTCCCTACCCCTCTAAAATAAATAAATAAACAAATAAATAAACAAGCCATGATTCATAGTGATTGCAATTTCTCTAGTGTAAATACTCCTACCACGGCCACTTTCAAGTTATCAGAATTTAACACCCTGATCAGAAAATTTCTGAATATTTGATAAGTGGTTGCTAGTTGGCTCTACCACCCCCAGGGCATCAGACCTTTGAATATGTGATGCTTGCCAACTTGCTACTGCCCTGTCCTTTGCTAAAACTTTATGCTCTGGGTTGTGGATGTAGTTCCCTGTGTATTCCAGGCTGTTTTCCATGTGCATTCTTTCATTCATGTTGTCTTCAAAGTCCTTCCATGGTGCCACCTTTTTACCCTCTCTTGGGGTGAAACGCTTATCTCTTTCATCTTGCTAAATTCTTCCATTCCTTCAGGACCTGGTTTACACGGACCCTCAAGAAGGACTTCTCTACTCTTTTTGTCTTAATCTAGGTATCCCAGGTATAGGCCAAGAGATGAAGTGTCGTGATCATTTATTAGTAGGTTCCCTGGAAAAACTAATAGAGGGATAGGGAAGGGGGACTGGGAAGGGAAGGAGGACCAAGAAGTCTGCAAAATCACCACAGAGATGAACTTTGGCTCCATCCCACAGGGGACTTTTGGAGACAAGTTAGGGTACACATCAGAGTTATCTTGATCAGGCGCAAGGGGCTGGTATACTTGTATCCCCACACCTGCTGGTCACAGGGCTGCCTCTGGGGAATTAAATTCCCAGACAGTTCAGCTCCCTGTGCATGCACACAGGCGATATGGGCTCTGACAGCCTCAGAACTGTCCTTCAACAAAGAGACACAGTGCTGGCTGCTGGGAGTGAAAGCAGCCTGAAACTGATGTGCACGAAAATGGCAAAGGTGTTCCAGGAGATATGGGTGGGGGCACTGGCAGGGCCTGTCATCTCCCCCACAGTGCGGAACACACATACACATATATAAGGGGATACATGCATGGGCGTATGTGCACACACATATGTGCACACACATCACAAAACACACACCCCTCATGCTGGTTTGGGTTCCCCTCTTCAGATTTCTATATGGGCTTTATCACCATCAGTGCTGTTACCCCAGGTTTTAGAATCATTTCTTCATGTATCAGTGTCTTTCCTTTTGCTGCGATCACCTTGAGGATAGGAATCATTCGTCCTTGCAGTACAGTTCCAGGCACACAACAGGTGCTCAATAAACATGTATATGTTAAAAGCTTAAAAGAGGAGACAGGTGAGGATGACACAAAGGGAAGTAGTTGGGATTGGGAAGGGGAGTGGCTGAAACGGAGTCTCAGAAAGGCTGGATGGAAAGCTGAGGTACATGGATTTTTGAAGATAGCTTAGGTTTTGTCTAAGTTTTGTCTAACTGCACATCCCCCACCCCACCATGTTTGGTGTGGCCTGCACAGACACCAGTAACATAAAATAAACTTGGCAATACTGGAAAATTGTTTTCCAGACCTCCTGTGGATTAGCTTTCTGCTATTTTTCTTTCAAGAAGCATTCTAAACTATCAGGGGCAATTAGAAATTATGGGTAAAATGTTGGCATTATAAAAGCACCTATGCCTGGCATCCAAGCCGGAGGCTAGAGGAGACTTGAATGCATGGTTCGCAGGGATTCCCTGAAGTCTGATTAGCATTTCAGTACACTTCAAACTACAACTCAGCTGCTTGCAACATGTAATTATGGATGTTTCTAGCATGTTTAAGTTGACAACTAACGTAGAAGGCACACATAAAACGGGAGTTGTACCGTTTGGCCAGTACGTCCCCTGCTGCAGAGTTCAGTTTCGCACTGCCACCAAGACCATCTGTGTGTGCCAAACAAAACCTTATGAAGATGACAGATTTTCAGAAAACAATGAGAGAGTAGTATTTCTTGCCTCCTTCCATCAAATTAATAGTTCGGTATAATTGGTTAAAGGACAGTATCCACAAGGAGAATGGAATTCTAATTACCATTATTTAAAAAAAAAACAACCTTCACCCTCTGATCTCAAATATTGGGGATGTCTGTTTCTGGCCAATTCTGTTCTCTTGGAATTCAAGGCATTCGAACCAACTGGGGGTAACTGGTGGGCATCTGAATGGCATGAATTTCAAGGAGAATGAAAGGAGGTATGATAATTATCTGGGAAAAGTTATAAATATCTTAATAAGGAAGACTAAGAAGTTTGAAAGAGAAATATAAGACTAGACCTAAAATAAATTAAAATATTGTTAAAGAATTTTGATAAAACAACACTACATTTAGTAAAAATCCATTATCTCCTTTGCCCTCAGTCTTTTAGTGACCTTGTCCATTTCTCAAGAACTGAGGGTTGAAATTTTGTGTTCCCAGTGGCATTGATTTCCTGGCACCCCTTTTCCAGTTTCTGTTTTGCTTACTATTGCCCTCCAAAATGCTTCCTGCTGCCTGCTCTAGCCCCCAACCCTGCATCTCGAAGGAAAGAAAGGAGAAGATGTTCTTGTCTAGTTCCCACTGCAAATCTGGGAGCTAATTCTGCCAAAAGAGCCATGTGGCATTTTAGTGAAAGATTGGCAGCATGAGAGGAAGGGGGTAGTGTGTATGACTGGCCATGTTGAAATACCCAGTTTCATAATTCGAGCCACTCTCCTCTAGCACCTGCCTTTTGACCTCTCAGTGAGGGTCGATTAGCTTTTATAAACTGGCATTGCTGGCTTGCTTTCAATATTGGCTAAAATTTTTTTTTGCCTTGTTAGTATTTGTAGCTCTGCTGAACATTTACTTCTCAACCTGTTTCCTATTAGGACCTGGTGAATATTACCTCAAGAGAGAACCTTAAGTAGTGCTTCTCACACTTAGCAACCCACATAAAGCTCCTGAGGGTTTTGTTAAAATGCAGATTCTGGGCGCCTGGGTGGCTCAGTGGGTTAAGCTGCTGCCTTCAGCTCAGGTCATGATCCCAGGGTCCTGAGATCGAGTCCCACATCAGACTCTGCTCAGCAGGGAGCCTGCTTTCTCCTCTCTCTCTCTCTCTGTCTGCCTCTCTGCCTACTTGTGATCTCTGTCAAATAAATAAATAATTTTAAAAATGCAGATTCTGATTTAGTAGGTCTGGGGTGGGGCCTGAGATGGCATTTCCATTTAGACCCGGGATGCTGCTGCTGCTGGCTCAGGAACCAGGATCTACGTGTCTTTTGATGTCAGACTTTGCCGCCATGATTAATGAACAATAATTCAGTTTACAATGGTTGCATTTAACACCCAGCATTTTCCACAAGCACGGATACCCTACATACCTCATTTCAGAAGGTATCTGGTAGATCTTTGGATCTGCAAGCAGATAATGGTCAAGTGGCAAATTTCCTTGCGCATCTTCTCAGAGATCTCTTCTGATGACTTTGAGAATGAGGAAAGACGATCACGATCTTGATCCAGAACTATTTTTGTCTGCACGGGCACTTTAGGTTGATGTTGCCTGGAGAGTTAGAGCTGAACTAGCAGCTTTCTCACGGGAGGCATTCAGGTGTTCTGGATCTGAGACCCTGTGAGATACAGAAGTAATTAATACCAGTTGAACCTTCTGAAATGCAGCATTCTTTCAAACCATATAAGTCCCTGTGTAATTAACACTGGTGGCAAACAAGACAGTGACTATTTCTCATCTCCTATTTTTGATCACTCATTTCCCCCCAACCTGGAGATACTTCTTTTGATTTCAGCTGTTGACGCTATATCACAGATATTTTCAAAGTCACAGCAGAGAACCTAGTAAATCCTACCTTTTTCTAGCAGGAAAATTAGCCTTAGGCGTAACTGTCTTTGCAACCCTCTACCTGCTGAATATCCAGGATAAAGCAATGGGAATATCAGGAGAAGGCAGGAAGTGACCCAGGGATGGCCACAGGGCCCATCTGTCACGACGTTGTATTATAAGCAATTGTCTCAACATTGATCTGCCTCCTCCTACTTTCCTCATTCCGTTCCCAAGTTCCAGAAACATTTCTCTTTCATCTTGAGACTTAGCAGATAGCTTTTCCTCCCAACTCACTGATGAAGGTGACTAAGATGCTCTGAAGTGAAAGTGTACTTTGCAGCCCCAAAGTGGAATGTCCTCCTTGTTTTTTTTACATTATCTACTCCTGTTAAGAGATGCCTTGGAATGGTGTAAACGTTTTTGTTCTCCTATTTGGATTCATACTTATCACTTAATGAACTAGTGCTCCCTGCTGATGCTTGAACTCACAGAAAGCAATAGGTACAGTGAATGAAGAGAGAAAAATCTCTGTAGGTTGCGGAAAGCTAAAGCACAAGTTCAGAAACTTGGCGTTTCCGGGAGTTTTGCTGACCCAGCTTTCAGAATCCTAGGGGTGATTTAATTCTTTACCTTCTCCTCCCCCTCCAGGCTGCTTTTTCTGTTTTTCTTTTTTCTCCCCTTGCTTGAAGCAGGAGACTGGGGCAATCTGGACACACAAACATTTGGTTTATTATTTTCTATCACCATGGTTAAGCCAGTGGGAGGTACCACAGTGCTGCAGTACCCCATAAATTCCTAAGTGAGCAGACCCAGCTCAAGCCCGTTCTTCTCCTCATGAGCTCATCTTTTATCTGATGCATGAAACTAATGCTGAGATCACTGTTCCCTGCCTAGTTGCTGTTTAATTCATTTTCATGTGGCAATTCTATTATAATATCAGTACCATGAAGATTAAGTCCCAGGGCAATCAGGAGTCGTTCCGTCTTTGATAAGGTCTCAGGTTTACTTGCTTAATCTCCAGGGAAGTTCTTGGCTCATCTTATTATAAAAGCCACAAGAGTGCAATCTTTCTGTTGCTTTTTCTAGATCCCTCTGACCCACACATTCCCCACCCCCCAAGGCGACTTTACTTACACCAATTAACCTTGATTCGTTTTTCTCCTTTAATACATTAAAACTCCTACTCAGATCTGCATTCAATAACACACATTTGGAATCCATCTTGGGCTTTGGGGAGAAATGCTACTTTTTACAAGAGGGTCCAGCCCTGATGTCTATTGTGGGGCCACCCAGCTGCATATCTCTGCGACTCAGAAAGAAAATTCAGAAGTCAGACTACTGAGTTTGTGAGCTTCCCAAAGAAAGCTCCTCAATTTGTCTCCTTTGCTATGTTAGCACTGTGAACCCTTGTTTTTGTTCCCCCAAATGAAAATGGCTTTATTATTTATGTCAATATAAAAATAATTCATGCTTAGTGTAAAACATTCAAATAAGACGGATTAGTATACTGAAGGAAAAGAGTACCTTGAATTCTACCACTTGGAGATTAATACAGTTCACAATCTTCCAGACCTTTTTCTACATATGGACACAATTTTATGCAACTGGAATGTGCTCTTTTGGCCAGATAATACGTTGTTATCATTCCAGCAAGTACAGATATTGAAATAGGTATTTATTTGCATTGGATTGAATTGCAATCTGAACAGAAGCTAAAGGCTATTTGTAATTCCTTTACTTTCACCTTATTTTTCAAGGCACTCTCCCCTATTTCTTTCCTCTTCATTCCTCTCCTTCCTCTCTAACCAGGCCTCCCAGCAGCCCCTGGGGGGCAGCTTTGGCTGGGGCAGTTGCCAGGGAGAGGAAGAGAAGGAAGGAGGTGCAGGTGGTCAGGCAGCAGGAGACGCGTTCCATGCTGTCACTTCCAGGAGAATTGGCCCTCTCTACTCCTGCCAGGTGGGAGTTGAAATGACGTCAATTTCCCTTTTTATACCATCTCCTTATTTTCTATACTCTCTCCACCCTGTGCCTCCTTCCTAGGCAGCAGAAGGGAGGTATTTGCAGAGAGGTATCTGCACAATCATCAAGCTCCTCAGGCCATTCTGATTTAGGGGGTGTGCAGCTCCTCTTTGAGACATGCTGCTCTACTCATTGCAGACCAGGTGCAGCTTATGGCTGAATAGGAATCACCTGGGGAGATGGTTAATAATACAAACTCCTGTACCTCATTCCCAGAGATTGTGATTTTGTAGAGCCGGATGTGGCCCAAGACTTAGGGTTTGTTTTATGTTTTTAAACAAGGTCCCTAAATGAGCCTGAGGAGCAACCAGGTTAGCCCATGCTCTACTTCCTGGATACTCAACGTGTAGTTCATGGACCAGCATCAGTATCATCATCATTGCCTGTTAGAAATACAGTGGGTAGGAGAAGAATCAATGAAACAAGATGGGATCGGGAGGGAGACAAACCATAAGTGACTCTTAATCTCACAAAACAAACTGAGGGTTGCCGGGGGGAGAGGGGTTGGGAGAAGGTGGTGGGATTATGGACATTGGGGACGGTGTGTGCTTTGGTGAGTGCTGTGAAGTGTGTAAACCTGGTGATTCACAGACCTGTACCCCTGGGAATAAAAATATATGTTTATAAAAAATAAAAAATTTAAAAAAAATAAAAAAAGAAGAGGGAGCTGGGCTTCAGATGGTTTAAGAGTTGGAACCAGCATAATATAATGAGAAAAAGGTGGATTTTGTTTACCAAAATTCAAATTCCAGCATCCCTAATTAAATAAGAACCTTTAGAAAAAAAAAAAAAAAAGAAATACAGAATCTCAGACCTCACTCTGGATGTACTGAATCAGAACCTGTATTTTTAGCAAGATCCCTGGATGAGTTGTATTGTACATTATAGTTTGAGAAGCACTGCTCAACTCCAGTGATGTAGAATGGGAAAATTCTTTGTAGAGTTCAAGTGAAAACACTGACTTACTTGATTCCCACTGAGTGATTGGCTGGTGGGATTTCAAAGAAGAGACCTACAACTTTCACCAGTGTTTTCCTAAAAGAGATGTAGTAAATAGTACAGATAATTCCAAGTTAAAGGAAACTGTCCAACATTCTGAACCTTGGCTTGTCTTTAATTTTATGGATGAAATCCTCATGAAAGTAGTCAAGATTGCTTGAGTATTTTAGGTTAAAGATTAAAATTGGACCATATTCTTTTCTTTAGACTGATTTGATGTCTTAGCTCTTAAATAACAAAGCTCTTGGCAAAAAATTTAAGTGGTCCTAGGTAATGTTTCTACCAACTTATGCACTGCCAATATCCAGCCAATAACAACTGCATTTCAGGAGAAGAAAAATAGCAATTCAACATCATTTTTATTACTGAATTCATTCCTTGCACCAGTTCGTGTGGAGACACCATTCAGGGAAAATTTTGACCTTCTATGTTGTTTATGAAAGTCCCTTGACTAGAATTGTGATTCACCTTAATTTGTCCCAGAAAACGAATTCTTAAGCATAAGCATGTTGAGCATTCAGGTTATTGTTTCATAAAGATACTATAAAGAAATAGTTTCTTTTCTCCCACTAATAGAAAATCATGGAATTATCTCTCCATTTAGTTTTGTTACAGGGCAAAACCCAAGTTCTTTCATGATAAGGTGATCTTCAGGGCTCTATACATTCCACTTCCATGGTTTTCTCCTTCAAGGGCACCCTTTCAGTTCTTAGAGCTGATAACTTCTCTGTGCCTTCTTGCTTATTTCAAAACTCACTCCCTGTATGATTTCCTAAACCTTTGTAACATTACATCCATTAGAGAAAGAAAACTATCTCTAGAGCCATAACCCAAAAGGGTGCCCCCCGATCTGGGATGGGGTAGGTTGACTACAGCACCAGTATGGTGGCTTTGTAATGCCCTCAACAAATAAGGCTCCTATTTTCTTGCTCTGCCATTTGTAATGTATAGATCTTATATTTGGGTTTACAATATGGCTGCTGTGCCTCCACTAATTGTGTTTATCTTTTATGAAGGAAGAATGGAAAAGGGAAAGAGCTGTTTTATAAATAAGTCTTTCTTTTTTAGCAAGTTATCTGGGTGGCCCCTCCCAATGATTTCCACTTATAACTCAGAAACCAGGGATGGGTCACATGACCACCCTTAGATGAAATGGAACGTGGGCACACTGCTACTACCCCTGACCTCCAAATTGGAATTCTATAACTAGGAAAGAAGGTGAAAATGGATATTAGGTGGGCTGTTAGCAAGGCCTACTACTATCACTGAGTTGTAAGTAACTCATAAGATATTTGCATTTTATTTTTTTTTAAAGATTATTTATTTATTTATTTATTTGACAGAGAGAAATCACAAGTAGATGGAGAGGCAGGCAGAGAGGGGGGGGGGAAGCAGGCTCCCTGCTGAGCAGAGAGCCAGATGCGGGACTCGATCCCAGGACCCTGAGATCATGACCTGAGCCGAAGGCAGCGGCTTAACCCACTGAGCCACCCAGGCGCCCCGATATTTGCATTTTAAAAAGGAACAAAGCCTTAAGTAAAAAAAATAAACCTTGGGTAGGAGAATTTCAGGTCTTAGATACTGTGTACTTAGTCTCTGTGTGTAGGGATGAGAAATTCTATTGCCTCTCAGCTCTCACTATATGGAATACATGCCTGCTCTGTCTGTGCTTAAGTTGGAGCCTGCTTAGATAAGAAACCACACACTCCCAATGTGAAGCTTAAATCCACCTGGCTTAGCCCCGGCTGTGCTTGGGAAAGTGATATTCCTAATCAGAGTCTCTAAAACAGAAAGATCCTCCCAAATCCTTGCTTTTATTTTGGGAAAGTGTTAGAATAGTTATCTTGAATTGTGTTTTCTATGGCCAATTAATTGTTTTGATCTGATCGAGATTCTAGCACAATCCATACATACTTCATTTTAAAAAATGACTTGTATTTAATGTAAGGACTTAATAAAATCAAAATTTTACTAACCTTAGTAATTACTAAGGATGGTCTGCTTTTATTCTCTGGACAAACCCTTGCTCTGGCACTTATGCTTTCTTTAGGGAAGAAGACCCTAGAGGAGAGAAGATGGATGCCTTCCTGGCCTCGTCCTTAGTGTTGAGAGAATGGGAGGCAGACCTCTAGGGTGAGTAGGCTTAGATGTGTGTAGAAAATAGTGATTTCAAGTGAAGTAGGGTTGGTAATCTGGTCTTGAGACTGACAGCAAGAGAAACTAGGGGGGATACCCTGCTTTTAAGGACACAGAAGGAGAAATGTGAAGAACATAGAAGTCTCAGTCCTAGGGAGGGTCAGAGGGAAAGAAGATGCTTTCTGTGACCAAGAGAAAGTACCAGGTAGAAAAAGACACTAGAAAAGTCTAAGAAGGAGTGAGGGAGAAATTGCTGGGCCAGAGTTTTAGAAACAAAACCCAGATCAGAGTTTGGCTGCAAACCTTGCTCCAATAGCTTAGAGGGATCTGGGTGGCTGTCATGACTTCTCCATGAGTTTGTGAGACTCTATGGGGTTGTGTGTCATTATAAGGACACTGAATATTTAAAGTTTGGGGAAATGTTTCTGTTACAGTTAGTATTACCGCTTAATAAACCATCCCAAATTAGTAGTGTAAATAACAACCACTATTTTATTATGCTCACAGCTTCTGGGGTTCAGGAATTCCAACAAGGCACAGTAGGGATGGCTTGTCTCTGATACATGATGTGTGGGTCCTCAGCTAGTTTGGGGTAGCTTGAGTGGCTGGGGGCTGGAATCATCTGGAAGTCTCTTCCCCTATATGTCTGGGGTTTGGGTAGGGTGACTCAGTGACTCAGTTCAGCAGGATTGTTGACCAGAGGACGAACACATGGCTCTCCATGTGGCTTGGGCTTCTCACAATATAATAGCTGAGTCCTGAGGGGGAAGTCCCAAGAGGGAGCCTCTGAATGATACAAGTGCTCCCAGAGAGCCAGGGCAAGCTGCGTTTATGATCTAGTCTCAGAAATAATAACACAGCATCATTTTCATCTTTCTCCTGTGGTCAAAGCAGTTATACATCTGCCTTGATTCAAGGCAAGGAGTTTTAGAGCAGCCCCCTTTTGATGGAAGGAGTATAAAAGAACTCAAGGCCTTAACAAACAAATGAACACTCACTCCCTGAACTTGCAGTTGAAATCTTGGCTGTACATGTTCTAGCTATGTGACCTTGAGTATAAGACTAAACTTCTCTGACCTTTAATATTCTCATCTACCAAACAATAGGTTTAGGAGAGGGCTAAACGTGATAAACTTATACTGAAGCATCTAGCACATTGCCTAGAACATGATAAGTTCAATATTGCTTGAGTCTAAATCTGAAGAAATCTTGGAGAATTCCAAGTCTAAAGTAAGGGTTATTTTCTCAGGTGTAGAATCAGGGATTATATTGTACTTTTAACAAAGACACACCTGTTAAATATTTACTTCATGCCAGATATTTCCCCCTAACCAGGAACATTCCTTATTCAAGATTTAGACTTGCATCTAAAAATATCAGACATGATATTTTAGATGGTTATGGACACAAATATTTTCTAAGCATCTTCTCCTTCCTCCAACCATAAGTACTGTCCAGAAATGAACTTTTGAAGATTTTTTTGTGCATTCTTGAGTTCTCCCTCTCTCTGCACCTTTTGCAGGTATTTTATTTTTTCCAGTTTTGCATCTATGAAGCTTCTTGCATCCTTAAAATATGGGATTGATTTAGTTAAAATTTTCTGGAAAAGTTATGAACTCTCTGTGCTCAGGTGACGTCCTCATTTGGAGATGTTTCTCTCTGAGCAAGTAACAGTGGTTTCTGGATACTGTGCCATTTTGGTGGGTTGGTACAACAGTTTTAATTAATAAAAGAGAAGGATGAGTCTTCTAGGAGGCTCTCAAGAAAGTCAGATATGACAGAAAACACTTCATGGTGTAATATCACACATATCTTGCTCCAAGGAACATCAAGCCTGGGTAATACCTTTACATATATTCTGAAGATTATCAGGAGGAAGAGACAGTGTGGATGAAGGAGAATTCTCACAATTCAACAAGTGACATTGCTGATAAAAAGATGGATTGAGAGCTGCAAACTTTCTGTCCATGGAATGACTGTATTCTTTTTAGTTATGGGTTCTGTGTGGCATATTGTAGATCACATCCTTCTAGCAAAGTTCATTTTACATAATGAAAAGTGAAAAGTTAGTAATATAATATGTAGAGATAATTTGACCTTGAAATACTAAAGCTGTTCTTAAAACCAAATGTAGTTGATGCTTTTGTGTCCCCAAACCCATTCCCTCTGCCTTCCTGTGATTTCAGCAGTAGCAGTCATGGCCATTTCCTGTGGATTGAAGGATTATCTCAAGTTACTGTTAAATCTTGCTCAGTCCAGGGGCGCCTGGGTGGCTCAGTGGTTTAAGCCTCTGCCTTCAGCTCAGGTCATGATCTCAGGGTCCTGGGATGGAGCCCCACATCAGGCTCTCTGCTCAGCGGGGAGCCTGCTTCCCCCTCTCTCTCTGCCTGCCTCTCTGCCTACTTGTGATCTCTCTCTGTCTATCAAATAAATAAATAAAAATCTTTAAAAAAAAATTCTTGCTCAGTCCACACATATGGCAACCTGAGAGTATGGCACAGAGTGAGGCATGGAAGTTAACATCTCTGGATGTTTCTCTGAAACAAAGAGGTACAGGAGTGGACCCATAAATGCTTCTTGTCTAATGGAGGAATAATTCCAAGGCACATTCTACACTGGTTCCCAGTGGGACTTAGGCAGGAGTCAATTCCAGTTGCCTACAGCAGTAATCAGTTCAGTAACATACCCTTCATTAGCTTCCCTTCTTCTCTGCCTTAATCTCCCTGCTCCTTTATTCCTGATCCCTGGGATCACCTCCCAAGTGAGTCCATATCTTTTTTTTCTCAGGTTCTGCTTTGAGAGAGCCCCAAATTAAAACACCAAGTGTCCTGGCTGAGTTAAACCTGAAATTCAGATGTCCTCCAGGGAAGGAGTCCCCTCATTCCAACCCAAGTATCTATTGCCTTGCGCTAGTTGTCATGGGAGGTAAGGACCCACCTGAACAAAGAATCAAATTGTGTCCTCAAGGTAGGATGGTCTTACTGCAATGACACCTGATGGACTGGGATAGGGAATAGGGCTTCTGAGAGAAAATTTACCTTAAAAGAAGGAGTCTGGTCTAATTAATTTATTTATTCAGTGGATATTTGTTGAGAGTCTTTTATTTTGCAGGTACAGTTCTATATGCTAGGGATACATCAATGAATAAAAGGAATAGAACTATTTGCACCCGTAAATTTATACTCTAGTAGGAAAAGATAGACAATAAACAATTAAAATAATAAAAAATGAATTTCAGATTATTTTAGGAGATCTTAAGGGCTAAGGTAGAATAAGTAAGAGAGATAAACAGTATAAGCAAATGGTGATGGTGTTAGCATATGGCTGGGGTGGTAGCTTGTCTGCTTGGGCTGCCATAACAAAATACCACACACTGGGTGGCTTAAACAATAGATATTTATTTTCTCACAGTTATGGAAGCCAAAAATCCATGATCAAGGTGCTGGAACATTTGGTTTCTAATGAGAACTCTTTTCCTTTTGAATAAATGGCTTTTTGCTATGTCCTCATATGACCTTTCCTCTTTGCACATGGGTGGTGAGAGAGAGAGGAGGGAGCACGAGCAAGAGCACGTGAGTGCGCTGTGCTCTCTTCCTCTTCTTCTTCTTTTTTTTTTTTTTAAGATTTTGTTTATTTGACAGACAGATCACAAGTAGGCAGAGAGGCAGGCAGAGGGGGCGGGGAGGAAGCAGGCTCCCCGCCGAGCAGAGAGCCCCATGTGGGGCTCCATCCCAGGACCCTGAGATCAGGACCTGAGCCGAAGACAGCGGCTTAACCCACTGAACCACCCAGGCGCCCCTCTCTTCCTCTTTTTGTACGGAACACAAGCCCTATCACATTAAAGTCCCACCCATATGACCTCCTTTAACCTTTATTACTTTCTTATAGTCCCTATCTCCAAATATAGTCACATTGGGGGTTAAGGCTTCAACAGACGAATTTAGGTGGTCATAATTCAGTCCATAACAGGTAGTTTGAGAGTACATCTTTTATAAGGTGACATGTCAGCAAAAATGTGAAGAAAATGAGCAAGTTATCCATGTGGATTACTGAAGGAAGACAATTCCAGGGGGAAGGAACGACTGCTACAAATGTCCTGACAGGACCTGACTGCCCTGACAGGAGCACTGAAGAAATAGTGAGGACGTCAGTGTGAGTGAAGTGGGGGTTGTCAAGGGAGTTGTAGGAAATGAGATTAAATAGAAAAAGGTGGGCCAGGTCATGTGTGGCCTTCTAGGCCTCTTATGGCATTGTAAGAACATTGCTTTCTACAACAAGAGACATGGAAAATCGGACTCTACATCTAAAGTTTGGGTGAGGAGCAGTGAGTTTAGGTACAGATGGCACGGTAGCCCTTACTTGACAATGTCCTGATGCAAGTACCCTTGTGGTCTTTTGTTGAATGAATGAATATAGTCTATTCTAGAAAGAACAGAGGACTATGATAATTGGCCAAAACAAAAACAGAAACAGTCTTTAAACTGTATAATTTATTGTGGCTCAAGTAACCTGTCTGTGAGTGCCATGTAACAGAGCACAAATCATAGAGAGAGAAATCCGTTTTTTTTTTTTTTTTTTTTTTTTGCCTCACTTCAGGGAAGACTGGAAGTGTCAGAGGGGGCTGTAGCCAATGC